>NW_026596057.1:905113-1068104 GCF_907164565.1 Psammomys obesus | reverse complement strand
GTATATGTATATGTATATGTATATGTATATGTATATGTATATGTATACGCACACATATATTTTTTGTGGGAAACACTGGGGACAACTTGAGGGGGTTGTTTCTCTCCTTCCACCATGTGTGCCCCAGGGAGTAAACCCAGATCTTCATGCTCCATGGCATGTACCTTTACCAGAAGGGCTATCCCACTGGCTGCCCCTATCTTTGTTTTGTTTTTATGAGAAATGAACTCATATAGCCCAGGCTGGCCTCCAACTCACTACCCAGCCAGGATGACCTTGAACTTTCCACATCCTCCTTCCTGGACTCTCTGAGTGCTCCGATGATAAGTAAGTACCGGCATGCCTGGCTCTCCTCTGAATTTTTAACCATCAAGCTGGTTTAATAGTTGGCTTCCCTACAAGTTTCCAATAATTCTATGCATCTGGTATTTGCAGCCATTTCAGTGGGTAGCCGCTCACCTTTCAAAAGAACTGATAAGGCTTTGAGACAGGCTGCTACACAGAGATCTGGGTGCTGTGGCCCAGGCTAATCCACGATTCTTCCTGAGTCTGTGGAAGACATAGGCTCAGAACCAGCACATAATTTACCATGTATCAGCTACTTTTTTTTTTTAATAAAAATATCTTCATTGAGAACTGGAAAGGTGGTTCAGCAATTAAGAGCCCTTTCTGCTCTTCTAGAGGACCTAGGTTCAGTTCCCAGAATCCAACTCCAACTCCAGGAGATCCAACACCCTCTGGCCATCACAGGCACCTGCACAGGTGTGTACACACAAACTTATGGAGACACTTTTGAAAATATCCTTAGTAAACCAAGTAAACAGCAGTAAATGCCACTGACGTTTAATCATGCGTTTTAAGGTGTTACCTGCAATAAAATGTAAAAAGCATTTGATATGGTCCAATAAATTTCCCACTAGCATTCAGTTCTTCTCCTAACTCACTCTGTCTTGTGTTTTCAAGTCCAAAACTTCCTCATT
Organism: Psammomys obesus; assembly: GCF_907164565.1. Lineage (NCBI taxonomy): Eukaryota > Metazoa > Chordata > Mammalia > Rodentia > Muridae > Psammomys > Psammomys obesus. The sequence goes on along the minus strand of NW_026596057.1, from coordinate 1,067,124 downwards.
AATTTACCATCAACTTCCAGGCAGCTTAGTCTCAAAATAATTGCCTGTTTCCAACTGCACACTGCTCTTTGTTTCAATCAGAGACTCCTATGGTTTAGATTCTCTGAGCTCAAGGAAAGATATACTTTTTTTTCCATGCAGCAACAGAATGGAAAATTATGAGTGACTCCAGGTCTGGGAACGAGTAAGAGCCAAGGGCTACGGCAGGTACTGGGATCTGTGCAGCCAAGACTCATGGGAAGAGTAAGTACAGGAACAGCCTTGTGTTCTGTGTGGAGATGGGACAGCTAGGCAAAAACAGCCTCAAACTCTCCAGGAAACAACGCTGCAACCATCAGAAACAAGAATCAGAAACTGTGATGGATATGGAGAAGCATGGACAGACAAGAACAACAAACCTAGGAACCTAGCACCAGGCCAACCCTGAGAGCCGCACAGAAACCAGCTGTCAATCCGTCTCTGCAATGAAATATCCCTCACGCTGAGTCTAAACTAGACGAGGTTTATATAAAGACCACAGAGACCCAAGCTGCTGCTGATGGAGTATTCTAAAATGTCGTTATTAGGTCGTAGAACAAACACAGGTTTAAAACTATTCCTGGTTCTTATAGCTTGTAATTCTCTACCACTGAGACAGTGTGTCTGCTATAGCCTGCCTTCACTTCGTCAGAAATCAACTTAGTATGATAGGTGAGAGTAAAATCACTCACACACACACACACACACACACACACACACACACCATGAATGCACGCACACACGCACACAGAATTGAGTTGGAAACCTGGATTTTAATCTTCATCTTACTTTAACTGTGTGACTTGTGGGAGAGTCATTTTATATTACGTCCCCGAGAAGATGAGGCAAACAGGAGAGAGGGACAGCTCTTGAAAGTAAGTTTCCTCCCCGTGCAGTGTCCTGCAATCCTGGTATTCAGGGAGGCAGAGAGAGGTGGATCACTGTGAGTTCCAGGCCAACCTGGTCTACAAAGTGAATCCAGGACAGCCAAGGCTACACAGAGAAACCTTGTCTCAGAAAGAAAACTAAGTCCCTAGTTTTGAAGTCAGAGGTTCCCCATAGTATTTATGTTATTGATATGTGTGTATATTTATATAAGTATATATGTATGTATATTTACATACATATGCGTAAACTTACATATATAAATGGTATACATAGTCATGGAAAGAGAGAGAGGCAGACAGACAGAGATTCGATTTCTACGTGTGAGAACACACAGGATGCCTGCCTTCCTCTGTCTGTATGTGACTCAATGGTTTCATAAACATTTTCAAGAGCATCACACCAATGGGAGGTAGCCCTGATCTTCTGAACCAAAAGGACAAGACTGCAAGTATGATGATCAGCAGACTAGGAGTTCAATCTCACATTACAGTGTTCCAAGTGGAGACTGGGGGAATTTTCCCTGAGGAAAGCCTGTGTGCTGCTATCACAGAAAGGGAAGCAGAGGGATCCGGGTGTCTGGTTTGAGCTTTAGTCTCTGTGCATTGCGGACCTGGGGGTGCTGGGGGGAGAGGGACAGGGAGGCTGAGCCCCAGGAGAGAAGAATCCCAGATGCTTGGAGAGGGTGGTGTAAACAGGCCGTGAAGTCCCTTCCATCATCACGTCCCCCAAAGGGACATCTCCGGCACTTCAGCAGGCTACGTGCTTCTCTGCATTCTCGGCCAGATGTAAGCTGGCCAAGGGGTGGCCATCTGGACTCAGAGAGCCCATTAGAGCCATAACAGGCAGCCGAGTCTGGTTATAAACACCAGCCTCTCCCAAGCCAGCTGTCTCATGCTCTGCAATTACACACTTGGGAAGCATCTGGTTTGGGACAGGAGACACCTCTCCCCTGGGCTTCAGAGAGGAGGAGGCTGGGCGCATACGACCCAGGAAGCACATGGATTCTGGCAGAAGGCTAGCAGGCTCCTTCATCTCCCACCCTGCCCTTTCATCTTTGTACGCCTACCTGTAGGGAGTGCGAGCCCACACGTACACAGTTTCGGAATTATTTTCTCGGGAACACGGTCAACCAAAAAAAAAAAAAAAAAGACTTTATTTAAACAGAAAATGAAAATATTAAAAAGAAATAGGGAGGAGCTCTGAGGACAACTAGGACTGTCAAGTAAAAAGCCGTTTGGACTGGGAACGGTCACATCCATAGGCAGCCCAGGCCTTTAGACGTAAAAGTATGAGGAAGCTGACTGGTCGAGGTCACACGTGAATGGAAATCCCACCCCACTGTTCCATAGGCAAGCTGTGTCTCATAGCCATCCAGATCCTCCCCCCCCCCTTGCCTTCTGCCACAACTCTGCCCATGATTCCTCTTTAAGGGAGCACGCTGTTTCTCGGTTATTAATTAGACGGCTGTCTCCCGTCCCTTATCTTTGAGCTGATGGGGAAGTTGAGATTGCGGGCTGTTGGTTCTAGCCACCACCTAGCACGAGGCAGGTATTACTGAGCAGGGATTTGAAAAGAGAGTGAATCAAATTGATCGGAAAACCTCGCTGATAACGCCTTTCATTTACTGGGTAGTAACGGTTGGGCATGTTGCTAGCGGCTTTGCTTGGATCGTGGTTTCTTTAGATTTAAACACACACAATCGCTCTCTCTTGGCTCCTAAGTCTGCCTCTAAGATTCCCGAAGGGTAATTGCTAAGCTAAACTAGTTCACACGTGAAGAACAAGAACTGAACTGGAGAAATGAAGGCTAGAGCTTGAGAGGTGGAAGAGACAGATGTCAGCAGGGCAGGCAGTAGCACAAAAGAAGGGTCACCTAGGCCCTTTTATGCTTTCAGAAGAAATAAGTCATAAATGTAAAAGAAACTGGAAAGGGCTACTTTGTTAGGCCAAAGAAGGCCTCTAGTTCTGTTCTAAGTTTCCTCCTATACTGTGGTCCTGCAGTTTGGAAAAGCCCGAGTGTCTCCTCAGCTGAGCAAACTACGTGGTTTCGGAGTGCCACCCAGTGCCAGCGTCAGGAACTACAGAAACTTTCACAAGGCAGGACCTAAAGGAATCTGACTGCAAGTCCAGCCATGGCTTAATATAATGAACTCAAGAAGCTAAACAGCAACAAATCAAGTAATCCAATGGGGTACAGAGCTAAACAGAGAATTCTCAATAGAGGAATACTGAATGGCAGAGAAACATTTAAAGAAATAGTTATCAGAGAAATGCAAATCAAAACGACCCAGAGATTTCACCTGACACCCACCAGAATGGCTAAGATCAAAAACTCAAGTGACAACACATGCTGGAGATGATGTGGAAAAAGGGGAACCCTCCTCCATTGCTGGTGGGAATGCAAACTTGTACAACCACTTTGGAAATCAATCTGGCGCTTTCTCAGACAACTAGGAATAGCGCTTCCTCAAGATCCAGCTATACCACTCCTAGGCATATATCCAAAAGATGCTCAAGTATACAACAAGGACATTTGTTCAGCCATGTTCATAGCAGCTTTATTTGTAATAGCCAGAAGCTGGAAACAAGCCAAATGCCCCTCAGTTGAGAAATGGATACAGAAATTGTAGTATTTTACACAATTGAATACTACTCAGCAATTAAAAACAAGGAAATCATGAAATTTGCAGGCAAATGGTGGGGACTAGAAAAGATCATCCTGAGTGAGGTATCCCAGAAGCAGAAAGACACACAGGGTATATACTCACTTATAAGTGGATATTAGGTATATAATATAGGATAAACATACTAAAATCTGTACACCTAAAGAAGCTAATCAAGGAGGACTCTGGGTAAGATGCTCAATCCTCATTCAGAAAGGCAAAGGGGATGCACATCGGAAGAGGGAGAGAACAGGACAGGAGAACAGAACAGAGAACAGGACAGGAGCCTACCACAGAGGGCCTCTGAAAGACTACCCTGCAGGGTATCAAAGCAGATGATGAGACTCATAGCCAAACTTTGGACAGAATGCAGGGAATCTTATGAAAGAAGGGAGAAATAGAAAGACCTGGAGGGATCAGGAGCTCCACAAGGAGAGCAACAGAACCAAAAAAAAATCTGGACACAGGGGTGTTTTCTGAGACTGATAGTACAATCAAGGACCATGCATGGAGATAACCTAGAACCCCTGCACAGGTGTAGCCCATGCCAGCTCAGTGTCCAAGTGGTTTCCCTAGTAATGGGAACAGGAACTGCCTCTGACATGAACTCAGTGGCTTGCCTTTTTATCACCTCCGCCTGAGGAGAGGCAGCCTTACTAGGACACAGAGGAAGACAATGCACCCACTCCTGATGAGACCTGATAGGCTAGGGTCAGATGGAAGGGGAGGAGGACCTCCCCTATCAGTGGACTGGGGGAGGAGCATGGGTAGAGAAGGAAGGAGAGTGGAATGGGAGGGAATGAGGGAAGGGGGCTACAGGTGGGATACAAAGTAAATAAACTGTAATTAATAAACATAAAATAAAATAAAAATATGAGCCCTTGGTTACTTCTGTAGCCCATGCACCTAAACTCCACTATGAGTTCAAAGTTCAATAGTTCTGAACTGAATTATTTTGAACTCTGTTGAAAAGCACAGCAGAATGGGAGGTTGGTCTCAGCTGCTTTCCTATTGCAAACTCACCCTTAATACAAGTGGCCTGAGGTGTCTGGCTTTAAAAAGTAGAAGCCTTTTGTTCCCTAAGGATTACTTCTCTTTACATTTCTGCCACCCTCCCTTGAACCCCACACCTCAAAGAGCTGAGCTTCACCCAAATGCTTATTGCATCCAGGGAACTCCACAGGAGCTGAAGCTCGGGAGCACTTTTGGACATAAGGATGGAGAACAGGAGTCTCTGGGTGGCTTTAGGCTTGGGGGTTTTGAAACAGCAAATGTGATTGGATAGATTAGAATGGAGAGAGGCAACAGCAGGCCTTTCAACATCAAGGCACTTTCCTCTTATTTCCTCTTAATTCACCTTCCAATGCCCAAGGAGACCAATATAATTCTTCCTTAAAATGTCTGCAATTCTATGTATAAATCAATACCCCTGACCTCATTGTTACAAAGTTCATTTTATTTCTTGCCTTTAATAACCAGTGGCACCCTCCTTAGATGAGATACCACAACCACTTGCGAATAAACTATTCGGAAGCATTTCTCTCTGGTTATTTGGTTAATGTGAGGCCTGCTTTGATCTCATTCCTTGTTCACCGAGGCTTTGGAAAGAGATAGATAAAACTCAGACTATCTTCATCTTTCCACTTGCTCTGTTCCTTTATTTGATCTTCGCTTCCTGTTGCTGTTGTTTTTCTTGAACTCATAGAGATCCACCTGCCTCTGCCTCCCTCGGGTGCAGGGATAAAAAGCAGGCGCCAGCACTGGTTGGCTGATCTTCACTTCCTCACAGCTGGAGTCGTTTGCATCCTTCTCAGCACCGTCTCGCAGTGCAGTGCTCAAGGCCCGTATGTGGAATCAACCCAGAACGATAGTTGCATATGGAGGAAGCTTCTTGATCTCGGTGGAGACAATCCTAAGTTAACAAGAAATGGACAATTCCTAAGGGATAAGATATGGAATCCTTGTCCCTGGGACTTAAGCATGAACACTTGGGGGATGGAAAATGGCTCAGTGGCCAAGAGCATTTGCTGCTCTTCCGGAGGACCCAAGTTCATTACCCAGCGCCTACATCAGGCAGTTCACAGCCACCTGGAGCTCCAGCTCTGGGGAATCCAACATCCTCTGGGCATCTGCTCACATCACATACCCACACAGAGACGTTCATATATACACATATACTTTTAAAATAAAAAAAAAATTATATATATATACTTTTTTTTTAACGAACAAGAAGTCATAAATCTTGACTCAGGTTTTCTTCCAAACAACAACGTCTTCCCTCACCTCGGAGATTTTCAGCCTCCTTTCTTAGTCCCTTTATACCGCGTTCCACAGACTTCCACAGACCTGGCAGTTTACAAACAACAAAATCTGGTTTCTCATAGCGCTGGGGGCTCAGAAGCCCGAGATCAAAGGATTAAAGTACGGGCAGATTTGATGTCTGATGTCTAATAAAGGCCCACTTCGAGGTCCACCAACAGCGATCTCCTGGCTGTGTTCTCACCTGACAGAAGGGATGAGAGAGCTCTCTGTTAGAGCTCTAATCCCACCAGCAAAGGGTCTGCCCCACGGACCGCAGAATGGAAGCGAACCGAGAGCTGAGCGCTAGCGCATCCACTACTGCCCGAGGCGCGCGCGTCTGTGTGGTCATGTGACTGACCGCCTCGTGCTGGTGATGCCCTGACTTCCTTATTGTGATGGACCGAACTGCCAACTGTGAGCCAGAGTTAGCCCTGTCTCCCTGACATTGCTTTTGCTGGAGTTACTGATTACAACCACGGTAAAAATGAGAAGGTCTTGTTTAGAAACAGGGTGTTTGTGGCCGTGACCTATCCGGACGACTGCAGGCGGAAGGCGGTGGCTGATCCAACACGGCTGGGGATTTCACAAGGTAAGAGGGACAGGAAAACGGACGCAGAAGGGAGAAGTCGGACTTAAAACTGTGCTCCCGCAACCTTCCTAGCGCTGCCAACCCGTTAATACAGGCCTTCGGGTTGAGCTGGCCCCAACTACAACATTATTCTGGTTGCTCCCTCCTAGCCGTGACTTCGCTGCTGCTTTGCATCGTAATGGGAATGTCTGATAGGCGGGTTGTCTGATAAGCACCCCCAAGGGTGGGGACCTCGGTCCTGGAGCTACCAGGGGCCCGCAAGAGACAGGCGTAATTCTCTAGACAGCCTGAAGGGGGCGCCTGGGTTTCAGCCTTCTGACAGCCTGTTTCCACGGTTGGAAACCAGCCAGTTGGGGTCATTTGTTACAGCAGCCACAGAAAATCATATACCACGTCCGCTCAGCACTCAGGGCAGAGGAAAGAGGAGGGTGCTTAGCTTTGTAGCTGATGCGGGTGTTCAGGACTGCGTCACTATGGAGACGGTGCTTTAACTAAAGTTACTCATTAAACCCAGGAAGCGATGAGGAGTTTGTTAGTTTAATAAATGTGTGTACTTTGTCTCCGAGAAGGGTGACTACTGGCGTTATCTGATCACTATGTGATTACAGGTTGAAATTTGTTACCAGAAACGGGCCTGCCTGAGGGGCTTTCCTGGCATAGCCACTCCGGGGAATGAACAAGGTTCCCTGACCCCTTTGCTGTACCCTCCCAGGAGAAAGCTGGTTTCCCAAACCCAGCAACGTCCCCTGATCATTAAGGCCTTCAGGAAAGAGGCTGACCTGTGAATCCAGAATGAGAAAATTGAGTGTGAAAGTTGGGAAAGGAGCCAACCTGTAGCCAGCGTGAGCTAATTCACCACAAGTGTGTGAAAATCTGAGCAACTGTGGGCCCCTGAGTTTGGAATACTTACTGGATATTTGGCATTACTTTAAAAGAATGCTTATCTTTCCAGTTTCACTGACAGAAAGGCTAGTGGGTTCGTTTTTAGCATTTAATACAAAATTCAAAGGTTGTTGCATAAGTTTCCAGTAGGGTTTATTCAAGTTGCCTTTTTTCTAATTAATGCTTTATTCAGCAGACATTTATAGAACACTTCTCAAAAATGAGGCACTCTGCTCCATGAAGAAAAATAAATAAACTTCATCCTTGAAAGAGTTGGCACAACAGTGGAATGAGAGAACAAATACTTGAAGGTAATGGATTTTTTTTTTTAATAGTTGTTGTTGAAGGACTTAGTGTGAATATTAATGTCGAACGTGTTCTGTACTTGAGACATATGAATGCAGTACAAAGAAAAGCCTATGAGCAATCCTCTCTGGAAAACAAGGCCTCCTGTCCTGCTCCCTAGAGACACTCCTTTTTTTTTTTCTAACAGGAACAAAAAGCCAACATAGGTAGGAGAATCAAGAATGGGAAATAAGCTAGCCTGAGCCTTGACCAAGAATGTTGGGGTTCACATAGACTTAGGCAGATGCAAATCTTTCAGGGGGGAAATAAGGCAAAGGTCATCTCCCAAAATGTATCATTCTCTAGTTTTGTTTGGTTGTTTTCCAGATTAGTATCTATAAGCCAAATGGGGTTATTTTTAGATTTCTTTACAAGAATATTTGTGAGTGCATATTGGCTTTATTTCAAAAATGATCTTTAAAATTAGCAGTCTGACCGTTTGTATATGTTAGTACTGCCACTTAATTTTAAACTTTGCCTTTGTGTTTTTAATAGTAGTTGTGGTAAACACTGCTTAACTATAGTCTATTACATATTAAAGTGGTGAGCAGACTATGAATCTTAGCCTTCTAATTGTTATATATACAACAATTGTTTTAGTCTGTGTGGTGGAAAATTTTGGTTCTCACCTAATACAAACTTCACCTTCCCTAAAGTAATGAAACTCCAAATATTTAAATATATACACGGTTGTACACACACACACAAATCACACATTGTGGCTCAGACTCCCTTGCAGCTAGATGCGACCATGTGACTATAAACTGTATACAGGTATCTTGGGCAGCTTCTAAGAAACTGCTTTTAAAGAGGTGTGTGTGTGTGTGTGTGTGTGTGTGTGTGTGTGTGTGTGTGTGTGTGCTTAACCTTCAAATGTTCCATATTCTCGCTAATTCCCAGGCTCCCAACTGATTTTGTCATTACTACTATAGTGAATTAACATTTTTTTCATTATGATTCTGGAAGTACATTTTTTTTCATACAGTTATTTCAACCTTCTCTTTTCATATTTAGAGGAAGCAGTATCAAAATGTTCCGTATTACCTCAGTAGCCATCATTTATCTGGAAAAATCCATATGATCTTCCATTTGAATTTACATTTACATTTACCATTTTTGTTTCACATACTGTCGCTTTGTTTTTAATGTAATGCTTTGTGTGTTTTGATCATCTTCCTCCGGTAGTTTTTATTGTTTTAATCATGTTAGTTGTTTTCCAAGAAATGACGATGTGAACCTTAATTTGCAAAAGTAAAATGTTAATGAATGTCCTTAGGTTTCTCTTGAAAAGCAAAATTAAGAGCTGAAAAACTTACCTGGTCTACTTTGTAAAACCTTTGTAACATGCTTTGTTACGGTGTACTGGACATTTTTGTTTTCCAAGTCCCAACTTTATTAATCCAGTCTTCATTTTCACAGTGTTCATGCCACTTTCCTTACCCATAATCCCTCTGTACCCCAGCCTTACAACCAAAAACTCTTTTTTCTGCCTCAAATACATTCCTGGAGAAGTTAATTTAGCAAAGACATGGTATTATTTTCTTTTTTTTTCTTTTTCTTTTTTTCTTTTTGTCTTGTCTATAATGATTTTTTTTATTTTTGTTGTGAGACTTGGAGTTTGAGGTTACTTTTGTTGTTTTCAGAACATTGCAAATATTCTGTTTCTCAGCCTATATCATTGCTATTGAAAAGTCAGCCCAAACTGCCTTCTTTGAACATTAATATTTGCCTCTCTCTGGCTGTCTTAACATTTTTAAATGTAGGCAATTTTAAATAAACTCAAAATTAGAAAGAATCATCTAGTATGTGTTTTTGTGCCCATTTTCTAGCTTCAACAATTACCAATATTTTACAACTTTTGTGTCTTCCATTCCTGTGCACAAAGTTACTTACACACGTTTTAGTATTTTTAATGGAATATTTTAGAGTACATAAAAATGTCATGCCATTTAATGTGTATATCCAGCTGTGAAGGGCCATATTGGCATGACCACCGTGCTGTGAGATCAGCATATGTACCCTCACAGTTCGGACAGTGAAATCTTATGTCACCAATGTATTGATATTAGAAGGTAAAGCCTCCAAAAGTCAATACAGCTGACATTATAAATGAGTTAAGTCCCCTGAAGAGAATAGCCCCAAAAATCGTCTTAACCTTCTCACTAAATAAAATACTATATACCAGAACTCTAAATCTGCCAGCACCTTGAATCTTATGTTTCCAGGTCTCTACAAGACACACACACACACACACACAGAGAGAGAGAGAGAGAGAGAGAGAGAGAGAACAAGAACACCTTTTGTTCATAAACTCTCCAGTTTATTGTATTTTGTCATAGCAGCTTGAACAGAGCAATCCAAACACCATTATCACACCAAGTACAATTAACAAGAGCGATTTCATTTATTAATTAATAATTTTTTATTCACTTTACATCCTGGTTGTAGCCCTATCCCTCCTCCCCTCCCAGCCCCACACTCCCTCTCTCCTTCCACCCTCCACCCTTGCCTATTCCTTAGAAAAGGGAAGCTCCCTTTCCCTTTCCCAGCCCAACTCATCAAGTTGCATCAGGACTGAGAATGTCCTCCTCTTCCCCTGTGGCCTGGCAAGGCAGTCCCACCAGGGGGAAGTGGTCAAAAATCTAGCAAGTGAGTCCATGTCCAATGCAGTGCCCTCTTCCCTTACTAAAAGACCCCACATGAGGCCTAAGCTGCCCATCTGCCACATCTTTGTAGAGGGCCTATGTCCAGTTCATGCATGGACCTTGGTTGATGCTTCAGTCTCAGCAAGCCTCTCTGGGGCCTGATTGGTTGGCTTTGTTGGTCTTCTTCTGGAGCTCTAGGTCACCTCTAGGTCCTTTTCTCTTTCCTCCCACTTTTCCACAAGACTCCCCTACTCATCGCCGTATGTTTGGCTGTGAGTTTCAGCATCTGTTTTGAGGTATTGCTGAGTAGTCTCTCAAGGAACATCTCTGACAGACTCCTGTCTGGAAGCTTAGCAGAGTGTCGTTTCAGACGTTGGCACTCTCCCATAGTGTGAGTATTTACTTGGGTCAGGCATTGAGTGGGTATTCCCTCAATCTCTGCTCTAAGTGCTCTATCTTTTTCCCTGCATATCTTGTAGGCAGGGTGAATTTGGGGTAGAAGTTTTGTGGGTATGTTGGTGTTACCCTCCCTCTACTGAGAGACTAGTCTAGTTAGAGGGTGTCCTCTTCAGTCTCTGTGGCCTCTGCTATTAGGAGTCTCTGCTTGAATCCCCCTCATATCCTCCCAGGAGCCTATCCTGAGTTAGGTCTCCAGCTTGTCACAGAGATGCCCCCACCCTCCATTTCTCTTTTCTCTAGAGGGCTTCTGTCCTCTCCCCAGGTCTGATCTCCGCTCTTTTAACTCTCTACATCCCCTCTCCTCCCTTGTTTCTTCTCTTCAGCCACTACCTCTGTCTATTCTAGCTCCCCTTCTGAGTGAGATTTATGCATCCCCCTGTGCCTCATAGTATACTTATACAGTAGTTTATGGCTAAAATCCACATATAAGTGAGTACATATCATGTGTGTCTTTCTAGGTCTGGGTCACCTCACTCAGTTCCCACCATTTGCCTTCAAATTTCAGGATTTCTTTGTTTTTAATAGCTGAGTAGTATTCCATTGTGTAAAGTACCACAGTTTCTTTATCCATTCTTCTGTTGAGAGACATCTAGGTTGTTTCCAGATTCTGGGTATTACGAACAAAGCTGCTATGAACATAGTTAAGCAGGTGTCCTGTTGTATGGTCGAGTGTCTTTTGCATCATCCACCATTATCAAGTATGCTTCAACCCAGGAATGCAGGGATGGTTCAGCATATGAAAATCTATCAACATAATCCACTGTATAAACAAACTCAAAGAAAAAAAATCAAATGATCATCTCATTAGATGTAGAAAAAGCCTTTGACAAAATCCAAATCCCTTCATGATGAAAGTGTTGGAGATATCAGAGATACAAGGCCCTTATCGAAACATAATCAAGGCAATATACAGCAAGCTGATTGCCAACATCAAATTAAATGGAAAAAAACTCAAATCAATCCCACTAAAATCAGGTACAAAACAAGGCTGCCCACTCTCTCTGTATCTCTTCAACATAGTACTTGAAGTCCTAGATAGAGCAATAAGAAACAAAAGGAGATCAAAGGGATACAAATTGGGAAGGAAGAAGTCAAAGTATCATTATTTGCAGATGATATGATAGTGTGCTAAAGGGACCCCAAAAATTCCACCAGAGAACTCCTACAGCTGATAAACAGCTTCAGCAAAGTGGCTGGGTACAAGATTAATTCGAAAAGAACCAGTAACCCTCCTGCACACAAATGACAAATAGGCTAAGAAAGAAATTAGGAAAACGGCCCTTTCATTTTTTTTTTTTTTTTTAATAATTTTACACTTGTCCCAAAGATGTTCTTCACGGTCAGTTTATGGGAATCTGGATCTAATCAACACACTGCTTTAGTTGTTTGTATACCCAGCTTCTATATCATTTTTTTATTAAAGCTTTTAATATCTAGCTATTGGTTTCTCAGCAAAATCAGATAGTTTTCTAGAATGAACTATGTATTTTAATAGGCCTTCTTATAATGTGTATTAATATCTTCATAAGTCTCCGCGGGCAGTCAGAACTCAAGGTTGGAATAAATTCAGTATAAGAATGCTTTGTGCAAGCACATCCCTCAACCCTTCCCTAAGCAAGACAGTTAACCAAGGGGTCAAGTGGGGTCAGCTGATGTATCCCCATGAATCTTCCCCTGAACCTGTCACCTAAGGACTGGGCTGGAGCTGTTGCCTAAATACATTACCTCCTGTAGGTTTTGCACTTCTGTGATTCCTTCTGCATCTGTAAACTACGGGTTCAAAGATCTTTCCCTCAGTGAGGGGAAACCTGGCGGATGCTCGATCCGCTCCACTTACGTGGCATTTATGTTAGGGATGGCACACTGTTGGCGAAGCACTCTGAAAGTAGCCAACTTGTGGTGGCTTTTCATAACGATGCCTGGGTTTGTGAGGGAGGGGTCAGAACAGAGATGCCAGAGAGAATGTGCATGTGCAGGTCAGAGGACAACTTGAAGGAACTGGTTCTCTCCTTCCGCCACGCGAGTCCCAGGGACTGAGCCTGTGTCTTCAGGCTTGGTGGCACCTTTATCTGCTGAGCCATCTCACTGCCCACCCACAATCCCCCCCCCAGGTATACCTTAAAACTCAATTTTTTTTGAAGTATAATTGACATCCAATAGAATTTATCCGTTTTTAAAAGACTGGTAAGTAAATGCATCGCTACGAACACAACTGTGAGCAGAACACAGAACGTTTCCTGTGCCCACCCCAACTTCTTGCTCTCTAGAGTGAGCCCACGTGCCCCGTCTGAACCCCAAACAGCTATTGATCTGCTCTAACTGCTTTAAGCTTGCAGGTTCGGCATCCCAAAGCATGGGGTCTTTCGTACGGGAATTTTTCTTTTAGCATAATGCTTCAGATTTTAACCCGAGTTGCTGCATGTAACAGTAGTTCTATTGCTTTTTCTGAGAAGTAATTTTGATGTATAAGTGCACCGTTTTTTAAGTTATTGTTCACGTGCAAGCATTTAGACATTTCACTCTTGCCTCAATAGGGCAGGGTCAACCAAAGGCTCTACAGATGTGCAGCTCTCTCTCCCTCCCTCCCTCCCTCCCTCTCTCTCTCTCTCTTTCTCTCTACCCCCCTTCACCTGTGTATCTGTGTGTGTATCCCTGTGTCTGAATCTCTTTGCCTGCGTACATGCGTTTAGTTCTGCACAGCTCAGCACTAGCCACCACCGTACCCTGCTGAACCTCCATTCTCCGCTCAGGTTGAAGCCAGCTGGGCTCTACTGTGCTTGTTTTCTTTGTGTTATTTTTTTTATCTCACAGGACTCACACTTGCATCATCTGCTTCTGGATGTATGGAAACAGTTGCTTTATATATTTAGCTGGCTTTCTGGTTACCAGAAGCAGCAATTCTTCCTATGCAAACTAAAGCTCCCTGAAACTTTTTTTTGTAATTATATGGGTTTTTTTTTAATAATAAACTTTACTAAGATGTAATTTATATACATTAAGATCCAGAGTTTCAGCAAACAGGTTGTAGGCTTTGGCACATGTATGGAAAACATAATCAACACCTCTCTCTCGCCAAAATCCCCCTCCTCCCTTCTTGTCATCAGTCCTCATCTTCAGCTCTCTGTCCAGGAAGACACCGAGCCTGTTATACTAGTTCAAATCCTTGGAGCAAGTTTCCCTTTTGCACCTAACTCCTTTCATGAGCTTGGTGTCTATGGGATCCATATATCAAATTTTCTTAATTACTAAGCAGTGTCCTGTTAATGTGAATGAGCCACAATTTGCTTCTCAATCCACTTATTAACTGGCCATTCAGCTTGTTTTCGATTGAGGACTGAGATATATAGATATAGATATAGATATAGATATAGATATAGATATAGATATAGATATAGATATAGATATAGATATAGATATAGATATAGATATAGATATAGATATAGATATCTGCCCTGAGCATTCCTGTACAGGTCGTTTGCTGCAGTTACCTTTCTCTCGGTTAAATCTCCAGAAATGGAATTCCCAAGTCCTGTCTATATGTTAAATTTCACAAGAAATTTTGTAAACACTGGTTTACAGAAATGATTATATAATTTATATTTAAATAGTTAATCTATGAAAGTTTCAGCTGACTGATATTCTCATCAACACCTTTGTTTGCAAACCGTTTTTTGTAGTTTACAATAGGCTAGTCAAAGAGTCGGGGTATCTCACTGTGGGCTTTCTATGGAATTCCCAATAACCAATTACATTGAGCATTTCCATCTGCCTATTCCTATAGATTGTCTGTGCTTGTCTTTTGTCTGCTTTCAACCAGGGCTGTTGCTGTCCTAATTCACTGTTGGAGTGTTATGCACAGTCTCTTTGGAAGATAAACAGGCTGTCGGAACATTCCCCAGAGCTGTGGCTTACTTTTTCTCTTCTCTGGCAGTGTGCTTTGGAGAAAAAGAGGTTTAATATCATTTAATACCATTTATTAACTTTCTTTTTTTTTTTCTTTTTGGTATGTTTTTTTTTTTTTCTTCTGCCATCTCTTTTTCAAACCTGTCTTGACAAAGACCTTTTTTTTTTTTTTTTTTTTTTTTTTTTCCGTTCTGGAAATTTTGTAGTTTCAGCCTTTAAATTAAGATACAAAATTTTTCTTCCAATTAACTTTTTCATCTGGTATAGTGTAAGGAAGGACTGAGATGTAATTCTTCTTTGCAGACACAACTCCTCCAACACACTGTGGAAAATGTATCCTTCCCCTCCTTGAACTGTGCTGATGTTTCTGTCAAAAGCAAACTGACTGGATGTCCCAGGCTTTTTTAGAGTGTCTTTTCTGTTTTGCGGTCTTGCATGTTTATTTTTTACGCTGGCACAGAATGATCCTGCTGTAGCTTTTGAGTAGATCTGAAAAATCCCATAATGCCAGTCAACTTTTTTTTTCTCCCATTTTAAAATTGCATTGGCCATCATAAGCCCTTTTACATTGCCATTTGGATTTTACAGTTAGCTTTTCAATACCTACCAGGATAAAATAATGCCTGCTAAAATCTTGATGGTGGTTGCTGCTGTAGATCGTCGCGAGAAGAGCAGATAACCTAAAATACTCAACATGATATGTTTTTCCTTTTTTTTTTTTTTTTTGGTAGCTGCTTTTCTGACTGGTTTAAAGCGCTTTTTTTCCCCTGTGGGAGGTAGCAGCGGCAAGACCCTCCGCTCGCCATCTTCGTTGATTCTCCTGTCTTTCTTCTCCCTCGATGAGACATGGGCAAGCTCTGCGAGAACCCTCAGCCCACTTTAAAGATCTGCCTCATCTGCAGCTCAGAGCTTCTCTCCTTGCTCTCTAGGGATGTGCAGAAGAGAGCAAAGAGCAATATCCCATCATTCTCCTCCTCCCGCTGTAGAATGCGCATGTCCGTGTGCATACACGTAGACGCCAAAGATAGGCGTGGGGCGTCTTCCTCAGCAACTTCTCACCTTACTGTTTGAGACAGACTCTCACACTACGTTGTGAGACTTCTTTTAATTGAGCTAGGCTAGCTGGCCAGTGAGCTCTGGGAATATGCCTGGAATATATCTTCCAGCGGTGGAGTTGCCGGCATACACCACCATGCCCAGCCTTCTCACGTGGGTACTGGGGTCCAAACTCATGTCCTCATGTTTGGGCAGCCGACACATGACAGAGCCGTCTCTCCAGCCCCAAGGTCTTCGTTTTTATGCCTCCATTCCCTTGTCTTTCTGGTCCTAGCCAATCTTAAGGACCTAGGGCTGCGGGGTGGACTTGTTTCTAGCGGAAGTCGTCCCCGGTCTGTTCTGTGTGCCCCTGGTCTGCCCGGTTTCTGCTCTCCCATAATGGAGTCTTGCCTTCATGTGGTTAGTCCTGCAAGCTTCTCCCCACCAGCGTTCTCTCAAGATGACACACAAATTGTGCAAGCAATGCCACAATATCAGCAGCTCTGGGAGCAGCAAAGTTACGCAGTGATGGCTGTTGTATTCCATGCACTTCACCAGGTCTCCAGATGGGAAATGGAGTGCCAGTCTCCCCTTATGCGGCACCCCACTTTATGTAGTAATTGTCTTGGGACCTCTACCCTATTTGTTTAAATCCTGGAGATGAAGGACTTGCGCCATGGGAAAGCATCGTTTCCTACTTAGAGAATACTGACCCACCCTCTCTCTCTCTCTCATCTCCTCAGTAATCTCTTTATAATAGTTTGTTTGCCCGGTGGTGACTGTGGGTAATAGGGGCCGCTTAGCAGCCTTTCATAAACTCAGAGGGGATTACTGGGCCCCAGTGTTGGCAGCTGTCTTTAGACTGTGGACTATTACTGCCTCTTATTTTCAGCTGGATCCCCAAGGAAACAATAATAGTCTCACCAATATCGTCTTCTATAACGGAGAGTTCAGCTCTACACTCTGCTGCAGCTATCCCAACATGAAGACAAAAGTTGATTTTTAAAAATATCACCTCATCCATTTCTCTGAAAATCTAAATAAACTTTTAAATGCACTAAACAAGGCTAGAAGCCTGAATACGCTCAGCACAGAGTTCAATAACATAGACTATATAAGCAAATTAAATGCCCTTCTGTGCAAAATGTGCAGTCATGAATGGGAAATGGGGTGTTTTCTTTTGGTTTCCAAGAAGCAGGAAAGAGGATGGGAGATGGGGAGAATGGCTGAGGGGGAGGGAAAAGGAGGGGAGAGGTAGAAAAGAAGAGAATGGTTACAGTAAATGGACTCTTTGCTTTCATTCTTGGCTCCCATGGACACGGTAGGCCAAGGAGCACTGCAGGCCTCTGTGGGGAGGGCTGGAAGTTGGCAAGCTTCCTGCGGTCTCAAAACACATTAGAGATGTGACTTCTTCAAGAGGGACTAGTACCCACAGCTCAAGGAGGCCGCATTCCTAACCAGGGGACAGGGAGGAAAGTACAGAGCTTTCAAGTGTAGTCAACATTACCCAGCAGCCCCCTCTGGAGCCCCCCCACCCCCGCCCTAGAAGAAAGCACATTCAGTAAAGCAGACCTAGCCTGCCGCAGCCATAGAAACGAAGCTTTTCATGGTGAGAAGCTGGGCTTGCAGCTAAGAGCTACCTACCTTGTTCTCCGATGAAGGTTTAATCTGTACCTTACCATCGAAATCAAGCTGACTTCAAATAGGCTCTTCAATTAGAGCTGCCTTGTGTCTGGCCCCATCCCCTTCTTTAATGCTAATCTTTTCCTGAATTGGTACCACCAAAGCTTTAGAGAGAGCAACTGACTGCCACCCTGCACAAATCCTGTGCTGTAGCCCTGAGGTGAGTACTGGCAGGGATCCATGTTAGCATATCAAAGCAGAGAGGAACGTGTCCCTTCCTGGGAGTGTTACCAGATGGAGTTAAGGAGGTTGAAGTGTGGGTTTGGATATTGGGAATTCATCTGACTAGGCAGTTTGGGGTTTAATGAGTTCTGGAACTAGTCGGTGACCAATCCCCAGAAGCCAGCCAGCATCTTGGCCTTGCTCTTCCAGGTTGTTTGTGGTAGCTGGGAGACGCTTGCTTTACTGTCTCCAGCCCATAAAGAAGATGGACAGAAACTACATGAGAGGACCCCTGCACAAGCTGTTCGACTTGGAGAAAAAGAATGCCAGGCAAGCTGAAGCCAGACTCAGCCTTCGACTGCAAAGGCTGGAGGTCATCTGCCTCTATCATGTGAAGTCTCTGGCCAGGGAGCAGAGGCTGCTTCAGAAACAACTGACGCGGCTGCAGCAAGGTGAGGTGCCGCTCTAAGGAGCAATGGTTCCCCACTTCAGGTCCTAAGGAGCAACCTGTGTTCCCCTAGCCCCGGGGGGGGGGGGGGAGCAGCAGCCACTGTCTCACCGAGGGAACTGAAGGGTTTGTCCAGAATGACCAGCAGAAGAGGAGTCTCCTTCTCCTTCTGGATTTAAGCAGGCCCATCCCCCTCCACCCTGTCTCCAAACTCCACAGCTCCTCCTACTGCCTGGTCCCCAATTTCTTGAGCTGACATTATTGTCCCCTGGCTTCCACTATTGTCATCCTTCCAATTTGTACTCTCTCTCTCCCTCTCTCCCTCTCTCTCTCTCTCTCTCTCTCTCTGCCTTAGCTTCCTGCTTTCTTGTTTGATTCTTCCCACTGTGTTCTCCCTCTATCGAAGCTAATTTGGTTTGACCACTTTTTCATAGCCATCTTTCTCTTCGGGATCTGGTGGCCATTTCTCGAACAGCTGAAGTATAAGCTGCTGTCCTCACCCATTTTATAAAAGGAAAGTTAAAAAAAAAAAAAAACAGAAAATCTTTCTCTGGGATTCTGACCTCAGTTTCTTCTGAGAGGAAAAGGGGTGACGCCCATCTTGTGAAATTATCTGAGCTCTCAGTGAGAATTTGGCACAAACCTAAGCACAACGCATTTGCTTAGGATTCTGCAGCTTTACTCGGATCAGCAGGTCCAAGACGATTCAGAATGAAACCTCTCCTGCTGTCTTGTCGGAAACCATTTCCGTCAGGAGGTTTGTAGAAACCAGAGCTCCTCTTCTTTTTGTTAAATAATTGGAGTTTCAGCAGTACTTCAGAATTACAGGGAGTCAGTAAACTCAGCTTTTCAGGACCTTCCTCCTGACTCCCGCAAGGTGTGGGAACTCGGGAACATCTGGGTAACAGTGCGGCCGGTTCAGGAGAGCAGAACCCGGATCTATGCCATCTCGGCACAAGCCAAAAGCAGTGTCCAGACACAAGCCTGGGAATTCTTCCTGATTTTCAACTACTTCTAACTAGGCAATGGCTCCTAGCCTCCTTGAGTTTGAATGGTGGCCCTGCCTGAAGTAAACTCTGTTGTCACATCCCTCCTCTACAGTAAGCAGTTGGGCCAACTTGGAGGAAGAAAAACGCTTGGAAAAGCGTCTTAGAAAGCAGTTGGTTGAGTCTCACTTTAATTCTCAGATAGAACTTCTCCCTCAGCTGAGAGCAGGCCTCCATGCTCAGGAAGGTGCATAAAGGCAGGCCTGCACTGTGGCTGCCCCTGTTGTGTGGAGAGCTTGTTACGTGGGAAGCAAGAGGCGGGCATCAGAGGTCAAGGTCTCCTGGTTCTCAATCTGAAAAACCAAATCTCAGAAAGAAAGACTGTGTGTCCTCTCGGTGTTCTCTAGACAGTGTACTGGGCAACAGTTTTCAGCGATTTATCCAGTGGAACTGTTATCCCTGAGATGCAACTCTCTGCCCGTCAATGGACAGGTTAGCCCTCATCTTAGAGAGGAGGCCAGAAGGTAGAAATAAATCGTTTTGAAATTCGGTATTCTTTTCACAGATGCTAGGTTGAGTTATCCTGGGCCACATGCCTTTATTTGTTTGATGAATTGGTTTGATTGGCATTTGGGGTTTTCTATTGTTGTTTGTTTGTTTGTTTTTGAGATAGTCTCACTATGTAGCCCAAGTTGGCCTTCATGTCAGGATCTCCTTGCTTCAATTTCCTCAACTCTGGGCTTACAAATACGTGCCACCACCCCGGGCTGTGAGTCAGGATACTCCGAGACTGGGATGGAAACTTGAGGAAATATGGTCTCTGAGATGCTCTGAGATGCTTATTTACATTGC
The DNA here is from genome assembly GCF_907164565.1 of Psammomys obesus. Classification (NCBI taxonomy): domain Eukaryota; kingdom Metazoa; phylum Chordata; class Mammalia; order Rodentia; family Muridae; genus Psammomys; species Psammomys obesus. Next base: position 1,047,266 of record NW_026596057.1, on the reverse strand, counting down.
CAGGTAGCTGAGTGTTTATTAGATTGATATAAAAAGAAATAACCTGTGCTTTTATCAATTGCATAAAAATTCTAAGTGCAAAAATGGAGTTATCTACAAAGTAAGGAAGGAATACGGGAAGCTACCTGTCCCTGTTTAAAAGCTCCTATGAGAAACTCCCCCAGAGAGGTGTTATGTGAGCAGAGCCTAGGAGCAGAAGAGAGAGGTGATGCCGGAAAAGGGAAACTGGCGAGAGATGTGTGGCAGGGAGCCACGTCCTGCAAAGGGGTAGCAATGAGTACGGTCTGCCACAAATACTTCTGTATTTCCGAAGTGCGGGTGCAGTTTCGGAACCCGTGCTAACGAGGCAGCGTCTCCAGCCATAGCTTCAGACCCTCCACCCTGCAGGGTCTGAGTGATTCCATGCTCACATTTTAGAGAGATTTCTCTGACTTCAGTGCTTCTAAGAAAACAGAGCTTAGGACAGAGCCAGAGTAGAGCTGATAGAACGCCAAATGCAGGCCTTGATGTGAAAGGCTTAAACTAGAGCGTTGTAAGGAGAAGATGGGGCGGGAAGCCAGCCTTTCAGGATGTTGAGAGAGTAGAATCATCTGGGTTCCGTGACTAATTCTATGTCCGAGCACAAAGGAAATAAGAGCCTATTGCCCAGCACAAGGCAGTCCATCGAATGTAAAGGCTACACTGGGATAACTAGGTGGATACGATACTACGCCATCATGGTAAAGTCAACAGGGAAAGATGATGCCACGCAGAAAAGATCCCATTGGCTCTGCTGTCTCACCTGCACAAGAGTGGGCTGCCTGGAGAACTTGCTCAAATCTTTCAGTTTATTGGAAATGAGTTAAAAACATAGAAAACACCTCAAAATAGCCCTGAGGAAACAATAAAGCAAAGGGCTCAGAGAGGTGACCAGATGAGTTTCATGTGACACTCGTGCCCCTTGCGTGGTGCTGAACCCTTACTCCCTGCTACCTGGGCGCTTGTCAGGAGGGCAGTGTCCTCGCTTTTGTTTGGTGATAGTGCTTTGATACGTGTTTGGCTGTTATTCGAGGTTGGGGTTTCCGGTTTGGGTTCGGTGGGTGGGAGGGTGTTGGTCTAGAGCTGGAGATTCAATCTCAATCCACAGCCTTGTGCATGTTTAGCAAGCAATCTAACATTAGGCAACACCCCAGCCTTAAGCTCTGCAGCTTTAAGTGATTCCCACTAAAGCACAGACCATCACAAGAGTTTCTACTCCAAATGACTCAGTCTTAAATGCCTTGAGAACTAATAGGGCCAGTGTGTTCTCTTCAGAGAGACCGGAACATCAACTGGAAACATGGGAAGGTCACTGAATCACAGCCTCTGGCAGCTGCAAACCCTTGCCATGGGTAGAAGGAAGGCACACAACTGTGGTAAACAAACAAAATGTTCACACCCAGTTGTTTTCTTTTCTTAATCAGGTGTGCCTGCCAAGTAAAACATTCAAACACAGCCCACCAGGCCTGAGAGAGTAGCAACATCTGATCTTTGTGTCTAAATCCTCTCTGACACGTTCTAGGCAAACAGTGGGAACTGTCTTCATCCACTGTGTCAGAGGAGGGCAACGGGAGATGGGAACCCAGGATCTTCCTGTACCAGCTCTCTGAAAGCCCAGGTCCCTTTTCCATGAAACCTTAGACCTTCGTTGTGTCGACCTTGGAACCCTAGAAGTCAAAGTGGGAGTGTGAGCAGTACTGGTTCCCTCCGGTGTGAGGCAGGAGCAGGCTTTCTCTTCAGCCGGCGGCGTGTAGGCGACAGGTCCCTTTACCCCGCCCCCTCTGCGTGTCCGCCTAAATTGCCGCTGTCATAAGGATGCCATCATAATGGTCAGGACCCACCACAGTGACTTCATTTTAATTTGCTCATCTCGGTGAAGAGCCTATCTCCAAATAATGTCACAGTGTCAAGTGCTAAAGACTTAGGACCCCAACAAACAAAATCTTACATAACTCATGTATTTAGTCCTCATTTTCCTTCTGTGCACGTGTCCGTATATGTATGAGTGGGTATATGAGCGCATGTGGACACAGGTGCTGGCAGAGACCAGAAGACCGTGTCAGATCCCTTGGAGCTGGGGTTAAAGGTGTGGGTGAGCCATGGATTGGGGTGCTGAACTCCAAACTGGTCCTCGTGACTGAGCACTGAGCACTCTAAACAGAAAAATTATCCCTCCAACCTATTGTTTGTCAATTATTTCACAGCATATATCTCCAAGAAGAGTTTCTCTTCTTATTTGGGGAATGGAATTTTGAAGAGATCGAAAGATGCTGTCACAGTCTCACCACAAACAGGACAGAGGCACATAGTTCAGGAGCCTAATATTAGGTAAGAAAATGACTGAGGGCCCGGGTATGGCACAGAATCCCGCTTCCCAGCCAATCTCTTTAAAACACCCCCCTCCACCCCCTCCATCCTCCCCCCTCCATCTGCCTTCTCCTTCCTAGGCAGAATGCTTCTGCCCCTCACCCTGACCCCTTCTCACCCACTTTGCCACCTCAACTGAAACCACTGCTGTGTGGAACCATAGTCTAAAAACTGGGAAGGCCTAAATAGGAGACTGTTCATTTTTCAAAGACACGTATTTCTTCCTTCTCACCTTTTTTCACCCCAGAGCAATGAAAAGCAGTATTACCCAGGAAGTTCAAACTAAGCCTCCGGTGAATGCCCTGAGACGCCAAGAGCACCTGCAGTTTCAACGAGACGGAACCAGCTGCTACCAGGGAGAGAACCCACAGGGCGGGGACAGAAAGTCTGCAAGTCCACGGAAGGGCTCGGACCCCAACAAGGATGTCTTTGCTCCGTGGTACAACCACGAGGCTTTCGCGAACAGGACAGAAGGCAGCAGTGTGGCTAGCGTTGATGGCGAGAGTGAGCCGGCATCTGCTCATAGTAAGACCAGATCAAAAAATGCCAACCGGAAGCCACATGGCGATGCCAGGGCACAAAGTGTCGCGAGCTCCTTGGAACACTCGGGAAGCTCCAAAGGTGAAGGCACAAAGCCAACCCTCGTAGATTTGTACGCGAAGGTCAAAAACGCCCACTACCTCCGCCACAGGGTGCCCCCTGAGTCCGAGAGGTTGCTTAGCGTTAGGGAAATATTCGGACACAGCGACTCCCCACCAACCAAAGCAGGGGGGGAAATGTGAAAAATGGCTCCAAGTTCCTTCTTCTCTGGCTGTGTAATATAGCCCGACCACAAGATATGCCGTAATAACTATGGAAATGTAACCCTCAGATTGCTGCAATAGCAGGCAACAGAAATAAACAGAAATGCAGAACAACTTTCTTTTTCATCCTTGGTATCCCCGCCACTTTATGTGGCCTTTCTCCTAATAAACAAGGCTGCTATAAAAAGGAAAAGACGGGAAATGTTATGAAGATATTTTAAACTGACACCTTGGGCTTGTTTTGACGGAGTCCTTGTTTGCCCTAAGGTCTGTCCCTCACAGGAGGTGCTTATAGCGCCACTTGCTGGCCAAAATGCATAGACCTTTGCCTTGTTTTCCTTTCTTTTGGGGTTTTTCCATGGGACCCCAACTGCAATTACATACAGTGACATGGTCTCCAAAGAAAACCTGTTCTTGCCACAGCTCTGTTTTCTCTTTTGAAGCTCCTCCCTGTCTTCTTCCCTTTGTTTCTCTTTCCTTCCTTCTCTCCATCCTCCCCTCCTTTCCCGGTCCCTTCCCTTCCCATCCCCTTTCCTTACTTCCTTTCTTCCTTTCCAAATGGTCCCAGGTTAGACTTCTCTTTCCCCATTTCAACGTTAACACAAAGTGTTTTGATATCCCTAATGAAAGAAACTAATCTGTGTCCTTGCCACTTCTTCCAAATCAAAGTATCCCAGCAATTTTATGCTAGATTCAGCCAATAACTAACCCTCTCACAGTAAAAATAATTTCCATTTAAAAAGTATTGTTTTAAGCTAGTATGATGCCCCTGTCTATAACCCCATTTTCTCAGTATTTGAAAATCAGCTTGATTCTGTCAAGAAAAATAAAGACCACTGTTTTAAGTAGGTCTACAGAACAGGGGTCTCTGTAAATGAATTGAGTAAGCTTTGTTTCTAACCCAGACGGTTCAAATTTCACACTTAAAACAAATGGTGTTATATTTCATCAGAGAACAAGAGCTCACTTTAATACATTTTAATCCTATTATATACCTAATATAATACCTAATGAAATTTTATTTATTAGCTCACCTAATATATACCAAATGAAATTTTCACTTTTATCATTTAATTATTATTAATTTCAACTTCTTTAGAAAAGCTAGCTTTGGGAAGGGGCTTGGAATGAAGAGTAAATAAACTTAAATCAAAATAAAAATTAAAAAAAGAAAAGCAAGCTTTTACTTTTATGGACAGGATCATATAGCAACTGTTAAATTCAATTAAAATTTTCAATTATATAGCAAACTTGGACATCAGAAGAATAAATTCAAGACCTATGTATTTGTTTGGGACCTATTTATTTACTTTGAATTTGTTTTTGTTTTTTGTTTTTTGTTTTTGTTTTTGTTTTTTGAGACAGAGGTTAAATTATGCTGTTCTGGGTTGGTCTTGAATTCCCAGGTTCAGTGATCCTCCTGCCTCAGACTCCTCCCAAGTACCCGGGATTGTAGCTTCTTACCCCCAGTACCTATTTACAATTAGGCAAATGTGTTTGTTGTATTCTAGCTGAAGGGTATCTTGAAGAAATAAAACTATTTATATCAAAAATGATAAAGGACCCAGTCTTCTAATACTAAAGCTCCTGGGGATTAAATTAATTCAAACTTAATGACAAAGTATGAGTTAATTGCATTTAGCTTAATAACACAATTTAATTCCCATTTGAGATGCCTGATGTTTAAATTCATAACTCATAATAGCTCCCATTTTCCAGCATCTCCTGCCGTTCCGAACTTTCCACACGGCATACCAATTGCTCCTAAGAACTCTGCAAATAGGGTTTTGTTGTTGTTGTTGTTGTTGCTGCTGTTTTTTAAGTCCTCATTTTACAGATCAACAGAGCCAAACAGAAAGCGTCCTCTGTGTCAGGTCTACACACTACCCTCTGACATACTCTCCCTAGTCACCTTGCTACCACCTAGCTGAAGGCAAAGGCTTGGCCTCGGTCTTGCAAAAATCAGTTTGATTAGCCCAGCCATTGGTCTTCAATGGCAAGACAATAGTTTATACTAGAAATAACACAATAACTCTTCTTTCAATGTGTTCTCTAATGGAGAAGGCAGGTCAGGGGCAAAATTCAATGAGTCACAAATTATTTACACTGGTCCTGAAAGTAAGGACTCACAGTACAGAGAAGCCCCTTGGCAAAGTGCATGGTGAGAGAAGATCTGTTCTGTCTCTGCCCCCTGATGGAAAAGAAGCTTTCCCCTTTGCTGTAGAGCCAGAACGCCTTCTCTGTGGAGGGTATCTGCTTCTTGCCATCTGCTTCAGAGGCATCTGGCTCCTCACAGCGGCAGGGTCTGCTCCCCTCTCCACCTGCTCTAGGCTGTAACACAGAAGCGCCATCGTTTCTGCAAGGAAGACTTCAAGCTATCAAAAACAACCAAGGAGATGGTGGCTCCGAGGGTAAAGAGCTGGCTGTGCAAGCATGAAGACCAGAGTGCAGATCTCTGCCATCCACATTAAAGGGGGGTGTGAGCAAACATACCTGTAATCTCAGCACTGGGGTTGGGGAAGGTGAGACAGAGGCAGATAGAGTCCAAGGGTGCACTGGTCATCTGGTCTACCGGAAATAGCAAGGTTCAGTGAGAGGCTATCTCAAAAAGTAAAGCGGAAAAGCGACCAGGAAAGGCACTGGACATTAGTCTCTGGCTTCCACACCCTCCACCATGAGAAAACATATCTGCATGCAGGTGACATCTAATGAGAGAATATATTTTTAAAAATCAACCATTTAAAGCAAAACTGTAAGGACAGACAATCGTAAGGGAAACTGTTCACAGCTACTGTGGGATAAAAATGGTAATCATTCTGTTTCCACCTCGCCAAGCTGAGACTGTTCAGTTCCTGAGATAGAGAGGGGCATGCTGAGCCACGGTTGCTATCAAGATTACAAGATTTATCTGCAGCTCAAGGTTGAGGACAGCCTGGTCTATGGGAGACACTGTCCCAAGAAAGCTCTTCGGTCAAATTAAAAAAAAAAAAACAAAACAAAAAACACATGTGTTTATTACACATCTCACTTGTGGCTGGGAATATGGATCACCTGAGGTTGCTAGAAGAAACTGTTTCACCTGATTGGGCGTGACATGAAGCACACCCTAACAGAGCCCACTTTCCCACCACGAGCACTGTGAACAGGTTGCTGCTCCATTCCCTAACAATGCCATCAATCAGTTAGAGTATAAATTAACTTTAATAGAATTTGTCATGTTATTCTGAGTGGTTTGAGTAATTAATTCTATAAAAAAAAACAAACACTGTTCTGTGGAACTGAGAAACAGGAAAATCTAATCAGACTGATAAATGGACAATGTATGTAGCTAAGTATGAAAACAGTTCATAGTACAATTGGCAACGGGAAGCCTTTTGTGTGTTTTTGCTGAGGACTTTCTGATGATGCTGAAGTGGGAGCAGACACAGGATCTTGACTAAGTTGTCCAATAACATACCTCACAGCTGGAGGGGGTGGAGCAGAGAGCAAGCAAACGCATTCCTGCTAACCTTCAACTATTTCCTTCTCAACTTCCTCTTGAACACCAGAAAATAGAGAGCTGGTGATCAGAATGACCAGCGAGTCTGTCGATAGCTCTGTTATTTTCAAATTTAGTTCTACATGAGGCAGGTGAGAACCTAAGGTGGTTAAGAACCCAAGGACTGGGGAGAGATGAGTTCTCTGTCTCTTCTCCCTGACGAACAGAGCTTTCGCCTTTATACTACTACCTGATTGCTCAGAAAGGCCTTAGTATGTGTTCAGAATTTCAGAGGTAGTAAGTCTCAAAAGCAGGGTACAGACAGGGGCCCAGCCTTCTGCATAACCTCATCACATTCATCTACCCCAGCAGGCTCCGAAAGCCTGTGACCAGCCTGCACAGTGGCCTCCTGAAGTTGTGGAGGCCATGAAGGTAGCCAAACAATACCCATCATGGGTGTTGACCAGATCCATCAAAGAAAGGAAGAAAGCTTGGACTTACAGAGGCAGGAAGGGGTTAAGTGTGTGTGTGTGTGTGTGTGTAGGAGCTACAGAGGTGAGCCAGCAATTTAAGCATACTGGCTACCAGAGACCCTGGTCTCTATTACTAACACCCACATGGCAGCTAACCACTATCTGTAATTCCAGTTCCAGGGGATCCAGCTCTCTCCTCTGGCCTCTCTGGGCACTACACGGGGCACAGACAAACATGCAGGCAAAACACCCACACACATAAAACAAGAATTTAAAAAAAAATTAGTTTTGCAAGCTTTATATAAGAGCTCCTGTGGGCATGGTTTCCTTATGGTCAACTTCCTTAGGGAATATGAACATGTCGTGTACACACACACACACACACACACACACCACACCACACCACACCATACCACTTTCTTTAGGAATAAAAGTGAAGAGAAGCACCCCAATGGTTTTACAATGGCTCAGTACAGAAGTTCACAGCGGCAAAGCGGTAGCCCTCAGCAGACTAGTGGGAGACTGCCTTGGGACCTGTGGTGATGCTGTCACAGTCTGGGTTGTTCTTGCTGTACAGCCCAAGCTAGTCTCAGACTCACAGTCCTACTGTCCAGCCTCGAGTGCTGAGGCAGAAGGTGTGTCCCGTTCCATTTGGCAGCTAGATGTTTTGTAAGTTCCGGAAATTTTGGTACAGATTTAGCCACTGCTTTTATCCAGGTTCCTCTGAAAAATAACAAATTCGGTATAAGCCGGGTCCTAAAGGGTAAGGGAAAATGAGTGAGACTGCATTTGGACGAGGAAGCAGGGCGCTTGAAATAAACATAAAGGAAGAGAACTGGGCCCAGCCTGGCAGCTTCTCCAGGGCTCTCTGAGGGCAGAGGTCACCTCCCTGCTCACTCCATGCCTAGCCAACTGAGCCTCTAGTGAGTGCACAGCCTGCAGGTCTGAGCGGCTGCCCCCCAGCAGCCTGTGTCTGCAGAAGCACTACCTAACGGTGTCCTGACAACAAAAACCTCGCTGTGTTAAAAATACAGCAGGAGCCCCAACCACCAAGTCAAGACTGTCCTTCAATTCTACCAGCAGTGAGGTATCTCTTTCTCACAAGGACTGATTCTCAGTAGACGGCATCCTTTCATTATACAAGACGGATACTGACTTTCCTTTTACCTGGAAACCAACTCTCCTGAGGCCGGAAATAGCTCACACACAGGAAAATGTGCCCTTTATCAGCGATGAGATCCCTAGACGCACAAGGTCATGGCTCATCTTTGCTCTGCCGTTTAATTCTCAATATCACACAGATAATATCTTATCTTGCTGGGGTCCTAAAGTTGGTAGGGGATACAGAGATTAGCCAGTTCAACCCCAGTTCAAAGTGGTGAAATGGCTTCTTAAAAAGAAGTAGAATATTAAAGTGCTTAATTTGGGTGAATTTTTAATCAGTGAATTTTGGTTGAGAATGAAAATTTGTTCCCAATAGATGGTCCAATGCTGCCCTCTAGTGGTAGAGATGGCCGGTTCCGGAAGAACTGCCTTGAGAGCCAAGAAGTTAGCTATTATGCTAACATAATTTCTCAAACCGTTTTCCAAGAAATCTTGCTAAGTACCATTAGGGAAAGACCTAGAGATGAATTAAGTCTGGAGAAACCTGGGTTAGATAATTGGAGTCAATCTCTCCAGCGAGGACTTCTCTTAAGTCTTTAATATGCTAATAACAGGGTGAGCATCCAGAAGGGAAATTAAATGAAGCTGAATTACCCCAAAGGATATGGCCGTGGAAACTTTGTCCATACATCATCTTCGAGAACTACGGTGACAGACTAAGCACACTGAAGAAAAACTATATGCGAATAAAAGCTGGACTAGGACAAGCTTTTTATATCATGAAGATCAAATAGTCACCAAAGGCCCCACACATCCCAGAAAATGATGACAGGAAGGACATTTTTTCTTAGGGGATATTTCCCTTTGTCATCCTTATGGCTATCCCCATGAATGCACACACACACACACACACACACACACACACACACACACACACACTCACACACTCATGCAAATGCAGCAATAACCCCATTTAAAAAAATCTGAGAGTAAAAGAGACAGAAATGGTTGAGATGAAATAAACAGATAGTTCGCTGTTCCAGCTGCTACTCATGGTGTCAGGGGGGGTCATCTTCACTTCCTTTGACAGCTAAGAAATCTGAAGGAAGAGATTTGAACTCCAGGAGTCCCGGTAGATCTGAATAGGCATCAAGTAGAACTGGGAATCCAGGGTATTTCTAATCAGCTCCAAGGCGCGTGTACAAAACTAACACCCCCTTGCTTCCTTCCACACAAAACCTAAAAGAAAAAAGCAGTTCCTGGTCTTAGGACCTGGTATCTAGTGATGTAGACAGGTCCCAGAACAAATTCAACTCATGTGCTAAGTCAGGAAGCCACTGTGTTTAAATCATTCCCTGACATCTTTTCTACCACAACTAATTACCGATTACAGAATTCACTCCAAAAGAGGTGTGTGGCTTAGTCCTTTCCAGCTGGACAGGAGATGTCCACTGAACACTTCTGAGAAAATGTACCCCCATTCTGAAGAAAATGAAGCTGAGAGAGTAGCTGTTTTCTTCTTTCAGGCACTGCCATACCTGGATATGACTTCCTGTCCTTGGTGAGGTCGTGTTGCTCCAGGCTGAGGAGGAAAACTCAGAGAGCAGCGAGCAGGAGACAAAGCTGAGGACCTGGCAGAGGGCAGATAACAAAAGGTTTCCTGTTAGGCTTGCAGTGTAATCTCTCACCCGAAGTGGGAAGGCTTCTGAGAAAAAGAGAAATGCTACCAAAAATAAGCTGAAAACAAGGCAGAAAATGAGTGGATGGACCTGGCTACATAGGATGCCAAGGAGCCTGGGAAGCCGAAGCCAGGGCTGGCATCAGGGCAAAGCTGTAGGCACAGTCAAAACAAGAAAAGTTAAGACACCAAATGCAAAGGAGGTGGCAGATTAAAACCATGTTAAAGAGCAAAATAATAATGACTGTTTACATCCAATAATTATATAAATAATAATAGTTGTGATGATTAAGTTGCAATTAAAATAAAATAACAATCTTAATAGCCAGATAATTGCTTAGGTCTAAAAGGATGAAATCAATAGGTTCCAAGATGGCACACAGGTCCATTATCTGGGACTGGGGGCATACAAGCATCACCATACTCTGGGAAGTTCCAGGCAGCAAAATCTCCCCACCTGCTCAGTGGGCATAGACATAAGAAGCCACGTAAACATGGAAAGAAAACTGGAAGTGGGGAGTGGCTCGCTTCATTCCATCTTTCCGGCATGAGAGCTCAATAGACACTGCGAGCACAGACAGATTGGGGATAATGTGTTATAATGTGAGTGAGGCACAGGATCCATCAAGGAGGTAAGATCCTGCTCAGGTTGTCAAGGACACCCATGCCTGCATTTTACATCTTACCAATGTCGTGCTTCATCAAATCATTCTTTCTTTCAGGGAGCAACATCTGTCTCCCCCATCTTCTGGTATCAGCTTTCACTAGGGGGGTGACTGTTGTGGATATAAACATGTTTTTGTTTTGGTCCCACGTGTGGGAGGGGGGACTGATTCCGATGGTTCACAGCAGCAGACTCGTGTGGCCTCTGAGAGGAGCTCCTTGCCAGTTGTAGACAGTTTGAATCTGAGGACTCTGGAGAGAGAATAAATGCCAGAGCCTAGAGAGTGGAGGGATGGAGAATGAACAAGGAAGGCTGCTCCTGCTTCCCCCTCGCTGCTCTCTGTCGCTGTTGTGAAACAAGAAGTTGGAGATCTCCTGAATAGAGGACTGGGCTGCCTCCAAGGAAGCTAATGACCCTGAAGAGCAGGAAGCAGCTCAGAAAGAACCGCACCCCCTCTCCCCCTAACCCTTTCTCTCTCCTACCTGGTGTAGTGGTATTGGAAGGGATTGGGGTGGAATAGGGAGAAAAAGATAAGAAACGTAAATAAAAGAGGGTTTTAAAAAGTACACCAACAGGGTACATTTCATTTAGACATTCTGAAATACAGCGAGGCCCATGTATACTGTGTGGTGATTGTCTCACTCGGTAAAATCGTCCACTGACCAACCCCTTGAGGGGTCATCCATTGTTATGCAAGGCCTTGAGCACAAGCCTTGACCTCACGTGCACAGGCACACCCACACACACACAAAATACACACACACACTCAGAAAGACAGAGATATTCTAGGTATCATGACTTGTACCAGTAATCTCAGCACTGGGAAGGACTGTAATTTGATCCATTAGAGGGACATTAGAGTCAACATTCCTATTCTATGGACTCACCTGGAAACATGACAGTAACACAGCGGAAGCTGCAAGAAGTTGCCCAGGAAATAAACATACTCCCATGGATAGACTTTCTTTTCTTTCCTTTCTTAGCTAGCCTTTCTGTTTCCTTCCTCTGTCCTTTCTTAGCCATCTCTTCTTGCTTCCCTCTCTCCTTTCCCCTCTTCCTTCCATCATTACCTACTAACATCTTCCAGGAAGACTAGATTTGGACAGACCATACTTTGGCAAATAAGCTTTCTGAAATATGGGCTGCTCCCATTTGTGGTTTCTGGGGCGTCATAGTTCTGTGTTCCTGAAGGCCAAACAGCCAGCAGGGGAGGAGGAGGCCTGGTCTGTCTGCAGTAGGACCTGCTACATATAGGTTATGCTGCACCCAGTGACTGAATGGGTGAGATAAAGCTGCCAGATGGCCGGAGGTAGTGGCACTCACCTTTAATCTCAGCACTCAGGGAGGCAGAGGCAGGCAGATCTCTGTGAATTTGAGGCCAGCCCGGTCTGCAAAGCGAGTCCAGGACAGCCAGGGATACACAGGAAAACCGTTTCTCAAAACACAAACAAACAAATGAAAACAACAACAAAAACCTGCCGGATAAATTCCCACATGCTCTGAGATGGGTAAGAGAAGTAAAAGACGTAAGTTTTTTAAAATCCTAAAATGTGCAGCTTCCATCTTCATTTCACAAACCTGTCCTCTCAAAACTGCGCAGCAAGCACATTTTAATAATAAAGACAGATTTCCTGTTCAACACAGGGATGGGTACCGCATCGGGATAGAGAGCATGTTGCGGTGGAACGCCGGCTCCTGGCCCCCAGACAGGGTCTTGACCCCTCAGGTTTTATTACATGCCAGAAGCCGTTCCAAGCACATTTCACTTCCCCCGAAATTGGAGATCTCCTGAATGCCACAGCCGTGTGCTGAGTGTCTGTCACATGACGGAAATCTTGGGCTATGGCCGAAAGACTCTGCTCCGTAGGACTGCCTGATACACAACACTGGCTGGCTACTCTACGCCTTTCCTGTGACCAGGGAAGGGAGAACAGCCCAGAAGCACAGCACCCATTGCCCTGGCTTCAGGTAGAGGCTTTAAGGCATGAGAGAAGACTGGGACTGAGTGTTCAGCGTGAAATACTTTTTCCTGGGTCCCATCTGCTGGGAAAGTTCTGCCCTACAAAGAAATTCTCAACCTGTACAAAACTTACACTGCTGACTTCTTACTATTTGCCCCCTCCTAAAGGCACTTCTAGGAGCTGGGGATATGGGTCAGTCTGTAGGGTGTTTGCCTAGCATGCACAAAGCCCTGGGTCCCCAGTCCAGCACTTCCTAAAGTAAACCTGAAGGCACACGTCTACAGTCCTGGCCAGGAAGATCAGAAGTTCAAAGCTATCCTCAACTGAAAGATCCCCGGAGGGTATCTTCCGTCAGAGAGACCCCCTCCCAAAGAACAACGAGTCCATTCGGATGCAAACAGCAAAAGGCTTTTATTTTGATTCATGAGTACTCGGGGCAGCAAGGTCACTCGGGAGGGACCTTGCGCGCCTCCTTGGGGAAAAACTGGGGTTTTTATAGAGTTTTAGAGCAGAAGCACTGGTACAGAAGCGAGAGGGCATGGTTACAGGGGGCTGATTGGTACGTTTACACGAGACCACAATTTGCGTCAAAGTTTGGCAGGGGCACCAAGATTCCAGGAACTGGGTGGTCAAGGGGGCTATGATGACCCCTTGACGTGGCCCGCCACCTGTTATTTTGTTTTTCCCTATCTTAGCTGAAACAGTCTCACAGATATCTATGAGAGTGATTAACACAAACTGTTTTTAGTATGACTGGGGCAGCCTGACCACAGATATCCCAAGTGGGTGACACAGCTAGGATTTCTCAGTAATTTTCCAGTTTCTCATCTGGCCTTCAGAGTTTTATAAAACAGTGGTGTCTCACAAAATGGCGTTAGCCATGTTTAACTTAGTGTGAGGCTGGGGTCTTTCACAACTACATAGTAAATTTGAGGCCACCCAGGTCCACATGAGTCCCTGTCTCAAGAATACATAAAAACAAAGGTATAGCTAGATCTGGGATGACTTGTTAGCCGCTTAAGGATTGCTTCAGTGTTTTATAATGGTTTAATTCTCAGTTGTTTATCATTATTGTGGGGGGTGTGTGTGTGTATGCTTGTGTGCCAGGCCTTTGGGCCATGTGTAGAGGTCACAGCACTCCCTGTGGACTCTATTCTCTCCTTCCACCTTTATGTGGGTTCTGGAGCTTGAACCCAGGTCCTCAGGCTTTCATAGCAAGAGCCTTTTCCAGCTGAGGCATCTCTCCAGATCATATAACCAAGAGTTTAATTTTCGATTACCTATTTTGATTATTTATAATTTAAGAGCGCCTGTTATTTTACATCTTAATTTTAACTTATTAATTTAAAATTAATAATTAGGTACAACCATAATAGATACCGCATATAATTATTGTTTATACATGTATGTTCTACTTGTGATTATATCTTATTTTGCACCGATTTATTTTGATGCTACTCTTTCATTTTATTTTAATCTTAGTTGTAGCCATTTAAGTGAAGAGTAGGAAAGGGTGGTGTAAATTATAGCCGATGTTTAGTCAATGTGCCAAATTAAAGACTCCATTGCCTTTGTCTCTGCTCAGCAGTGCATCGTAAGGTACCTTTCCTTTTAAGTTTTTTATGTGGTTAAGCAAGAATCTCATGACCTCCAGAGAGGATCAGGTGAATCACCATGGACTCAATATCTCAGCTCTTGGAAACTCATTATTTATTAATTTTTAATTTATTTTAATAAGCACTAATAGCAAAAGCATAGCTACCATGTACTAGATACTGTGGTCAGCACTCCATACATATCAGTCCAGGCCTCACTCCTCAAAAGAGGGACGAGCCTTGTCTCAGGGAACACTCCAAAGAGCTGATAGAGCTCTGTTTCCATCTTATTTTTAGAACCAACCTAGTTGAGGAAACTATGAAGGTCAGGTAAGTCAGTATTAGATGAAAAGTAACTGAGGGATGGTTAAGTCTTGGTCGACCATGCACAATAGTCACACCATGAGTTTAATTCAGGAGAAAGGTAGACGATCACGAGACCTTCTACAAGGGGCATCTGAGTTGTTTAAGTCTAATAAGATTGTGCTTCTATGAACCCTGACAACTGCCAATGATGTAGGCCCTCTATAGGAATTTTCTAGTTCCTCTCTGTACCCAGGCCTTTATCAACAAACTCTTCAGGAAGGAGCACCCGAACAGGGACTCATTCTTACCACGATGGTTAATTTCCACTGCCAACTTGATTAGCTGAAGAAGCCTTTAGGCATCAATGAGGCACACCTGGGAGAGAGATTTAGCTGAAGAGAAGGCTCCACTTCTCTTGAATATAGGTGGCACCATTCCACGGGCTGGGGTCCCTGACGGAGTGAACAAGACAGAAGTGTAGCCTGCACTCTACCGGATTTAATTTCTCTCTGCTTCCTGACCTGCCCAGGATCTCGGCCACGGTGCCCTCCCCACCATGATAGGCTGTATCCCCTCAAAGCCTAAGCCAAAAGGCCTCCTTTCTCATCCAAGTTGCTTCTTTCAGAAATTTGGTCAGAGCAATGTAGAAAGACAGGCATGAATAAACAGTCTCCATTCTCCTTTGACTATCGATTATGGGTCAAAGAAAACACAAGATTCCCTCAGAGAACAAGTGAGATACTATGACCCTGCCCAGCGCCAGCTTAATTTGAACAGAACAAACTGAGACAACTGTATTCAAAGAAGAGCAAAAGGGAGCAGCTGAAATTACTCCCCACCACCAGAAAGCCAATTACATCTGCAGGACAGCATGAGGGCCAGCTGTGTCAAATGACTACAGAACCCGGAAGGCATGAAAGAAGGCTGGGGCCACACACTGCATTCAGTAAGAGGAATGCTTAAGCTAGACAGTGTCTGGAAACATTAGCCAGAACATTACATACTCTTTTTGTTGTTGTTGTTTTGTTTTTTTGAGACAGAGTTTCTCTGTGTAGCCTTGGCTGTCTTGGACTCACTTTCTAGACCAGGCTGGCCTTGAAATCACAGAGATCCACTTGCCTCTGCCTCCCTGAGCGCTGGGATTACAGGCGTGCGCCACTGCCTGGCTAAAACAGCACATACTTTGAAGAAGCATTCTTAGAAAATTATCAGGAGGATAAGACAGATTGATGGCAGATACAGAAGCCAATAGACCTTGCCAGGAGTGAAATGACTGGCAGGAAACTTCTACATGCAAATGAGAGGTTAAAAGGGGAAATCTGACAGGTATCGTGTCTTGGTTACCATTACCGAAAGCAACTTGAGGAGGAAAGGGTTCATTCAGTTTATGCTTCCACGTCACTGTTCATCATCAGAGGAAGTCATAAGGACAGGAACTCAAGCAGGGCAGAGACCTGGAGGCAGGAGTTGAGGCAGAAGCCTGGGAGGGGTGCTGCTTACTGGCTTGCTTCTCATGGCTTGCTCAGCTTGCTTTCTTCTAGAACCCAGGAGCACCTTTCCAGGGGTGGCACCGCCCACAATGGACTGGGCCCTCCCCCATCCGACATGAATTAAGAAAATGCCCTACAGGCTTGCCCACAGCCTGATCTTATAGAGGCATTTTTTTTTCAGTTGAGGTTCCCTCCTCTCAAATGACTTTAGTTTGTGTTGAGGTGATGTGAAACTATCCGGCACACACACATACAAAAGCTGGGCCTCATCGTACAGTTAACTGAAGAGCAACATAGGAGGCGCCAACTCCCGAGCCTGTTGAGGTCAACTCTCCCTCTAAGATAAATCTGTGGGGAGGGGAGAATCTCCTGATATAGATTTAGGCAGGCTTAAATTCTTTTCAGAACAAGACTAGGCTAGTGAACCTTGAACCTTGAGCCTGGTTGGAATGAAGAATTCCAGCCAAGGAGCAAGAGGTCTGGATGTGGGGCAGGCCAAGCCATGAATTTTGTGCTCGGGACAGCTTGTGTCTCTGACATGTCATTAGACAGAGCCTGGTGTGGACATGGAGTGCCAGAGGCACAGTATCAGAAGGCAAAGGAAATTAGGACTTCTCAAATGGGCTTAGGAGGAGAGAAGGGAGTTCCCGTGGCAAAGGCAAAATTGTAGACTTTATAAATTTATGGCATGGAACCCCTCATTTGCTACTTTCTGAGAGAAAATGGGCTTAGGAGAGTCTTCCCCCAAATGGAGAAAAATATTGCTTGTGATATAAGATTGCTTTGTATGTTTTCTATAATGTTCAATACCCTCCTGTGGGGGGAGGGGTAGGAGGTGGAGGTGGAGCGGAAGCCCAGATTGCTAGGGATGCTGAAAATCCAAGGTTTTCTTTCTTCCCTCCCCCTTCCCACTTCCTAGTCTCTTCTCTCATCACTGCCAGGTCATTCCCAATGACAGGCGCAGTCTTTGTGGTTCCAACAAGCGGGGCCTGAAGTTTGCAGTGATTGCTGTGGGATCCAGAGCCTGCAGGTTTTTTTTTTTTTTGTTTTGTTTGTTTTTGTTGTTTTTTTTTTTTTTAAATAGATTTGGGGTGCAGGGCTAGTTCTGGGTAGAGTGTGCAGCCTGCTCATTCTATAGGCTCTTTAAAGCAGGGATCCTGAGAGAGCTGGGGTTGGATCAACTCACCCCCAATCCCAAGGGAGCAACAATGGTGTGTTAGTGGAGGGACAGCTCGGGTGCTGCAGAGGGCCTCTCGGGCAGCTGAAGGGAGGGCCGAAAGTAGACAGGCAAAGACAATGGAGAGTGAGATTGCTGGACACAGAAGACGCCTTCTCCAGCTCAGATCTACTTGACCAGCAGAATAGGCCCGTGGGCACAAAAGGATCTTCCATGCCTCGCCTACTAGGAAAGTGTGCGGTCCCTCACGCTTACACCGGCAGAATTCCGAGTTGTCCCGGGGAGCACACATGAAGGGAAGGAGTCCAGCTGAGTGGATCCTCCACTCTTCCCCTAGTCACCCCAGTGAGCGTCGTCAGCATGGTGCTCGCGAAAACCGACTACCCAGCCCAGAAGACAGGCAGCAGTTTCCTAAGTAAGAATCCACCGGCAACTGGCCAGTTGCCGTAAACCCTTAACCGGATCTCGGCCATCCCTCTGTGGTACCTCAGGCTGTGCTGACAGGTAGCCTGGGTCGCGTCCTGCAGGCACCTGAAGACTGCCTGACCCGGAAGGCACAGAGTAAGGGTGACCTCTGCTGGCAAAGAGGTGGTACTACAGGAACCTGCCACCCAGTATCCTGGACTGTTCCGTAAGACCCACCACCAGGTCGGATGTCACCGGTGAGTCTGTTTCGGAATGGTCAGTCTGTCCCTCTGTCCTGGTGGGCTAAACTTTAAATCATCTCCACTTGCTTCTCCTCTTCACCTTGAATATAAAAATTTGGAGGCGGTCACGAGCAACTCACTTTCCAGTATCATCTCTTTTGCTTTTTCTCCCTTTACACTGAGCAGGTAAACTATGAAAGGAGTCTTCCCTTGTCCCTGTTGTTTTTTTCCTTCTGACCGTGAGCAGTTTATTTTGGGCATATTTAAGCACAGCACTATTTGCTGAGGACGTTCCTGGTCATAACTCTCAATCCCATGTAAATCTCCCCAAGGAACAAAGTAAGCTAAATAAAGATCAGCTGTGACTACAGCAGAACTGTGTAAAAAAAAGCACATGTGACCCCTCCATAAAGGCAGGTTCTTTAGATGGACTGAGAAAAGCAAGTTTGTGGTGAGGGTCTGGGGGAGATCCAGGGTGGTCCCCACAGATAGAGGGGAAGGTCACCAGGCTATGCACCAGGTCCACTCAGAGCTGTCAGGGAGGTCAACTGGTCATGATTCCTCCCTTTGAAGGAACAACCCCGTGTGCTTAACATCCCAGGTTCCCTCAGTGCAGAGCTTCTCAACCTCTGGTTCACAAGTCCTTCGGGGGAGGGGGCTTGAACGACCCTTTCGCAGGGGGCCTGGGGCCATCTGCATATCAGATATTGACACTGTGGCTCATAAAAGGTGCAAAATTAGTTACGAACTAACAACAAAAATAATGTTGCGGTTGGGGGTCACAGAAAAGAGTCGCAGCAATTGGAAGGTTGAGAACCGTGCCCTGATGCTCGTCTGTGAGAACAGAGACATCCCTGCCTTCTACAACATCTGGGTTTATTCGTTTCACCCACAACCCATAGAGACCTACCTCATCCCTTTTTAAAAGATTATGATTTAATACTATGACTTTCAGTATATTTTGTGGAAATGACGTCATCCTTTGCCCAGTACCCTAAAGACTGGATGAACACACTTTGGATCTCTGTATTCCCCTGCTGTTGCTACACAAAGATGCTCTTGAGCATTGCTCTGTTGGTCCAAAATCCCTTACCTGCAATTCCAAAGTCCAAACAGCTTCGAAAACAGAGTATCTTTTCAGTTGTTTAGCATACTCCTTGGCAGCTAAACCTTAGCTGAGCTGGTAGGAGGCTATTTATAGTTCTTCTGCTTTAATGTGAATTTACGTGTCTCTTCCACTGACATACAACTGGCTTTGGTTATAGGTTGTTATCCCAATTCCCTCTAGGGCTGTTACAAAACATCCCATATTGTGTGCTCCAACTTATCTTTCCAAAGAAGCAGTTTTCATTTTGAACCATATTTAGCACCAAGAGTTTCCAATAGGTGACAGTCACCCTGGCGCTCCGTACATACTTTCAATATATCTTTAAGGAAAAAGTTAGAGGCGCTGAGTGGCTAATGGCACATTCACCTTTAACTTGTGAAAGATGCTGTCAGACTGTTCTTCAAGAGTTAACCTACAAATGCAGACACCAATGTGAGAAGGAAGTGTATTTATCAGTATAACATAATGTCCTAAAATGAGAAATTAACAGCAGAGCCTCCATAACTCTAGTGTGGTGTTCGGAATGCTATTTGCAAATTAAGATAAACAGTAGCTTTCTAAAACTGTGACGTAATAAAAATCGACTGAGTCTAAACCCAAAGAGCATGACACTTTTTCAAATATGCACTTGTTCAAACAACTGTTCATATATTTATCAAGAGCCTACTAAGTGCCAATCACTGACTGAATGCTAGAAATACAACAATGAGTAACAACAGTAGGTCTTGGAGCTGATCCTTTGGTATGTTAATGGACAATAAACAAGAGAAGTACAAATTTTAGACAAAGTTATTTTTAGGCAAGAGCTTCATTCCTATTATATATATTTCTTATAATCAAAGGTGGAAAATCAAACAGGAAAGCGTAAGAGAAGTACAAATTTTAGACAAAGTTATTTTTAGGCAAGAGCTTCATTCCTATTATATATATTTCTTATAATCAAAGGTAAAAAATCCAACAGGAAAGTGTAATATACATAAACACACAGTCTGACACAAAAATAGGTTTGGTTTGGTTTGTTTTTTTTAAAGCACCCTCTATCAATACATGGAAAATAAGAGGAACTCAATGCTGGTATATGTCTCTGAGAGCAGCAGCTTCCAGTGTGGCTAGGATGCTTCAGGAGGGATGAGAGTGTATACTCTGGGCTAGCCTGGAGCAGAGCAGGAAAAGGGCTGTGGGCAGCCGGTTTGTAATGTTTATCAGGAAGCATTCAGGGTGAGGAGATCTTCACTTTATCACAACCTGATTCTCACTAGCTCCCACCCCCATTAATGGTTTGGAATTTTTTTTTTAAGATTTATTTTTCTTTTATTTACTTTTTCTATTTATTTATTTATTTAGGTTTTTTTTTTTTTTTTAACAACGTTTCTCTGTGAAGCCTTGGCTGTCTTGGGCTTGCTTTGCAGATCCGCCTGCCTCTACCTCCCCCAGTACTGGGATTATAGGAACACACCACCGTGCCTGACCGTTTCGCCTGAACATGGCTGTGAATCACTCATGTGTCTGGTGCCCACGGAGGCCAGAAGAGAATGCTGGGTCCCCTAGAAGTCGAGTTACAGATAATTGTGAGCCAAATGTAGATGATGTGAAGTGAGCCTGAGTCCTCTAGAAGAGCAGACAGCGCTCCTACATGCGGAGCCATCTCTGCAGCCCTCAGATAAATATTGTTGTTTTTATTTTAAAGGTAGATAAAACCTGAGGGACATGATGAAATTTTAGATTCAATAACTATCAAAGACCTCACTGAGGAGTGAAGAAAACAAAGTTGAAAGATAAATCTTCAGGCGACAACTACTATTCGCAGCATTCCTGCCTAGGGAATCAGCTACAAGGGAGATGAACTGCATAGCCCTGAATTCAATATGCCCAAGCATGCCAAGTAAATAAATTAATTAAGAATAAAATGAATCAAATTTAAAGAAAAAACCCAGAAAAGACTTAGAGCAAGAAAAACTGCAACAGAACTGAAGACTGATGTAAAGATGAGCAACGCTGTTTTCATACAGTGGTGTGGCCTCCCATACAACATCTGCCTGAAGGGCAACCGTGAACTCTGTACAAAATACAGAGAGCCACCCCGAGCGTTCCAAGGAGGAAATACGAGCGTGGTGTGGAGAAAAATCCACAAGACCCTCATTTAGGCAGAACCCTAAATGAAACCCAAAAAATTTAAAACAGAAATAGGACTAGACGTATCCTGACTGCACCAAAATGAAACTCGAAAACCCCAACAGACTACACTTACAAATCAGTACAAATTTTAAAAGAACCACTTGTTTTCCTGTGTGGTGCCCATGGCGGCCAGAAGGCCTCCGATCCCTCAGAATTGGAGTTAGAGATGGTCGCGAGCCCCCATATGGTGCTGGGATCAACACTGGGTCCTCTGAAAGACAGCCAGTGCTCTCAACCACGAAGCCATCTTCCCAGCCAAGCATCACCTTGTACACCTCTAAAATTAGGAGCATTAGATAAAACTTGTAATAATTCATAAAAGGAAACCTCAACAGAGATTAATAAGCTAATGTAGGGCTGAAATGAAGAACACAAAAGCAAGATGATATTTCAGCAAACATGGGATGCAGTTAAGCTGGGCTGAGAGTGATGTTTATATTATTAAACACTTACAGCAGCAATTAAGAAAAATTCCCAAATAAGGAACCTAAGTTTTCACCTCGAGGAATGGAAAAAAAGAGAAAGAGCTTATTTTAACCCAAAGAAAGTGAAAAGAAGATAATTAAAACAAGCCAAGCTAAAATCTGTCTGGACAATATATAAACAACTAGGTCGAAAAAAAAAAATCAGTGAAGCAGAAACATGGTTCTCTGCAAACACCAGCAAAATGGAAAAACTCCTGCACCACTGACAATAAAAATACAGCAATACCAGGAATAAAACAGAGGGAATTACTACTGTAGCCAGTAAAAAAAGATAATAAAATTCTATGAATAACTTGATGCTTATAAGTTGACAACCCTAGAAAAAAAAAGGATACATCTTTTTAAACCCACAAGTAATCAAAACCCAAGCAAGCTTTTCCACTCTCAAGGGAAGTTTAGATCATGGTTACCCAGCCGCAGGGCCTATACTCCCTATCCATCCCTGCCAGGATGTCTCCTGCAAACATGTGGGGACCAGAAGGGACCATCTGATCACCCGTCGAAGGACGGTGCCAACAGTTCCTCAAAAAAGGCAGTGTCTGGACCGAGGCATTCTGGGTTCCTGATCACTAACAACCTTGGCATTCTTCACCAAAATGAGGAATCCCGTGTTTCGGGGTGTTAGTTCACTCCTCTTGCAAGCCCATGAGGGCGGAGACTGCTTCACTTTGTAGGCGAGAAACCTGAATTCCCGGTGGAGGAGGAGCCTTTTCCAAATGGGAGTTTGGAGTGGAAGAAGAATGAGGAACCACCCCTTGTTTCCCAAAGACAGGGGCGGGGTCCCAAGCCACCCAACCTCACCTGTAACTTCACAGAAGAATCTTGACCAAGATTTTGTTGACCAACAAAATTAGAGAACCTCTGATCAGAATAATTTCATACCACAAGCTGTAGGAAAATTATATTTATGTATCTTTTTCCACTTTGTTCAAAGTTTTAACTGACTTTATTATATTCCTAGTGATAAGATGGCTCTATTTATGATAAAAAAATATGTAGCCACCTTTCACATTTTCATTTATACCAAAGGATGCTCAGGTGCAGCTCTTTAAGATTTATAGAGAAAAGGTTTGAAAAACCTCACCATCTGACATGTAAAAGTTAACTATGTTCTACTTCTGCTGTGTATCAGATGGCCTACAAGCAGTTTTTCAGGGCTTTTTTTTTTTCATTTTATTGAAACATGAATAAATAATTTTTTGCTGCAAGTTTAATTCCAGTGCAATATGATCATGAAGATACTCGGTTCATGAGGGACACGTCTGCAGATGCTATGAAAGATGAGGCTCCTGGCTGGCTCCGCTACCTGATAAAAACGAAACGCTTTTCAAGAGAAGAAATGGCGCTCGTGGCCCAAACACATTCAGCTTTGCTCCTGAGACTGACTGCATGGGCAGTCGCTTGGGGACCCGCTCAGACAGACAATCATGTAAGATGATCCGAAGCAGCAGAGGAAGGACGTAAGGAGAGTGAGAAAACCATCCTAGAGAAAAGACAAAGAAGCTAGTGGTTGCTGGGATGAAAAGAAGGTCCAGGCTGTACCTGTGTCCCAGTCACACAGTCTGACCTGCTGGGCCCCAGGTGGCAGAAGCTGAAGGAAGCCTCTAGCCACTCTGACGGGACACTATTCTTAAGGGCATGGCCCCTCTACTTTGCCACTCCTTTCTCAGGAGTGTGGACATGCCTGTACATGGGCTTGCACACAGGGTCTTGGAGATCATTCTGAAAGGGAGGAGGAAGATTTATCACGGCTTATGGTTCACTACAAATGTGCATCACCCAGAACCATGGAAAGCCACGTGCCCCAGAATGCACAAATGGTATGGGATGCTCTGGAGATCGCCGCCATCAGCCCAGGAGATCGCCGCCATCAGCCCAGGAGATCTGATGTTTTGATGGTGAGCTTCACATGCTTTTCCAGTTCCAGTAAGGTCTGGTAAAGCTTTTCAGCGGTGTCTTCATCTACATCCATCTAGGAGACAAGCACAAATAGAGAGGGCTGCAACAGAAAGATAAACAAAGGGGCATGTGAGTTAAGGGAGGGCATCTATATAGTAAGAGAACTAGAACACAGGAAGCGGCAGGAAGGGGCCACTCGGACTGACGGGAAACCATGAGAACATGAGGACATAGACGCTCTGCAGGTATCTAGCCTCCAACTTCTTGCTTTACACAGAAAGTGAGATACCCAATGTGAGTGTTTTTCCTACTCCAACTCCTCCGTACCCAACCAACCACTAAAGGGAAGAGGGAGAAAGGAAATCAAGTCTGCATTCCTGTAGATGTCACCCCCCTTCCAAAGGGATTCTATGTACAAGAAAGCTCTTTCTTAAGTCACTATTATTTTGCATTCTTGTCTTTCCTGTAGAAAAATCTTACTTTAACTATCATAGGAACCATCTTTCAGCTCCTACAAACAGGATTTCTTTTCTCCAAGTCAACATGGAGCCTAAACTTCAAAAGCAGGATCTTCTTAAAACTGAAAGGCCAGGGATTAAGAAAACTTTAACATTCTGGAAATAACATTCACCCTCATTTGATCCTGTTAGTTCTTTGTATTGAAACTGAAAACGTTACAGATTTCTTCTGTCCCAATCTCACCTTTATTTAAATTTATTCCTCAACAATTCTGCATTCGGGTTACACTTGTCCTTGCCCTCTCTTCCTCTCTTATCCCAACCCTTCTCCTCCCCCTTCCTGCTTTCACATCATTTTGTTTTTGTGTTGTGACACAGTAGGTTTGGCCAAGCTGGTCCACACCGCATGGGTCTGGAGGTCCACTGCAGCACAGCAGGCTTATCAACGAATACGCAACAACTCCCCCTCCTCCAAAGTCTATCAGCAGCCCCTAGTTCCCCCTTCCCTTCAACAGAGGGGAAGCGGATTTCCTTCCCACAAATGAATCAAAGGCTAAAATATTTTCTTCAATGCATTTTTTTGGGGGGGGAGGGAGGTTTCAAGACAGGGTTTTCTCTGTGTATCCCTGGCTGTCCTGGACTTGCTTTGTAGACCAGGCTGGCCTCAAACTCAAGAGATCCACCTGCCTCTGCCTTCCTGAATACTAGGATTACAGGCGTGCGCCACCACACCTGGCTTCTTTTTCAATGCATTTTGTAGAAAACTAATGAAACACCTGAGTTTGTGGAATTAAAGATTTTCTCCCCTGTAAGGTTATAAGATAACAAATTTGAATAAACTCTGAAAGCCCCAAAGTAAGCTTATTAAGCTGCAACAGGGTTTTCTACAATATATTAACCTGGATGTAAAGGATAATAAATTAACTCAAACTTGAGTTAAAAAAAAAAAAAACTCAGAACATGGTAGTGCATATCTTCAATCCCAGAACTCATGAGGCAGAACAGGCAGATCTCTGTGATCTACTTCTGCAGGCCAGCCTGGCTTATACAGCCGGTTTGTGCTGGCTAATTTTATGTCATCTTAACACAAGCTGTAGTCACTCTGGAAGAGGGAACATCAGTTCAGGAAAACGATCCCACCAGACTGGCCTGTGGGCAAGCCTGTGGTGTATTCTCTTGGCTGATGAGTGATGTGGCAGTACCAGCTTACTGTGGGCAGTCCATCCCTGGGATGATGGTCCTGGGTGCTGTCTTTAAGTAAGCCAGCCACTGGGAGCAAGCCAGTACACAGCAGTCCTTCAGGCCTCTGCTTTGTTTCCTGCCTTGAGTTTCTACACTGACTTCTCTCAGTGATGGAGTGTGATGTGAAAGTGTGAGATGAAATAAGCCCTTTCCTCCCCACGTGGTTTTGGTCATGATAAAACACAGCAAGAGAAACCCCAACCAAGGCATAGTTCCGGGCCAGCCAGAATGTACTGATGAGACCCCATCCTAAAACAAAACAACAAAGGAACAATTCATGTAGTAAAGAACAATGTGTAAACACCAACATCAACCATGTCATCTCTACACTGCTAGACTGTTTCAACAGCTAAAAGCCATACCTAGGCTAATCCACTGTGGTGAGCCCAGCAAGAAAGAGGTAGACTGCGGTGAGGCGTCACTCAATTCTACCTGACTGAGAAGCCACTTCCTGAAAATATTCTCAAGTCACTGCTATCCAACACAACATATTCCAAAAACTCTATGAAAGGCTGGTTTTTAGCAGCAGGTGACATGGAAGCAACACACATGGCTGAAGGGCACTGGAGCCCTTCAGTGCTGCTGCCAAACTGACAGAGGTCACTTACTTGCCTCAATCTAGCTCTATTTTCTACCAATGCATCCTCAGTGAACAGGGCAAAGAAAAGCAGGAAACTACAATAAGCCTTGTTTGTGACAAAGCTACAGCATGTTTCTGTAGTCCCAAGTACATACTCTCATTCCCTTGACACGCTGTGCAATTCTTCCTGATTTTTTTAATTAGACTACAGAAGACACAATACTGATTTGATTTGCTCTATTCTATACCCTTTATCTCTAGTCTATTGTGTAAAAAAAAAAAAAAAAAAAAAAAAAAACCTCTCTGACAAGGCTGATAATTATCTCAAACAGAAGGTACATTCAGAGACAAGTTAACTTCACATAGAAGTATGGTCTGTATTCCATATGACTCATGATATGTTTACTTAAGTCTCTGTGTGAGGCAGCATACTAGGGAAATGGGTATGATCTTATGTGCTGACACGGACACCTAGGGTGAGCACTACATGGAACAAGTACACGAAATCCCACAACAGGGCCCAGGGCCTGGTCGAAAGAGACCAGAGAAGGTTGGGAAGAAGCAGAGATCTGAAGGATGAGCAGACACCAACAAGAACACAGGTAAGAGAAGCTTCAGGAGAAAGAAGCTGCACACAGCGCTGAGACAGGAGGAGGCAGAGAGCTATGAAGTGGACCAGGATGACGCCAGAGTGAAGGCGGGCGCAGAAGCTGCCAGCCTCACAGGCCCAGAGCATCAGCATGGTGGCATCTCCCACGTGACAACATCAACAGATTTACCTTCATGCCAGTGACATAATTAGTCCCAAAGCCTGTGGTGGAGCTCAGATATTTTGTCAGAGGATCGAGAGACTCGGGTTTTTGGTGGAAAAGCCACACCTGGAAAAGAAGAACCACATCAGCGGTGCTGCTTTTCTTTGCCATCAGCACTTCACAGAGCTCCCTGACACTGTGAGATTCCTCTCAAAAACCAGTGGCTAATCCAAATGTCTCCAGAAGCCGCTAGCAGAGTTTTGAAGGGAGAAGGTAAGGCAGCCTGCTTCACAGTAGACTTTGAGAATCAATCTAAGCAAAAAAAAAAAAAAAAAAAAAGAACAAAGCAGAACAACAACAAATCCTCACTCAGCCATCTTCTCCCTTAACCTGCAAATAAATCCATGTCTCATCCACTGGCTTACTTAACATCATTCCTACACACACTACAGTAAAGCACAGGTCACTGGGATAATATTTGACCAGTAAGAAGTCCAAAATGTTTACATGATATGAAAAGGAAGTCTTCCTCCTTTTCCAACTTTGCGGCCACTTGGCTGTCATCTCTGAGAATAACCCACTCTTCTTTCGTGTGTGGTCACACAAAGAAACACTTCTTCATTCAGAAACACATACCCTTCTTTCTTACGTGGAAACATAACACGCAGAAGTTTTCACTTGAGCATCATAGCTTCAGTTTGTCAAATCTGTGTAGACTGAGCTATTTCGTTTGCTTCTGAATCCCATCTCAGGAGTGAGCTGTAACTGGTGTGTTCAGCTTTTAATTGAAAACATACCCGGGAGACTGCCGTCTTCGTGATCACAAACTAAACCATGACATGATGAGGAGAACATCATTTTGTGAAAGCCTGAGTACATCTATAAAAGTAATGTCAAAATGGACCTTCTGGGCAGAGGGTGTGTGCCTTTCCTGGAGGACTCATCCTGCCCGTGGGTCCTCCACAGAACCTGGGTAATGCAGGATGTTCTTATTTTTCCTTGCCACCAGCCGTCACAGCCCTGCGACAGACTTCCAAACTTTTGCTAATCTGAGCTGAGCTCTGAATTATAAATTTAACTTGCACTTCTATTAGCACCGGTGAGGTGAAGCATCTTTTCACATGACCAAAACTGCTCAGAATCTTTGTGTCTACAGCTTTTGGGCGTGATTCCACTTGCCGTTCCCATTTGCTGGAGTTCTTGACTTACTAAGAAAATATTTACTTTTCGTCTAAGACAGATCATTTCTGTATTTTAATTTGTGCTTTATTTATAGTGGGGTTATTATCATGCTAATTTTATGTTCATTTCACTCTTATGTGTTTCCACATTTAGCTAAGCCTTCACATTCTGAAACTTCATATAATTTTCCTGTATTTCCTTTGAATGATTTTGAATTTTAATTTTGACATAAATATCTTTTCAATTATTTAGAGCATAACATTACTTTAGTGGCAAGCAGAAAATAAAGATCATAAGTTCTCTTTTGGCGACAACTTTGCTGAAGGAGCACGTTTCCCCTCTAATTCTGATCATTATCGTACACTAAATATTTGTATGGTGGTGGGCCAACTTCTAAACTTTCAATTCTGCTCCACTGAGCCATCAGATGGTATTTGTTGCTGATTAATATCATTTTTTGAAAAACTCTTAAACTACTAAAAACTCTACTGAGTCCTCTGCAGCACCCCTGCCTGCTTCCATTTACTGCCCTCATTCTTATTTTGCCTATAATAAAGGCCTAGGTGTGTGAAACACAAGCTCAAGGGCTCCAAGACTGGAACCGGAGAACTTGGATTTGAATGGGTAATGTCATTCCGGCATCCTCATGTTTGGCCTACGTCTTAGCTCAAGTTCAAGCTCCCCTCACTTACACAGAGACTGTAAATGATTCGATTGCTCCCATGATGTGCTGCCACCCTTGTCCATCCCTGCCAGCATCTGCAGGCATCCATGGGACAGATGTCTTGGGTGATGTCCTTCTACTTGTGTACATTTTAGAAAATTTTAACAAGATCATGATGGATCCTGTTTTAACATTTATTTTATTCTATGGGTGTTCTGCCTCCATGTACTTATATGCCTGAAAGGGCATCAGAACGCTTGAAATGGAGTACCGACAGTTGTGAGCTGCCAAGTGCGTGCTGGGACCTGAACAAGGGCAGCAAGCACTATTAGCCCCTACTTCTCCAGCCCTTCACGATAAAGTTTTTAAACTTTAACACTGGGGTCACGGTCTTGTCCTATCCAAATCACCTAGCCCCTCAGAGCCTGGACCTGGCCTCACTCTAATCAAAGTCAAGTTTAACTACTCCAGCCCCAACGGGTCCTGGGTCCTCATTATTCAGACAGCATTGCCTACTTAGTGATGAGATGTCTTGTCTTCTTAGCTATCTTATGGATTCATTACTCTTCTAAACACAACTCTAAGCTATTCTTAAAAGAGTTTTTTTTTCTCTTCTAAACACATCCCACACCACTGATGCTCAGTATATGTGACCCCTAGACAAGACTTTCACACCAAAGTCTCAGGAAGATGTGCAGAATGAGGAATCCCTAAGGGACTACACATTAATAATTATACACATCTTGGCAACTATACCAATACAGTCTAAAAGCACTTGTTTTCACGATCGATTTGTGTTCTCACAAAAAGAAAAATTATTTTTTATTTTTAATTTTTTGATTCTTTGATGTGTATCATTCTCTCATGTTTCCCCCCAAACTCAGTTTGGTCAAGATTTAAGAAACAGTCAAGCACGGACACCACAATCCTAGCCCTCAAGTTTCTAGGATAAATGTCCTGATCCAGTGGATTGAGTTCACCCTTCAGAAATAAGACAACAGGATTCTAAGCAGATGGCATGAAGAGTATACGGCAAATCTCTTCCTGTACGAGGATTCTGACCCATCAGCAGAGGTTGTCTGTAAAGCTTTGGGCCTCTGAGTTAGGAAATATACAAAGGTATTTTTAGTACACAGAGGGAAACAGAGCTATGGCTCTTGAGTAATGCCTGCCATGGATGAGGAAACACAGGCAGCCCAACTGTCAAGCATCATTCAAGGAAATCCTGTTTTTTCTAGTAAGGCAGCTTGATCCTCTAATACCGAGAGAGGGTGAAGAATCCTTTTGTTTTTTCTTTCGATTTATTGTATGTGCTTGCATGTAGGTCTCTGCACTGCACACATACCAGGTGTCTGCAGAGGTCACAAGGGTTTGTTGGATCTCCTGAAACAGAACCTAATGGACAGCTATGAGCTGCCACACGGGCGCCGAGAATCAGACTGGGTCATGTCTAAGAACAAGTGTTCTCAACTACTAAGGCACCTCTCTAGCTCCAGAAAGAAAAGTCCTTACGTAAGAAAAAAAGGTCTTGTTATCCCTATCTCACAAGACACACCTACCCCATGGGAAATCACTCACTGATCATCCCTTGCTTGGACTGGCGCTGCAGCCTCTCCTGGGGCTCCTGGTGTGTCCTGCTTCTACAGAAGTGTGTTCTCTATAGTCACAGTAACCAGCGTCACAGCAGATGCTCAATGTCAAGCTTCTAACATCTTGTTTGTTACATGGCACCTACTTTAGTCCCAAATAGAGCTTTCTTGTCCATGGGGTTTGCACCACTATTGCAGTAGTTCTCAACTTTCCTAGCGCTGGGACCTTTTAATACAGCTGCTCACCTTGTGATCACTCACAATCACAAAATTATTTCATTGAAGTATCAGTGAAGTAACTCTGCTACTGTTATGAGTTGCAATGTAAATATCTGTGTTGTCTAATAGTCTTAGGTGACCTCTGTGTGAAAGGATCATTTGACCCCAATGATAACTGCTGCCTGACAGCCCTTTTCTGCTGACACACTGCTCACTGCCATCAGCGAGCTTACACCTTCCATCACAAAACCACTATACAAGTGATGAAACTAGTAGCGTACCATTGCCTCTGCTCCATTGTACGGTGTCAAAGTGAACGCATTTGCCAAAAAGCGAAGCTGGTAAAAAGAAAACAACAGGTATTATGTGGCCATTTAGAGCAGTAATAGCAACAACAACAAAATCACTTAACGAAAGGAAATTTGCATTTATGATTACAGCACAAACAAAAACTTCAAGTCAAATAGAAGTCTGTCTCTTGAGCTGAATTCTTACTATGTCATAACTCCAAATTAAAAATAAAGTGTTTGCTACTTACAAGCCATAGCACCGGCAAGAGCAACGTCCACAGAAAGGGAGGCAGAATTCCATATGTCAGATTGGTCATTACCACACCTGGGCACAGCACACTCGAATACAGACCCTAGGAGCACAGAGGAGAGGCACACTAAGATTTTCATTTGATGCACATTGAGTTAGTTCATGGATGCTCATCAATAAAATGCACGCACATTTGAACCAGAAAACCAGGGAATGGCAAGTGTGCACTCTCAGTTGTCCTTGCTGCTTATGGTAGGACCATTTAAGTCTAAAACTACTTGGTGGGATCAGGATGCAAGAGTTAACAAGATAAGTCTATTCTCAAGAATTTATAGTTTAAAGAAATGCCAATCAATGACGTGAAAGGAAAGTGGGGCCTGATTACCAGCATCTTCTATTATTGGCTTAATTAAAGATCAATTCATCAATCCCAATAAGTATATAACAGGCATTCTGAGTTTAATTCTTGCCTTCAATTAGTTTCTGATTAAATACACTAAAAACATAGGCTGTTTCTTTATAGCAGTGGCTCTTAACCTGTGGGTCACAACCCCTTTGGCAAATCTCTATCTCCAAAAATTATTTACGTTACGATTCATAACAGTAGCAAAATTACAGTTATGAAGTAGCACTGAAAACAATTTTGTGTTTGGAGTCACATGAGGAAGTGCAGTAAATGGTTATAGTATTATGAAGGCTGAGACCCACTGCCTGATAGGAACATAGGCCCACATCTCTATAGTGAGAATTTTGTAATTTTGGTTTCTTTAAAAAAAAAAAACATAAAAAACAAAAAACACAGAAATATATGTTTTTGTTTTAATCCCAGGTATAGAGATCTGTGGCTGCCTTGTAGTAGCTGACTATGATTTGCCTCGTGCTCTAACAGGAGCATGATTTTGCCAGCTACATATAGCTTCTGCAATTGTGTGACGTGTGGAATTTTGGGGACGTTTTAAAGGGTATATAAACAGTAGAGCCACAAGAGGTGGGATTTTTGCTGGTTAACTGTTGGTTGCTGTTGGCTGTTAGGCATGGCTTGTTAAGTTTCATGCTCAAAGAAGAAACAAGAAGAAGAAATTACATATCCTGATGGTGAAGATCAAACTTGCCACACTTTGACAACTAAAATGTAAATAAAATCCCAGAGCTTTTTACGGAACATGTAACAAATTCAGCTTAGCCCAGCCCTCTAAAAAGGGAGTGTCCACAGGACTTGGAAGCAGCTGTGACAAACTTTTAAGGTCTCAAAATGTTAGAAGGAAATTCATAGTTGGCTCGACACTCTACTCCAAGCTGTAATTACAACCAGGAAACATCA
Source organism: Psammomys obesus (assembly GCF_907164565.1). Taxonomy (NCBI): domain Eukaryota; kingdom Metazoa; phylum Chordata; class Mammalia; order Rodentia; family Muridae; genus Psammomys; species Psammomys obesus. The sequence continues at coordinate 1,015,291 of NW_026596057.1, read as the reverse complement.
ATGGGAAAGATGAGAATGCCAGTTAAAATTTTGGACCTGGGCAATCAGCTCATTCAAAGCAGCAGTGACTTCCAGATGACAGTGGTCAGAAGCCAGCACGACTTATAAGGGTTATTTTCCCTTTTATATAAATATCCTCTCAATCTGCAACCTCACAGGGATGGAACTATGGAGCCTTAGCATCCATCACCTTCCACAAGGTTTTTAATTACTGGCTGCCTTTTAGTTAGTGACATGACAGCACCTTGGAGGTGTGGGGTTCCATACATGACTCAACTTCTCAAAACTTGAGTGTTTCCATCTGAAAATTGTAATGGTCAGAGGCACCTAGCTACAGTGGGGAAGAAACGGACACAGGTCAGAGCCACCTAGCTGCAGTGGGGAAGACATTAAATGACACACACAGAAGAAGAGGACAAAGACGACAGCACTAGAAGTACTTAGTCAGTGGCTGTATTGTAGTTAGTGAGTGTCCAGTGTTACTCTATTAGCAGAGGATCAGAGTTCCTCAAGAATCAAGAGCCACAAACTGCATATTCCTCAGAGGACAGGCATTGTTCATCTCTCCCCCAAGGATTTTGTTACAACAGTTAGTGGAATAGCCTGCGCTAGAAATAGCAACTCTGACAGTTAACCTCTGTCTCTCTGAGACAGGCCTTGCCTTCTGGTTGAAATTCCTGTTCAGAGCCACATTGAGAAGGTCAGTAGCGTATTTGGAAGAGCTGTAGGGCTCCTGGCCTTTGCTGTGCTGGATGTCGTCGAGGCTGAAGTTGGACCTCTTTGCATTGCGAGAGGATGTCCAGATGAGCTGAGAGGGTTTGTCCGTGTGGCAGAGGAGTGGTTCCAGTTCCCGGATCTGAGTGAAGAAGACACCGTGTAAGAGGTGCCGCGATCTACCAGCGGTGTGTGCTGACAATTTCTGTACATGTATATTCAAATTCAACAAGTAAATGGACATGGAAGTAAGAAGAGGAAGAAGCTGAAATGATTATAGGCGGCAATGGATTAGGGTTGCAGACATCAGTATTTCTGCATGTTACACTGGCTACATGTATGTATAGATGTGTATAAAGCCATGAGTTAATATGTGTATTTTATCTCCTTGGTTTATTAGCTGAGAAGGCCTAGAGCTATTAATGTCTATATAACAAGAACCCAGAGATCTTCATTTCTAGAAATAGTTTGTCTTGGTTTACATCTTAAAATGAAAAAAGAAAATCAAGAAAAAAAACTGTACGGATAATTATAAGTACTTCTAAGTACCATTCTATGCCATATATAATAAGTAGTATACGCTACAGAAACTAAAGAGAGAAATAGCACTTTTAAATAAAAAAACCTTAACATATAAAATATATAACCAAGATTCTGCATGAATACAAAAATGAATTAAATTTAAAAAATGGAAGAGAAAAATTTTTCTGAGAGAAAAATTTCCAAAAAATTTTTATAGATAGTTCATCCTTAAGAAGTTGAAGTTCAACCTCCTCAGTGTGGGTTACACAGAGCAAGTGCCTTCTGAACACTACAGTGTGGAGAAGGCAGCATGACTTCACAGTGAAGAAGCCTGACAAGCCACCTCAAGGCAAGTAACCGAGGTCAACATGAAAAGTTCATAAACTCTGTTGTCATCACCATTCCGAACCAGGCTCTCACTGTGCATCTCAGTGAGCTTGGAGCTCACGCAGCACCAGCTGGCTGTGAATTCTCAATCCTCCTGCCTCCGTCTCCCAAGCGCAGGGATGATAAGAGCATGACAAATGTGCCTTGTCTAGGAATACGCACTCTTGACATGAGGGGGATGAGAAAGGCACTCTGTATCTTACAGTCTTTGCAAAAACATTCTACAATCTAACCACGAGACAAACATCAGGGAAATTAACTGACACTACCACAACGAAGAACCTATGTAGGCCCTGGACAGACTCCCACAGCTGATAATGAGACCTAATAAAACTGGCATAGCCTTTACTTAATAATATATCAGTATCATTTATTTTGTCAAGTGCGCCATACTGACATAAAATGCAAATGAAATAAGAAACTGAGTATAGGATGTACAAGAACTCTCTGTACTATCATTGCAAAAGTTCTGTAAATATACAACTACTGTGAAACATTAGCTCATTAAAGAAAGATCTACCAACAAAGCCTCTGGATGCATCCCATGCTGCAGGGGCAAATAAGCCAAACACCGTCAGGAAAAACCATACATATGTGAGTCAGCTACCCACACCTAAACACACACACTTCACGGAACCTGGCGCTCACACACTCTTTAGACCAACGGTTACTGCCTGGTCCTTATTCTTCTATGCTAACCAAACTAGGAATGGATCTGTTTGTTCATTTACACGTGAACCATAAATTCAAGTTTGTGTTTCATGAAATGTGGTCAGATTCCTAAACCTCACTGAAGTAGAAGGCACTGCAATCACAGCCTTGGCATCATTTTATCTGGCACGTGGGTTCAGAATCCCCTGATGACATGTCTGCTGCATACAGACACGCTAGGACACCTCTGATAATTCCCCCACGACCACAGCTCTCAGGAGCTTTCCTAACAATTTAACTTTGTGAACAGAAGAGTCATCAAAACAAGACTATCAATGCTACTAAGGAATTAGCATTAGCTCTCTGTCACTACCACTTTATGACAGCCCAGGACGGCCTCAAGCTTGCAGCAATCGTCCCATCTCAGCCTATGTGTTAGAATGCAGGGGTGAGCCAACACTACTCAATTACTGTTTTATTTAATAATTCAAGAAGATGGTGAAGAAAGGGGAGAAGATTTTAAGGAGATCAAGGAAACATTAGACGATGGATCTCTGTAAAGTTAGGTAAGAAAAGATCACAGAAGAACTTAATCCTATTCTAACATTGTATCTTAGGAGGTCTTTGTCATTAAAAATGTGATACTCCATATCACTAAAAACTAAACCATATTAAAAGAATATTCTATTCATTCCTAACATCCTGGTAATCCAGTTCATCAAATGACAACCAGTGTTCTGTTTCATTCTATGCCATGTTAATATATATATATATATATATATATATAAAACCATTTGTTTATAGAAATGAGAGTATACTATTCATATTATACTTTTCTATGTCTTCTTAAGAAAACGCCTGAGGGGCCATCGTAAAAACATAAAATATTTATCTCATTTGTTGTAATGACTGGTAACATTCCAGTGTTCCACATTCCAACTTCTAATAAACACAGGCTAGGCCTTAGCGAGGTCTGACTAAGAGAAAACTGAGATCAAAGAAGAGGGGTGAGGAATAACAGACAGAGGTTCTGTGCAGGCAAACTTCGCATCAGAAGTTCTCCCGGCATCAATGAGCTATAATGCTAGCACGGCTGGCCATTGACTCTCAATATTAACGCTGTCCCATAAGAGTGAGTCAGAGGCAACGACACAGAACACATTAGATACGCTGCATGTCTGAATCTTCTACCTGCACCTAGAATTATACATCCAAGTATGGACACCTAAGAAGAAACCAAGATAATAAACAGTGAACTCTAGATGAGAGTTTAATGACAGCATGGTTCCTGTCCCAGGCTATGTGATGCTGAGCCCAGTTTGTAGATCTATTTAGAGCAGAACTAATGTGCTTTTTCTGCTGTTATGTGTGTTGATTCAAAAGGTAACTGTGTATCCAATAATCTACTTCCTCACTTCTCTATGTAAGCAACATTTTCAGAGGCCAGTGATCAGACCTAAATACTCAAAGGTTTAATGTCAACCATAAGCTGACAAGCTTCACAAAACAGTAATGTGTCCATCCCCGCTCTCAGAATCACAATAATAAGTATGGAATGAGTAGGATGCAAGCCTTTTTACCAGGATAAAGTGGCCAAAGAGATTGGTTTCAAACACCTCCTGCAAGCCATCAGCAGTGACCTTGTCATCCTGGGTCAACAGGCCTTCCGCTGTGGAGAACATATGAATCACATTTCTGAAACAGCAGAAGACAGCATCATGACTCTTTAAAGCTCCTTTAACTGAAAATACTAAAAGTGTTCCATGCACGCATGTGCACACACACCCACATACACACCCCCACACACCCCCTTATATGATTCTATAATGATAACATATCAACTTCTTGGACATTTGGGAGTATCACGTGAAATACTAACCGCTTCTTTCCCGCTAGTATACAGTGTACTGAACGCGCTTTTCTGTTCCCACTACCCAATCAGGTTATAGATAAACTGTTCACAGGCAGTCACAGCTATGCCATGAGAAACAGCCTTCACCGAGTGTGTTTAATTACCAAGAAAAAAAAAAAAAGTTAAGCAGGTTGTCTTTTTCACTAGGAATTCTAAGGACATCAAACAAATTAACGGAGTGTCTTGCTGTGACATCAGTTTAATAGTGGGATTGGTGCATGTTTTATTTTCATGGAAAAAAAATACAAAGAAAGTGAGCAGGTCACCTGTATGAAAAATCTCTATGAATAAATGCACTGGGCTGCAAACATGATGTATTTCTGACTCGGGTTTGTGGTTAGAGAGCTTTGAAAGCCACTATCCTCCTGTGTATTTGGAATCTCTCGGGCAGACATTAATTCTCTGTATTCCCTCAACTTACTGGTCAGAGTACCTGACACACAGCTAGGAATCCTGCGATGCAGCCTGCTGGTGCTGGAGGCTCTCTGAGAATACTGCCCTCTCTAAAAAGGTTCCGCCAGAGGCACATTCAGCCATATCAAGCGACAGAGGCCATCTGACGAGATGGAATGTTCCAGAGACTTAGAACATTGTGAAAACCATGACAACATGCAGTATTCCCACAAAGATGAGTCTTGACTTGCCTACTGTGGTACCAGCTATGCATCTTCATCTGTCTCCGCATCCCCCAACTCAACATACACGTGAAAGGCAAAACCACTGCCAGCAAAATGAGCACCCTCCTTGCACTCAGCTCATCTAGAACAGTGGTTCTCGCCCTACCTAATGCTGTGAGACTTTGGCACAGTTCCTCATGTGGTGCTGACCCCAATCGTAAGAATTCTTTCACTGCTGTTTCATAACTGTAGCCTTGCTCCTGTTATGAATTGTAATGATATGCAGGATATCTGACATGCGACCCTGTGAAAAGGTCATTCACGCCCACAGGAGTCACGACCCACAGGTTGGGAACCACTGATCTAGAACATGAAAATTACCTTGAAAAGATGCCAAGGAAAAATGCTTTGACATTCAGCTGGGGATTAGGCATGATACCAGCATTCAGATATAAGTAGTCTAATCTTTGAAACCTGCAAGAAAAATGCCAAAATGACACTGTTAGGAAAGAGGAGACACAACCACACTCCATCTCTAGAATACAGAAGGTCCAAGGACGGAAAAACCCTTTCCAAACCAATTAAGATGGCCACAAAAGCTACGTGACATCAGAATTGCAATAATTCTTTCTCAACAGTTTCTTTAGTCACAGTGAACACTGAGTTTCTTTGCTCAAGGTAGTTTCAATGGGCTGAGAAGTTAAAGCTAAAGAAGTTAAAGAAAATCTAACTGTAGCCCACCAGTCAGGCACTGGAGCACTCTCCATCAAACCTGTCCTTCTCCTCTTCTGTTTTACAAAATCACTGCCCTTTTTTTTTTACCAGTTCACATCTTCCACAGTTGGCAAGTTAAGTTTATATAATATATAGCAGGTTGGACTTGACCTATCAGTGCTGGAATCTGGATAGCCAGGTATCTACCCAAACAGAAGACACAAGTGGAAACCACTCTATTCATGCCGGGGGCTACACACCATAAACTAAAGGCCACTCTCATCCCCTGAAGCTGTAAATGCCCTACAGGGGTTAGGTGTTCCCAGTGGGCTCACTCCAGAATACATGTCATGGAGTCACTGAGACATGCAAACTTGAGTGAACTTTTTCAGCTTTGAAACTTCAAAAGCTTTACCCATTGGAAGTAGGACCAAAGCATGCAGGGCCTGCTCCCATGATGCTCAGAGTATCTCCCAGAATCCTAGGCACCACACTGCGTCCTCTATGTAACCCAGGACAGAACAACAGCTAATAAAACTGGACCTCGAAATATCTACTTGGTTGACAATATGGATTATGCACCAGCATTTCTTGATCATGCTATAGAACAACCATATGGTTCAAATTATTAAAATGACTACTTTAAGTAATGACACTGTTGTTGCTATAACCTCCATTTGCCATATAAGTGAAGCCAGTGGGATCTCGGGTTAATTATTCCATTATCTAATTTATAAACTTTATTTTGCTAGGCATGAAGAAGTGATGCTTAGTAAGTGTGGAAATTAAGCTCTGGCTTCTGTCAAACAGCATAATTGGTGTACTCAAAGATGAAAGGATTGCCATAGTGTCTCTATCTGGATAAAACAACATCATCATTACTTCTAACAGAACAGAGTAGAGCAGACGGAAAGACCTGGGGTCAGACACAGCGATGTTTTTGCCAATTTGGACAGGGTACCTCCAAGTTCTCTGGAGTTACACATCATTCAGTACAGGTTCCTTCAGCACAACCCACTTTATACTAGACCCATTACTTCTCACATGTCCCTGTCCTTTCTCATTTGCTTACATGCTATGCTGCCCTACCACATGAGAAAGCGCTCTGTCAAAAAGAGACGTACCTTTGCTTGACTTCCTTTGCACCCCGGACCACAGACAGCAGGCTGCAGACATCCATCTGCACAAGGCTGACTTCGGCCGAGGGGTGAGAGGCCAGCAGGGCGTCTCGCGCAGCTGCTGCTTTGCTCAAGTTCCTACACGCCAGACACAGGTGAAGCCCATCGTCTTCTGCCAGCAGCCGATTGCAAAGGGCTAGCCCAATGCCACTGAGAAGACAATCGCACGGGGCATGAGTTCATTGAAACGGTGCTAACCTCGGGCATTTCTCTCCGGTTCAGAAACTTGATCGCCTCAACACGAGCTCCAGTGAGAAGCCCAGTCGGACAGAACATACCCAAACGTTATGTGAAGGGATAGCCCCTGATAAGCCATGTGATTAGGCTCACATCCAGCTGCCCCCCTCTAAAATAGTTCAATGACACAGGAAGTAGGGTTTGGGGTACCTGTCAGGGTGTGATTTAACACACACCCCAGCAAATGCTGGGGATCCTATCAGCTGTTTAGTATATCCCCATTTTCTTGTGCTACCTAGGTCCCTCAAAGGCAAGGGTTCTAGCATCTCTTGGTATTTTTGTTAATAGGAACACTGTAAATCCCAATAAGTGAACGGGTGAGGTTTTGGTTTGGGGCATATTTGTCTGTTTTCAGGAGAACAGCAGGAGGTTAAATCTCTGTCAACTACTAAATCACAGAATACCCAACAGAAAGAAACAGTCCTCGGTACAAGTAGACAGAAGGTAGGAATACCAATCAAATGGGGGCAATTGTAGCTCCCAGAGGCTGGCACACTAGGTCAGAAAAAGAGCAATATGAGAGTGCCCAGCAGATGGTGCAGAGGGGCAGCAAACAGAACCCCAAAGTGAGTCTGAAAGCCACATAACCTGGTGGTCCTGCCAGCAACAGAGTATCAAACACATATGAGCCCATTCACCCTTACTTCAAAATATCAGACTAGGTGTGTGTGTGTATTTGCACACACAATATATATCGAAATTACACAAAATGAGTTCTGACTTCTATATGCACAAAAACCAGTTGCCCGGAAGGAGCTGGCATGCTAACAAAAAGCCCGAGACAAACCCTTCCTACACCCGCTTAGTTAATATGGGTGTGGTGAGATCACTGAGACAGGCTTAAGTGCCATTTAACCAACCCTGTTATCAATTCCTCAAAAATATCAATGTAACAAGCTGGGGAGAGGTTGGTTGGTTCCACCCTCCACACGTTCTTCGTGGACAAATGAGAAGTCCAGTAGGCAATAAAGTAGATCAAGGGTCAACTGAGCAAGCCTGGAGTAACTGAACCGTGACTGCACTGGGGCAAGCCTTAACAGCAAGAGACCGATGGGTCTCTATGTTCCTGGGGAAGAGTATGCGGAGTGTGCTAAGGGAATAAAGCCTCCCATCGTCCTAAAGTTCCTGGATGCTGACATTCAAATTCCCGGAGTGTGAGACACAGCGCGTGTTTAGGGTTAACGTGAACCGTGGGCACCTACAGTAATTACTTTCGGGAGACCAGGCCACTGGTGGGGAACGGGTGTTGGGGGGTGGCGGGGTCTGAGTGGAAATTCCAGGTCCCTTGACAGCATGGGCTCTGCATCATTGCCAGGCTGGTCAATCACTGGCGCTCGACTTCTCCTTTCCACTGCCATGTTTAATTCCAAGCGCCAGTTACCGAGCACCCAGTGAGGCGGGCATGATCACGCCCCTTGGGAAGCCCAGGGAAGGGCGGAGCAGGGTCTCAGTGGAGTCCCCACCGAAATCAGTCCAGGGTCACCGACCTGCGCGTCCCCGCACCCCGGAACGTAGCCTCCGGGGTTCCGTAGGAGGCCTCACCTGCTCGCCCCAGTGACCAAAACCACCTTCCGCATCTTCCACGCCGCACAGCAGAGTTAACCCAGAGCAGCGCCGGGTCCAGCGCTCAGCCGGTACCACTCTCCGCGCCCCAGCACAGCCGGGCCAATCAAGGCTCGGCCAGGCCCCACCTCTCCTGCGTCATCAGTCCCTAGACCTGCCGATCGCAGCCCGGCATCTTCCCTCCGCCTCCCGGCCGGATGGGGTGAGGTAGGGCGAGGGGCGGGGCCACGTGACTCGAGAGTCCTGGCCAATCCATGCAGTCCCCGCCCCCAGCGTGCAGAAGCCGGCTGGCTGGAGGTGTGGCTGCGGGGCGGGGGGCTCGTTCCGGGAGAGGCGAGTGCGCGGGCGGAGCTGGAGAGGGCGGGCGAGGCGCAGAAACCGAAGTCCCGGGTTGCTTCTTGGGAATCGCGGAAAATTTGGCAATTTCCAAACCCTGAATGTGGAACGAAAACCAGAGAATCTCCTAACTCTAAAGGAATGTGTGCTGTCATCTTCTTCAGTGCCTGTTGGGCTGCTGTAAAGGGCCTTTTTTTTTTTTTTTTGGCGCCCAGCCTCGCAGAGGAGTACTTCGGAGGGGTTGCGGCTAAGTAATGGAGGAGGGAAGGGCAAATGCATACAAATTATCACCTCCACTTTTTATTAAATTCACATCATATGAAAGTACCCTGTGCAGATGTTGTAATTCCTACTCCTGCTTTCGCTCTTTATAGATGGTGAACACTGAGTGAAAGTATGAGTACTCACGCATGGTATGACTGAACAAACTTCATCCTGTCTCAAAGCTGTAATTACTGTGAATAGCAATGATCCTAAATGACTGAGATCTTTTCTGGGCTTTGATCTAGATGTTTTGATCAATGATGCCAATTAACTGCTGAAACTTAAGAGGCTGATCATTTCAGATGTTCTTCAAAGATGGTAACTTAACAATATTTCTAAAAGCCTTGGAGTGAAATTCTCACTCATCTTGAGATTCTATACCCAAATGATCCTTTTTTTAAATTCTGGAGATCAGAGGAGACCTGTAAGAGGGCAGAGAAAACTATGTGGCTCTCCCAAAGAAATCTCACGTTGAAAGAAATCAGAGAGTTTAGAGTCTAGGGTGGAGCCGGTGTATTCACACCACACCCTAGGGTAGCTATGAAAGTGGCCCAACTCGAAACTGTAAACGTAATTAACATGTTTCCAGGTGTGTTTTGAGATTTTTTTTTTTTCTAAAGCTCTATCGGGTGGTTATTAGTGTAAACTCGGTCCAGGAAGACATCAGGTCAAAGGTTGGATATGTCAGGGAGGGATTCCACCTCACCACAATCTCAGATGAGAATGGGTGGAGGACCAGCCTGGAACACTTCAGAGGAAGTCCCTCCGCTATCACCTCCATCCTAGTGTCTTCCTCCTTTTGTTCTGCTGAAGCTGCTGTTGTGACCTTCAAGGGATGGACTGGAATGTCAGACTAGAATGTTTTATTTTAAAAATAATTGGTCATAAGGAGGTCACAACTAAAACATTTGAAATATATTTAATGTATAGCTAAGTGGTTGTTTTGTTGTTTTGTTGTTTTGTTTTGTTTTGTTTTGTTTTCAATCGCTGCAAAGCTACTCATCTTGGGTTTGTATGGTTCAGGTGCTTTTTCTGTCGGACACCAGCACAGCGTGGCACACAGTGAGTCAGCCTCTCACTGACAAGCCTTGGCAGGTGAGTTGAATGGTAGGTGTATCAACTCTATCATTATTTATGCTCCATGTACTAAATGTGTCTCTTCCCTACACTCTGACACTGATCTCTGGTTCCTTTTATGGTAGCATAGGTCGGCATGAGAGATGTATCTTTTGCTCCTGTAACAAAGCTCTTATTCTTGGTTCTCATAAACCAGAACTGACTGCCTCTAATTTGCAAACAGGACTATGGAACAACTGTCAGTTGGGGCTGTGTGGCTTCTCCTGTTCATATTCTTCACCCCTCTTCCCTTGAAATAATGCCCAAAACTAATTTGGGAGTTTCCCAGTTCATTGCTGGTAAATGGTCATGTGTTACCCTGTGCAGGATCCAAGGACTATGGAAGAGAATGATTTACAGATATGTGGGTCACTTCTCTTTCATATAGGAAATAAATATAAAACTCTAAATGGAAAGTAGTTTTCTTGTTCTCTGCTACTTAACCAAACCCCTGCAAATTGCTAATGAAAAACTGAGTAGACATAATTTCCACCCTCACTAACAACCTACATACTGAGATTTATGAATAACGTGTGTGTGTTTCTGTATGTGTTTGTGGGGGGGGTGCAGATTATCACTCATATCTTCCTTTAAGCCTTGGCAATAGGTGTTGACAGCAGAATTACCTCTCTGAACATCTCCAGTGCCCTTGTTTCCACCACTCAGGCATAGGAACTCCTGGCCTTGGTTCCTGAAATCCTGGACATTGCAGAGAAAGCATGATCATAAATACTCTATTTATTCTTTGAGAATTTATACCCGTTCTCTTATCTCCTATGTCTTGCTGGAAGAAGTATGTTCATATTATTCAGAAATCTGTTCTGCCGGTTAAAGTAAAATGTTTTCGGGATCACTCCTCCCTAATCTCTATTGTGAAGTTTGAATCTGGATTCCAGTTGAATATAGTTTTGTTGATTTATACTTGTGTGATCAGCTGCCTGGGACAGACAGTGTTTGGATTTAGCAAAGGTTTCTGTTCAAAATAAACTTTACAGCAATAACAATAAAAGCTCCCAAAATAACTCTGGAAACTCTGGACTCAGAACTGGCCCAATCATGTGAAGATTACAGTTTCGACTGTGCCTGGAAATGTCAGAGACATAGCCATGTTAGTTAGCTGTCAACTAAGATCTAGTCCAAGCCTTTTCAAGCCTTTTGCCAGATAGCCTGAATAGGCATGTCCATACTGTGCACCTGCAGCTCTTTCCCTGTCTCTGCAAAGGTATAGGGAGGAACAGACCAGCACTGTTCCTCCTGAGACAGAAAGAAGGCTCCATCTGTAGCATGGCTCTTTAATCACTGATTAAATTATTTACAATTCATCATCCAACAGAGTTACAGAGAATAAATAAAGGAGAGAAAACATACAATTGGCATCACGTTCCATTCCTTTTCCTAATACAGAGGATTTTTATGGACTCTATTTTAGAATGACTATGATAGTTTTTTTGTTTGTTTGTTTGTTTGTTTTACGCTGAAATTAAATCATTTGCTTTTTAGCCCCTGACAAGACACATTTCCACCATGGCCTGTGGAGTTAAGCCCAGATGTTGCCTCATCATAGAAAAGTCCACCATATTGCTGCAGAAGGTCAGTCCTCGGAGACAGGACATGGGCAAGAAGAGGTGAATCAGTGAATAGCGAAGAGCCATTCCAGTGAATAGTGTAGATTACAAATGCCTGGTGTGTTTGCAGGAATGCTCTCAACTTTCTCTGTTACCCAAACTTTAAAAAAAAAAAACACCCTTTGCACTGAAAGCAGTTGTCTGGGCTTTGCTTTGGCAAATGATTTCTTGACATACAATTGTGATTACAGATCAGCCTTGAAACATAGATCTGTTCTCCTGTAAGACTGGTAAAGTCACTGGCAAGGTGTCTATAGTAGAAACTAAATAGCTTGTTTCAAAAGAGCTGGATTTGGGGCCAGAGTCTTCTCTCTGCCTTTGACCTAGAGCCCTGTGAGAACTACCTTGCATGGCTGCCTGAACCAGTTCCATATTACAAAGGATTCAAGGGTATACATTGCCTGAAGGACCCTTTTTTCCTTTTCTTTTAGAATTGAAAATAAGCCCTCTATGTTATAAAGTATTTCTCCCAAAATTAACATTTGTGATACATAACAATTTTTCCACACTTTATTCATCAAAGACATAAAATTCACAAACTATTCACTTGTGTGATAGGAACTTCATAAGCCACAGACAATTATATTCCTGTACCCTTTAAGCAGGGCAGCTTTAAAATGTCTAACTGAAAACCCAACCTTTGACCACAAAGCTATTGTGTTTGTTTAATTTAGCAGCTGATGTTGCAATTAAGGACAAACAGCTAAGCTAAGGAAGCTTATCTCCTACTCTGAAGACAGTGTATAATCTCACATTGTATTTGTGTTACATTCTATCCACAAACTGCCCCTGCTTTCATTAAGCACCACTTTGTTCTTGACCAAAGTATTGGTTTACCCTAAAGCTCTCTTGTCACTAACAAAAGTCCTGCTCTTCTGTTTAGAGTTTCCTTCTACCTAAATGCCTTTTATGTTGTTACTCTTCTTAAGTTGTTCTTAGGCTGTTTGGAGTCCAAACAGAGGAACTCATTATTAAGCTTGCCTGGTGTGTAATTCTGTGGACATTGGAGTTCCAGCAATGATGAGCATTACTTAAGAAAGTGGATTCAGCAAATAGGTAGGATATTGTTCACTCATAGATGAGCTTGTCCATTTGCTGTTTTCTCTAGTTTGTAGAATAATATCCAGATAGAGTCTTTCATGCTGTATGCCACCAAGGTCAGGTTACAGACCAACAAAGGCTAGTAATATCCAGTGAGCAAGTGAGTACAAGGTAGGAAAACTGGTGAAACCCAAGACAAGCCTAGAGTTTAGTTTTGAAAAGGGCTCAAAGTAGACCATGGTTTCAATGGATGAAAATAGACTGAAATATTATTGCTGAGAGGGAACTAAATAGGATAAGGCCACTTTGTACTGATTCTTTTGTATGTCATTTCAATTCTCAGATAATTGCAAAATAAAATGTTTCTTAAAAGTATTGATGTCACCTAGACAGTCACTCCTCAGTCTTTTCCTGCCAGCCTATTGAGCTCATTAGAGAAGAGGGTTAAAACTGCTCAAAATCAAATTCTTAGTAACTACCCAGTTTCTTTTTTTCTTAATTCAGGATTCCAGATAATTCACCAAGTGCTAATGACATTCATCTGTTTCTAGAATATGAAACCTCAGTTCAAAAAGATTTCCCAGAGTATACCAGAATCTGTATCTTGCCAAAACATTAGGGGTGTACCCCACACAGTACCTAAGGAGATAAGGTTCAAAACAACAACAACATCAACAACAAAAAACAAAAACAAAAGAGGACTGTGATAGCAAATGCCAGGCCCATGAATTCAACTTAGGATCAAAGTCGCAATAGTCAATGTATTGTAATTCTCTTTATTTAGTACTTTTGGGTAAAAAGTTTTCTAGTGAATGTCTTCAGAACATCTTCCCCTGTTTCCTTCATCCTGACACACACCCCCTTCTCTTCTTTCCTTAAAATGCATAGCCTAGCCCCACACCATGGTTTTCTTGTGGGATGCTGGGTGGGACTAGACAAACAGGTTTCTAATATGACACCTCCCTCTGTCTGTTAAACATCAGACAAGACTGAGTCTTGACTGATTTACACCTACTGTTTTCATGTTCCCTGTGGCCATCCTGGACCCAGCAATGATGAGCATTATTGAAAGGAGATGATTTGTTAATGAGTGAAAGTTTCCCATTCCTAGATCTTCACTCCCAAAAAGCACATGGAACACCAATCCCAGTGCACAGACTGCATTGGCTTGTTACCAGCACTAGATGTGGTCTAGAACACACAGGGGAGCAAAGTGCCTCCAGTCCCCACTTCCCCTGAGATGGAGATGTCACTCCCTTACGGCTCTGACGGTTACCTGTTTCTATATCCACAAAGACCATCCCTTTCCTTAACTCTGCAAAAATCCCTTCCATTTCCTACAGCGTACCTAACACCATTTTAATAAACATAGGCTCTCTCATCCAGCATTTCTTCTTTTACTTACCCTCCATTCTTTTTAAGTCACTTTTTCTAGCCGTTCTCAGATCTCTTTTCAGGTATCAGAGTTTTTTTTCGTGGCCTCCAGACAGCCTGACTTGCCTAGCCTTGTATCTTCCCATAACTTCTCCTTGCCTCTCTTTATGGTGCCTTCTTTCTCATTTTCTCCTCATCCTCTCCATCTGGTCACACACACAGACACACACACATTTGTGTAACCACTGTTTAAAAACACTTCTTGCACACTTGTGTACAGCCCTCTTTTGTTACACAGTCTTGAGCACTCACAGGTGATCTTTCCACAACTCCAACAATGCATTATGCCCTCAGGGCACTTCTTTCCATTCCAGGTCACTATATATGTGATGATGTAGTTACATATTTGTCTGGTCAACAGGTCAAGATCTGAACATAGATACTGAGGCTATAGATCAATGACAGAGCCCCTGCCTGGCATGTATGAGCTCTGGGTGTGATCCCAGTACTAAAAAATAATGGACCTGACTACCAATACAGGTATTGATAACGGTATAAATTGAGATTTGACAGTCTAAAGGACATCTTGACATAAGTGTTTCACATATATCATCATGAATAACTTGGAAAAATAACAATAATCCCCAGTTTCTCGTCTGTTTCTGCTTTCTTTTTCCAAAGCCAACCTTCATCCCTCTAATTTAGATTTGACCTACCTGCTATGTCTACATAGTAAGCCCCTATCATCTACTATGTTTATACCATACTGCTAAACTCTACAAGTGTAAATAGAAACTAAACCTGTGTCTGTAATATAAAAGTTTCAGTGCCAGAAGGTAGAGCCTCCATACAAAAAAAAAAAATATTAAAAGTGCCTGTACATGATGATACATATTTGATAGTCATCTGGAGCAGATTACTTCTATAATGCAAAGTCCTGAAATTTTCATTTTTAAACATGATTTTTAAATGGCAGGTAAAGGAATAGAATCCTAAAGTGTATATAGTCAGGAGTTGTGAAGGAAGTATGTCTGGACCTGGAAATATAAAATGAGATAATGTGTGGAAATACCTGGTCACTTGAAAGCAGATACAAGCAGGTGTGGGTCTTACTGAAATGTCCGTGAGGATCTCTATTACTGGCCACAATTTTCTGAGCAGTAACTGAACCTACATCAACCACAAATCTAGTCCTCCAGCAAGCACAAAACATAGCAGAACACCAGATTTCTAGACCATCTAATTCAAATTTCTCAATAGACAGGCAAGGAAACAAATTCAGAGAGACAAGACTTGGGAAGATAGCAAGCTTGCCTTGGGGCAGAAAGAGGGCCAGAGTTCCAAACCCAGTGCTCTCCTACATCTCCAATCAATGGCCCAAGTTAGTCTGGGGAAAGACTAAAGCTGAGAATGATAGAAAAGCCATGGGAAAGGGGAATTTGCGAGGACTGGATAGGATCTACAAAATGAATTTTAAGACTTAGAGTTACAGCTACGCTGTATCCTGGAGCCATGCTGAGTCTCAACCAAGGAACATTCAAGAGACCATGGAGCAAGCTGGTAGACAACAGAAGCAGAGCACGGCTATTTTTCCCTCAGCCAAGGGAAGCTTATTTGGTAATCTTTTCTTGGTTTTCCTCTATAGGACTCTAAGTTTGGTTTTCCTAGATTCCTGCTGAATCTGAGAATCTGTGGAGGATAAGAACTTAAGATCCTCTCGAAGGTGACACCTGCTTAGTTGTCCATCAGTTCTCATAAATCCTGAAGCCAGAAACTCATGCTTTGCCTCCATCCACACTCTCATTGGCAAAAGCACACTCAGTGACACAGAATGGCCGTTCCTTCGTTATCACATACAGACATATATATCCAGGGGTTAAGAACCTCTTCCTTGCATAGTTTTTCAGCTAGTATCTGAACCTTTTCAGAGAGACTCCTCACCTCTGGGGAAGCCCATTTACATCCCTAGCTTCTGAGTCCATATTTTTCCAAATAAGTCTTCCTCTAACTTCTTTCAGTGGTCTAGGCCAACCTTTTGGGAACACTCAGGACAGACCTACTGTTTGTTGGACATGGAATTGGATATTTATGCCTCAGATATTCAGACCCTAGCCTACAGGTCTCACAGAGGCAGCACATACTGGAAGAAACAGAAGTGGGTAAGATGAACCAAAGGAGCAAACCATTAAAATATGAAAACACCAGGCTTTACTGATTAAAGTCAAGCAAAACACACAGGTGAAAATGATTAAGCAAGACAGAGAAGACCCTCACACTTTAACAACAAATAGTATACTTGCTACTCATCCTCCATGACTTCTATCTACTGAGGACCCTGTGCAACCTTTCCTTCCTGTGTCCAACTACACTCCTACAAGCCTTACAACAGATACTTTTGCCTACCCATATGCCCTGTTTCATAGCTATGTCCTGATCTCTGGCCAGGGATGAAGAAAACATTCATTCCAAGAAACAAGGCAGAGCTTTTTAAGAACATGTCACTCACTGTAACAGGAGAGAGAGATCTGAGAGCGGGACATGTCCAAGTCAGAAAACCATCCATTACTTGTGGAATGCCAAGTCCTACAATTCTTTATAACTACCAAGTATTTTCCTTAAGCCTAATCTCTAATCTCATGTTTCCCAAGACATTCATATTCTTCAAGTTTTTCTTTCTTAAGGTATTTTACAGAAAGTGACATGGAAAAAAAATATTGCAGGACACATAAACATAAGCATAACCTTTATAAATTATCTGAATTTCTAGTCTTCATTATCTAACACTTTGGTATATCAAGTAATATTTCTTTTACTAAATTTTATCTGCTCTATATTTTTTTTTCTTTTTTAGTTATTTCACGTAAAAAAAAGTATATATGAGTCAGTGGTAGAGAGTAGGGAAGTGTAGTGGAAGAGGCAAGAGACAGTAAGAAGGCAGAGTGAGTAATTCTCTGTCTCTCAGGTCCATTAAATATCCAGATGGAGTGGCATAGACGTGGGTGAGTGGGTCTTGTGGGGAGGACCTGGGCCACAGGAGCACAGGCGGCATCACTCATCCCCTTGCTGAAGAAGCAGAAGGTATATTTCTTGGAATGATGGTCTGTGCTTGGTTTCTCTTCTCCAGCAACTGAGCATCAGCTTATACACGGAGTCGGGGCAAATGGCTGGTTGAGGGAGATAAATCTTTGGGAACAAAAATTTCAAAGAGAGAAAATATGGATTAGGAGGAGTAAGGAGAATGGGTTGTATCATAGCTTGGTGAACGCCCTCACGACTTTATTGAACTCAGCAACGACAAACGGTGTGGTTTGTCTGTTCTTCCGACTCAAAGAGTTCTAGCTCATCAGCCCCCTTTCTCATTACCTTTGTCTATCCTAGTTCTCTCAAGCATTATCTCACCATAGGCCATTCTGTGGACCCTATCTTCATGCTAATGATTAAACCAATGCAAAACGAATTCGGATTTGCAGTTTTTTTGAGGGTGAATCGTGGCTGAGCCAATCTGACAGAAATAAAGTACATTTGTAGCTTCAGCTCCATAAAGAAATTGACATTTTATTGCAACTTTTAGGCGACTATTTCAGCCAGATGCAGAAAATGGGATGCAGGCTGTATCCTTGCCATGCCTAGTAGTGCTCTCTGTGTCCTCCCTCCTCCCTATTGGTCTCATTTAGACGAGATTAGATTGCACTAACAGGTGTGTTCACTCTACCCCATCCCAGCCTAACATGCTACTCTGAAGTTGCTAATTTCCAACTCTCCAAGCGAGATGCTGCTCTGCCAACTCCTAGTCCATCTTCTGCCTTCTATATCTTATTGCTATCATCTCCTTACCCATAATTTAAATACCCTGCTATACTGACAGATTACTAAACCATACTTAAATTTTCCATGATCCCTTGACCATCAAATACCATTGCCCTTGCTGAACCTAATAGCTCTACCTGGTTAATCATTAACTACTTCCCATGGCCCTGCCTTACATCATGTAACACCAGCCGGTATCATGTATCATTAGAGCTGGGCTTTACCCAAAGTATACCAATAACATAGGCCCATCAACTCCTAATTCACAGTTTAAAAAACTATGCCAATGGCAAAAATCTTTGACTTCTGTTAAAATATCAAATTAAATATAACAAATTTTAAGTCAAAATGTTAAAAAATATGACTATAAAATACCAAGCACTGGAAAGGAACCATTGCCAGTAAGCGTAACGAGCATCTCGTATATTATCTGTAAAATTTAAAGCTCTTTCTGAGGCTCCCACTAGAGAACGCTAGAAAAAATTATTACAGTCATTTGGAATGCCAGGTGTGGTAGTGGCAGGCCTGTAATCCTAGTACTCAGGAAGTTTGGCAGGAAGATCTGAGTTCAAGGCCATGGTGGGAATGTAGTAAGACTCGGTCTCAAAAGTAACAACAACAATAACAACAAAACCCATCCTAAGCCAACACATATCAACAAAATCACAAGAGTAAATAACTGAAATTATTAAGGCCCCCTTTCAAAATGTTACAGCCTTGACAAATTAAAGTTACGTCCCATAATACTTCATATGATATTTACCATTTTGCCGTCTCTCGTAAGACCAAAGTAAAATTTAGAACTATTTCATTTTAGTTACTTAGTTCTACTTATTCTATAAGAGCATTCACATGCTATCTGGAATTTCTTCATATCTTGTGACTATAAATTGAGAGCAAAAAAGCCCAATAAATTTTTAACATTTGAAATTTTTGCTATAGACATCTAAGCATTTTAAATAGAAGGAAATTGTTCATGCTATGAACCCTAAGTATGAAATTTCTTCTAGGTTTTATATTAGCAACATTGTCTTTCTTCTTCCTTGTATCTCCTATGTCCAATAGGTTAGATGAGCTATTGGAAAATGAGTTCATCTACCTACACATTTTTGTAGTTCAGGTGATCACAAAAGCCATCTAGTTGCTGATAGAAACAGTACTGTCCATATATGTTCATGTCGAACTCTAAAACATGAATACTGGAATCTTAATTATAAAAACAATAGCAACTAATTTCACCAAATTTATCATTAATTATTTATATTTGATATGCCAAATTTAGTAATTTTTTTTCAAAATTTACAGTTATAACAGAGAAGTACTCAGTACATGATGATAATATTTGGCTTTGGCCTGGATTCAGTCAAATACTTGACTATAGTACTTGATCCTGGGTAGGTGGTCAAATGTATATTCGGTTCATTGCTAGTATCTTGTGTGGGTAAAAATAGTGGGCCTTTTCACGTAGACGGTCTAAAACTAAACCAGAAAAGGCAAGTTCTAAAGATTATTAGAAATGGAAATTTCTGTAATTATCAGATGATTTAAAAAGATGTGTTCTTGTGAAACTGAATAATAGAATTGAAATAACATTTGACTATTTAGCGACCAATTTTAACATCATGAACACTAATGTAAAGCAAACAGTATCCAAGAAAGGTCTTGGATGCCTTCCTCTTGTGGCATGTATGGTGGTCTAATTTTGCTTTTGTTTAAAAACTGATTCTGCAGGATTTCTGTTGATAAATAATAACTTGAAAAAAAACAGTCTTGTAATAACCCCACTTTTGCCTATGATTCTAGCATACACTCAAATTAAAATCATTATTTTAATGAGTAGGATCTATTTTCTAATTGAACACACAATTCTTTTTTTTTAAATAAGAAAAGGGAGTCATTTATTATCTGCAGATATGTCTCTATTCAAAAAATATCTTAACAACTCTACTAAAAAAACTTCTCTAGATGATAAATATGTTTGGCAAATTATCAAGATACAAATTTCAAACACAAAATCATCAGCCTTCCTTTATACAAATGACAAAACCCCGAGAAAGAAATTGAGAAAATAATACTTTCCAAAATAACCTCAAAAAATTTGAAAGAAATAGAAGATTTGTATGATAAAACTTTAAGACAATGAAAAAAAAATAAAGATCTGAGAAGACAGAAGAGTTTCTTCTCATGGATTTGTAGGATTAATACTGTGGACAATGATCACCCTACCAAAAGCAATTTATGATTCAATGTAAAACCTGTCAAATCCTCAATATGATAATTCACAGAAGTGGAAAAAATCTTAATAAACAGAGGGCTAGTAGTACAGGTATGTCTTAACAGCAATGAACACACAATTCTTAATTGACCATGTGTCCTCTAAAGGATGGTTTGAGTACACTAATCTTGGAAGGGAAATTTTTTCTTCTTGGTCCACTGCATATTTCATAAAGACAAGAGCAAATCTTTGCTTTATCACAATATGAGAGCAGTTATCTCCTGTGCTGGATGGTTTTAGGTCAACTTGACACAAGCTAAAGTCATCTGAGAAACCTCAATTAAGAAACCTAGGGGAACCTCAGTTAAGAAAATGCCTCCATAAAATCTGGATGTAGGCAAGCCTATAGGACATTTTCTTAATTAGTGATTGACTGGGGAGGGTGTTGTGGGTGGAGCGATCCATGGGCAGATAGCCCTGGATTCTGTAAGAAAGCAGGCTGAGCAAGCTATGTTGAACAGGTCAGTAAGATGCACACTACTCCATGGCCTCTGTTTCGATGCATAAGTGTAAGCCAAATAAACCCTTTCCTCCCCAACTTGCTTTTTGGCCATGATATTTTATCCCAGCAATAGAAAGTGTAACTAAGACACCCCCTAACCAGATAATTTAGAATCCCTGCTACTACATTATTTAAAGAACACTGAGATAAAAATCAAATTGCAGGTCTGTTCTCATTTTCAGCATGCACAGTGTTCTGTCCCTGTCCCTTCCTTGTCATTTCCTTGTGTAAGTCCAGGTAAAGCCAGAGAGGACCCACTTTTTATCTCATGTGAAGCCCGTCTTTAGCTGTCATCACCTGCCTGTTGGAAGTGCTGTAATGAAAGTGTGCTACAGACAGACCACTTGGGGGACTGCAATGCTCTAGTTATTGACAAGATTTAATTCCTAAGTCTCTCAGGAGCATTAAAAACTTGGCCAATGAGAGAAAAGAAAGCTGGATATCTCAGGGAATCAGCATGCCTTGTGAGCTTGAGGGCTCAGCTGTTCTTAACTCCCAAGAGACTTAGTAAGTTGGCCAAAAGGTCCCTTCCCAGAGAAGGACCAGGCTATACCAGTCAATTTGTGAATGTCCAAGTCCAAAAGCATTGCTCACCAGCTCAAAGCAACACCATATCTTATTCTAAAGTTTTTTTTATACAAATGCTATTAAATCCCCACACTCCTTTTTTTTTTTTAACCACAAAACAGACTTGACAGAGAATCTAGATTCCAGACATAGATTGAACACATAGATTGAACATAAGAAACAGAATTTTGTTTCCATCCTTGAGCTGTGGCCTTCTTACATAGTCGGGACCTTCCTTTCTCCCTCCCTTGAAAGCACTCACATCCACATCCCCAACAGTTCATACCTGCCTCCCTTGGTCTCGGAAGAACTCTCCAGTATTCTCAATAACCTGCTCATCGGACAGCTGGGAATAGGGCTGCTCCTGGCAAAAGGTGAAAGTCTCCCACAGAGTCACCCCAAAGGCCCATACATCACTTGCTGTGGTGAATTTGCCCTGTCAAAGGAAAAAGAAGAAAAATATCAGTTCAAGCCAGGCGTGCGCGCGCGCACGCACGCACGCACACACACACACACACACACACACACACACACACAAAGCAGCATATTCCATGCTTATTGCCTGGGATCAGTCTTTCTTCCCCTACCAAGGGTGAGGCATGTTGAAACTGGCAAGATGGAGGAACCAGAAGTAGAAGTAGCAACATGAACGTACTGGAAGCAAGCCCATTGTCCCATCCCTGTGACCTCAGCTTAGTTTTACTTCTCTTGGATTCTATCCAAGAGCTGAAAGATTCAGTTCATAAGCCACTGGACTGAGCATTAGAACTGATACCTGTAGGCTATCGACTCTCTGAACAGTGAACACCTGTAGAATATGGACTGCCTTGGAGAGTCATCTGGGGAATGTCTAAATTAGCATGAGAAATTGATTGTTTTGATGCTAGGAGTAAAGGAAGTGCTTTAAGTGCCCAGAGTTAGGCCCAGTGGATCCAGAACTCTCACTTCCCTATTGAGGGGTAGCCACAGTCTTGAAGATAACGTGGTCAAATGACAGCAGTGAGATCAGGTGTGATCAACACTCATTAAATACACATTTCCTGCTCAATCCCCATCCTGAAAGGCAAAGAGGAAGGACATCAGAAGAAGAAGAAAACAGGAAACAAGTCAGGAACCTGCCACAGAGGGCCTCTGAAAGGCTCTGCCCTGCAGACTATCAAAGCAGATGCTGAGACTTATGGCCAACCATTGGGCAGAGTGCAGGGAATCTTATGAAAGAAGAGGGAAATAGTAAGATCTGGAGAAGACAGGAACTCCACAAGGAGAGCAACAGATCCAGAAGATTTGAACACAGGGGTCTTCCCAGAGACCCATACTCCAACCATGTACCATGCATGGAGATAACCTAGAACCCCTGCACAGATTAGCCCATGGCAGTTCAGTGTCCAAGTGGGTTCCATAGTAATGGGAAGAGGGGCTGCCTCTGACATAAACTGATTGGCCTGCTCTTTGATCACCACCCCCCTTAGGGGGAGCAGCCTTACCAGGCCACAGAAGATGATAATGCAGCCGCTCCTGATGAGATCTGATAGACTAAGATCAGAAGGAAGGAGAGGGGGACCTCTCCTGTCAGTGGACTTGGGGAGAGGCAGGCATGAAGAAGGGGGAGGGAAGGTGGGATTAGGAGTGGAAGGAGGAGAGGGGTGGGTTTATGGGGGATACAAAGTGAATAAAGTGTAATTAATCAAAAAAATAAAAATTATTAAAAAATACACATTTTTCTTAAATAAAGATGGTGACATAGACATGTAGAGGGTATTGATTTTTAGGTCAGAAAAATAAAAGGAGTGATTTACTAAATTACTCCAGTCAATAAGTCCATTAACAATGCAACAACTGGAGGAGGAAACAGTCCTCTGAATGTAATCCAATATGTCATTTTTAAATAACACACAGCACCTTTCTATTTAAAAAAATGGTTATGTTAGAAACTGGTAAAAAAAAAAAAATGAAGGCTTACATATAGAGATGAAATGGCATTAGGTTGTTATAAAATGGCATATATCACAGCATCATTCTTTTTGTTTCTTTCTTTTTTGTTTGAGATGGAATCTCACTAGCCAATACATGCATATGTCTAACTAATGGCAATCCTCCTGTTTCAGCATGCTGAATATCAGGAAAACAGACAGATTGAGAGCATTTATCCTTTTTCCAGAGGACCTGAGGTCAGTTCCCTGTAACCACCTGTAATTCCAGCTCCGAGGGATCCTACACTTTCTTCTGGCCTCTGCACCCCTCATCCTTTCATGCACATTCCTATCCACCAACACACACACATGCACACACAATTGTATCAGTAAAAATAAAAAAAAAATTTAAAGACATCTACACATAGAAATACATGCAAAAAATCTCAAAGGCAGTATTCCAAAGCATCACTTACACTTATCTTGATGAGGAAAAGATAATATGCATTTTTGAATGTCAAAATTAATTTATGAATCCTATATAAATATCAGGTAGAAATAAGCAGATGAACTAGAAATAAATCGACTCAAACTGGGCTCAGGATTGTCTCTGACTACATGGAAGACAATCTAAGCAGCACTGTAGAAAGTGGAAGTTTATAGTTCATTCATCCCCTTAATGAGCTGAGTGGCTGTCAAATGAGCACTGAAGTGGCTCAGATGTGGATGGCCGGAAAGATCAAGCTCCAAGGGAGACACCTGAAGTCATTCATTCATGATGCTGAACACCAAGAATTAGGTAAAAATCATGAAATGAAGAATGATGCCTTCAACAAGAAAATGATAAAAAATCAAAACAATAATACACAGACCATTCTAAATAACTAATAAGAAACACGGTCATGAATTTAATATGGAAAGAATATATTGCAACATAAGTTTTTAACAGATAAGGATTTTAATGCCTGGAAATAAGACCATTCAATAGGTAAAAAAAAAAAAATTAGAGGGGAAATTTTTAATTAATTAATTAATTTTTTATACTTTTAAAACTTTTCCCTAAAGTTTCTATAGCGAGTGTTACTTTTCTCCAGCAGACATAGACAAGTCAATGATGATGGCGGCGATGATGATGATGATGATGAGGATGATGAAATACAGTATCTAGAGAAGATCCTCTCAAATCAGGGAAAATATTGAAATCTCTGGAGCTTGCCTTCTGCTCCCTCCAGTTTTTCCTGGCCTCCCCCCAGAGCAGCAGGTCACAGAGGTAGAAACTCACCAGCAAGATGCTCTCCCAGGACATCCAGCGGATGGGCAGAACTGCCCGGCCCTGGATCCTGTAGTAGTCCCCACTGTACAGGTTTCTGCTCATTCCAAAATCAGCTATCTTGATGGTGTAATTCTTGCCCACTAAGCAGTTTCGTGTGGCCAGATCTCGGTGGACAAAGTTAAGAGACGAAAGGTACTTCATACCAGAGGCAATCTGGGTAGCCATGAACTTCAGGTTGGCGTAACTGGGGACACACAGAAGAAAAGAGCAAGTAGCTGTGGAGGGGGCCTATTCTAATCAACAGACCAGGCCTAAACCATCTACATCCTGGTCCCATTCTTAAAGAATCTGTTTGGTTACCCCCAATGGGCAGCTGTCCCATCATTCACTGCATACTCATTGATTTCCCATACTACCTCCACGATGATTGGAAAGTTTCACCACTCCCATTTTCAGACCCTGGAGTTACTGTCAATGCCATAGAGAAAAGACAAAACTCGCGGCTCATTTACCTGACCGTGGCATTGCTAGAACAAGCACTCAGAGGCTCGTGGCGGGAAAGAAACTGGTTGAGATCTCCGTTTTCCATGTATTCTGTGATCATGCAGAGCGGGTCATCAGTGATGCACACAGCCAAGAGACGGATGATGTTTGGGTCCTTGAGCCGAGACATGATCTTTATCTCCTTAAGAAAATCATTCCTTTGGAGGACATGATTATAGGTGAAGTCAGAGGTTGGCAGAGTCAGAAATGAGCAAGGAAGGATACACGGCAGTGTCCATTCCCACCCGTTGCACCATGCCTTGTTCCCCTTTGGTTGATCTTTGAGGTGATAATAAACTGGTACCCAGAACTATCACATTCAACTCTTCCTTGAACACAATGGACCTTTATTTACTCAATAATAACATTTTCAAGGACAAGGCCTATGATTCACTCTTATATCCCCAGTATTTGGCAAAATGCCCACTACACATGAAGTTGTTAACAAAAAATGTGTGTTAAGACTTTTCTGCAAATGGAGCTTTCCACTAAAAATCAACGCAAGTGCTGTTAAGAGATTTGCCTCTTTCAAAAGCTACTGAATTACACTATTAAACTGAAGAATTTTTTTACAAAGTGGCTAACCACCCTCTTGATGAGCTGATCATTCCTTATTTTCTCCTACTGCCTTTCCCCAATACCATCTGTACCAGTAGTCAGCCACACCATACAGTGATTTGGTAGCCTGTTCAAACCGAGTTGGTTGAAAGCCATGATGGTAAAGTAAAATCATTTCAAAAGTACTCATTGGCCCCAAACTCATAACTGTTTGGCTTCTCAGTGACAGCCACACTGAGCCATAAATTGCCAACCTGGAGCCAACAGCCCACATTCTCAAAACAACAGGAGCAAATCAGTTAGACGTCTCCAATGAGTTTTACAGGAACTCTACACTGAACATCAAACTCTGTCAATATAAATTCCTGGAACCAGTGTAGTCCTGAGTCAGTGTCTCCCCTCTCATTTTCCTGTGAATCCTAGACCATGAATTTTGGTGACGTGTGAGAATCCTGACTTAGGCACTCTATCTCTACCAAACAAGAGTGAGTACAGGTGGACCCACAAACCTCACCAACGCAAACAACCCAGAACTGTACTGTCTGATCTCATACAATGACTTTTCTCACTTGCCGCTTTCTCCAGCCACGTCGTGCAAAAGTTAATATGAGGAATATACCCTCTCTGTGTGAGACTGGGAAAGTGTAATTTTTTTTATTTGTGTTAATAATGTTAAGACAGAGCTCTTGGTTAAAATGTGAGAGCCCACACAGTTCCATTTCCTCACCTTTCTCTCCTCTTCAGTCCACATCCTGTCCGTTGTACAACTTTTAATGAAACCTATCGTTGTGTTTGGAATTTACAATAATTTAGGGACTAGCAATAATAAGCCTCCTCTTGGGATGCATGTCAGTGAGACAAATCAAGACAACACACAGGGGAAGATGCAGGTGGCATCCAGATGTTCAGGTTTCTCTGGGACACAGACAATTAGTCTTCCAGCAGCATGCCTCTCTGGGTGAGGGTTAACTCACCATCACTGTAAGGGAAAGGCGGCCAGAGGGCAACGCAGTGTAAGGATAAAGGATCCAGAGACTGCTAGCCAGTTGGGAAATGTGTTAAAGGACTGTGGATTCTTTTGCTCAGGGCTCCATGGGTGTGTTTCCAAGTAGAAGTAGCTTCTCGTTTGAGAGGGGCTGCTGAACATAGAAGAAAAGGAGCATAAAAGAGAAAAAAACAGGATGAGAATATAAACAGAGATGCGGTGGGGGGGGAGGAGAATGCAAAGATGTAGGGAAAAAGATGTTTGTCATTATGAAAAGTCAGCAAGAAGAGAGGGTAACATTGAAGAGTATGTCTGGGTTTCATGAGTGAAGAGCATTCTTGGGCTGTTGTGGACACTGGGTGAGGGGGCTTAGGAAGTAAGAACATAGTGAATACAATGCAAATATATACATTTCTATTTGAAAGTGGTGCTGGAAAAGATGGGCTCTTCTGGCCATATTGGAAACATAAAGCCTAACAGTGGGCTTGTGGGACAGCTCACAGACCTTCCCATCTCAAAAGAAGAAAGAAAAATAAAAACTCAGGAACTGACATAAATATTCCTCATCCTAACCATGAAGCAAACAAAGGAGATTTCAAAATGCAGACCACAGACCTGGCATTCTTGTTGGCATCTGCTCGGAGCATTTTCACAGCCACCAGGACAGGCTGGTTGGCACTGACATCCAGGGCAAAATCTTTGTCTTTGAATTTTTCCATTCCCTCCACTTCACAGAGATGAACCTAGACAAAAGTCACCGAGTCTCAGCATCATCCTTTCTCCTGGAGATGGCTCAGTACTCTTGCTGGGCATGTCCTGGAGATAAACTAACTCTTACAACTCAAGCAAAGTAATCAGAGACCAATAAGAGGCTATGGGTGGCACGCCTTAGATTAAAGTAATTGAAAAAATTAATAAACACTGCTAAAGCACCCAGCTAATATAATATGTTGGTGCCTTATCAAAAAAAGAAGAGTATACATTGAATGGAATATTGATACAGGAAGGAATTAATCTGCATTGTAGTATTTTATCAAAGCGTAACTCCACTAGAAAACACCATGTGGCATAATTGCTTCAATTTTGATGTGAGAAAGTTAATTTCTTTATCATATTAAACATAAGGCAATTTCCTAAGATAGTCCCTTAGGGTGAGGAGAATGTTGTAAATTATGGCCATGTGTTAGCAATAGCACAGCGAGCATAGGGTTTCAATCCAGGGGACAGAATTAGTCCATGTCATGCCACAGAAAGATGTTATGGGTCTCTCTGCCTCTTCTAACACCAAACCTACCCACAAGAAGACTATTTGATTTATACTGGAAGTTAACAACATAAGCATTTGAAACCATTGTTATATTTGGGAACTTGGTAACAGGATTCAAGGATTCCTATTACAGCAGAAAACACTGCTCTGAATTCTCCGAAGGTTCTGATGACTTATGCAAGAGTGAAAGGTTTAATATTACATGCATCATTCCGAGGGCAACTCGGAAAGGGCTCCTCCTTATCTTTGTGGTGATAAATTCCCTGGTGGTTAATTCCAGCACCAAAGGCACAGGTGAGGTTTTTGTTTTGTTTTTTACCATTTTGACATTTAACTCTCATTCAGAGAAAAAAAAAAGATAGCAAGCAGGATGTTTCTAGATTATTCAGAAAAGAGGATGGCATGCACGAGCTCCACCCTCAGTAATTCATTGTAAATAGTTTTTGAAAGCACTGCGTATTTTTTTAGGATATCTGAACTCAGGTGACTTGGTGCCCTTAACATTTTAGATATATATATACATAGAAACCAGAAGTTCAAGGAAAGCCATAGTTCTTACACAAAGATGAAGCTGACCGTTAACTATCCATCCCAAGAGCAATGCAGACAGACAAGGAGGGGAGACCTTCTGCTGTGACTTTCCTTCTGCCTGGACACTCACTCCGTTCATCCTCTTTACCCGCCCAGTTTCTTCACATCATCAAGGGCCTGCCTGGTGTCTCATTCCAAAGATCAACTCACCTCCCCAAACTGGCCTTCTCCCAGCTTCTCCTTGAAGGCCAGGAGTTTCCTGGGGAACTCTTCCACGGCCACATCTTTTCCCGAGAGCAGGTCCATGGTGACAGCAGGCACAGAGTAGGTGTTACCACCTGTCACGCCCTGGAGATTCACTATGTCGGCTTCTGCATAGTGGGGCACACCCTCAGGGCCATTGGGCTGGGCTGGTTTCACAATACCACTGCAGCCTGAGAAGACACGGGCACTGAGTCTGGTTCCCAAGGGCAGCTGTGGAAATATCTCTAAGAAAGAAGATCTGAGGGGGTAGCGAGAACACAGCCCCACTGCAGCCTGGCCTTCCTCACACATACTTACTTGCGGGCAGTTATGCTTCATCTAGACACCTTTCTGTTGGACTTCAGAATGTAGGCCACCATTTTGTTTCTCACTCTCTCCACAAGGCACCATCATGAACAAGTTCCCTGACTAATCTGGTGAAATTGTGTGGCCAAAGCCTTAGGAAGGTTTATGCTGTACCAAGATGGTAGTCTTGAAGGTTTAATTTCATTCTTACTTTCAGAATATTGCCGTTAAATTTAACAGCACAACTGCAGACTTGAATTTATATGATCTACTTTAAGATATGCCATAATTTTAGAAAGTTGGAATATGCTTCATATGGGAGATGTTGTGGACTTCAGGAAATAGGTTATTTTTCTTCAGTTCTGTTAAGAAAATAAACTCACGTATAGTTGTCTTGCTGCTTCTAGGAAATTAGATTAATGCAGTGTGCTCCTCCTATGAGTTTTACTCCATCAGTAATGAAATGGATGTTAACTTCCTTTCTTCTTTCAGCAAGTTTATTACCTGACGAGCTTTTATTTTTCTACTTAGTCACATCAGTGACTCAGGCCTTCCTCTGCTGAGACTGATGACCTTGCAAGGCTGCTGAGGATGCCAGAGATGCTCCAGCATCACTCCTGGTGTCACTCTAGGGCACATTTTAAACTGGGACCTGGGATTTGAAGCAACTGGCACTCTGTACCTTTTTCAGTACTTTCCTTTAGAAAAGCTAAAATAAATATTTACCGCAAAAATCTTATACTAGTGTAATGAATATTTACCAAAGAGAAGTCAACAAAAATTAAATGATTCAACTATCCAGAGTGCTATCCAGAGCAATAGAATGCCTTCAGCTTCATTTATCTTTTCTCATCCAGTGTAATTCCGAGTCTAGAATTTACCCCCGTGAAGTCTGAGGTCAGGTGAACACAGCAGCTGGGCCTTCTCTTCCATCACATACAGGACAAGAAGGTTACCTGGGTGAGACGGCTCAGCTTCCTCTGGTAACACTTTAGTGATACTTGCCATTTTTTTCTTGTTGTCCTTCTGAACATCTTATGTTAACTACAAAAGGAAGGGTCCCAGAATAGACTAGAAGCAGCAGCAACCAAACCTAGAGACAGACTGTATACTTCTCCAGAGGCTGGCATAGATATAATGGATTTGGTTTTCCTGAAGCAAGAGTGTTATGCCTATATCATGTGACTAAAACTTCTCCTTCAGTCCTCTGCCCATGATCTCATCCTTACCGGACTCCTCCTCCCCTGGAGTAAATTCTGGCAGCTTTCGGATCAGTCTGGATGGCTCCTGGTAGTCAGGGCGAAGGGGAAAGATTCGATCGTAAGTAGAGTTGGACTCCTGTTCACTTGGTGATGAGGAGTGGTTGTTATTGAACATGCTGGACTCGCTGGGCAGGGAAAGGCTGACTGTCATTTCGTCATCCAGCATCCTCCGTGAAGCCTGAAAGGCATGGATGGAGAAGATGATCACTTTCTCCTTCTAAAATCCAGTCCTTCCTCTCAGTTTATACCTGCAAACCCTCAGGAAAACTGCACCTGAAAACTAGGCAGTCATAGGCAGCACATAAATTCCTGTGTTGCAGAAACTTAGCAAAGGTTTCCTCAGGGCTGAATTTAGTGTTCTAATTTCTGTGTTGACAACATTCATCAGGTTTCACTGAAGCACTTAGTGGCATCATTTACACAACTATATGAGAGCTTCTAAGTAGCCAAATACTTTCTCCGGTTTTTAGAGTTGTGTGACTTCTATTAAATAATAGATTTTTTTTTTTTTTTACTTATCCTTTAAACCCTTGACCTGGATAAACATAAACTGAAATTTCTGTTTTCTCAGGATTCCAACACATGCTAAATTAACAGCATATCTGATCACTCTAGTGATTATAGGTTAGACTAACATGTTAGGTTTGCTAACCCCAAACAGAATGGCGAGTTTCAGCTAATACAGGAAGAGAAAGCATCAAATAACCAGCTGTTGTGGCGTACTGTCTAATGTAACTTCCTGCTTCAAAAAAAGAAAACTGTTAGCATTTAATGAGTGTAGTGTCTGAATCTGAACATGTAACATGCACCATTTTAATAAACACACTTTGGGTACTCAGCAGAGCATCTTAGATGTCTCTCTACTAGACTGGGCAGCCCTTTGTCGCAACAACAGACTCAGAACAAACATGGAACCCAGGACAAAGTAGGTTCTCCAGAAATGTGAGTTGACTTTCTCAAAGTATTGCTGAGGACACCATCAAAAGTAGCAACTAAAAAAAATGTTATGGACTGAAAACATGGATAGTAATGCTGTTGGATATAAAGTTTTTACACACACACACACACACACACACACACACACACACACACACACACGATGTTATCCTAGCAATAAATCCAGAATGCCATCCCAGGGTACTGTGAATCATTATACAGGGCTATACAGAAGTAGAAACAGTGTTTGTTTGTTTGTTTGTTTGTTTGTTTGTTTGTTTGTTTGTTTGTTTTTGGAAGGACCGAGTTAAAAATCCAAAGGCAAAAACTGCTGCCCTCCCTGCTGTCAGGAATTTCCAGACTAACATTGGTCTCCCAGATAATGGAGACAGTCCAGTAGATTTCAGAAGAAAGACCCAAAAAAATGCAAATTCTACATCAAATTAAAAATGGGGGGAAAGTCTACAGCACAGAATGTGGATTCTCTTCTTTCCTTCCTTCAAGAATAAGGGAGCCCTAGTAGACTATTGAGTATGAGCACCCACTCCTAACTGAGGAGCTACTGACAGCCAATGGGTTGTGAGGTCTGCTGGGTTGGCCATGCTCCCGTGGAGAGCCCCACACCCGTGGCTACAGGAGCAACACAACATGGATGTACAGTAGGTTATGAGAGAGGGAAAGAAAGAGAGAGAGGTTGGGGGTGGGAGGTGACAGTAGATCTGGGAGGAGCTAAAGGGAGTGGGGGGTGAATATGATCAAAACACATTGTATGAAATTCTCAAAGAACTAATAAAAATATATTTAAAAAAACATGTTAGCTTCAAGCAGCCTAATGAAACTTTAGTCAACCACCTTCTTCCTCCAGCAACTCCCCTTTGCTACCTTCACATTGGCGTTACCCAGCTAGCTATGAGTGTGTTTTGCCTTCTAAAATAGGTAAACCCTTAGAATTGTCCCAATGGCACCTTGAAACATATGTATACCACTGACTGGATGCTCTGTGGAGCTCACCTTTCAACTCTTTAGATTCTGTTCATGCATTGAAAGCTTTATTTTGTGTTTTGTCTGAAGGAAGGTCTTGTGAAACTCCTCTCCTATGAAAGAGTCTTGCCCCAAAACTTTAAACTAACTTTGGAACCTGAACGTGGAGCAGATGGCTTGCGGGGCTGCTCCTCTCACATCTTAAGGTAGCCCTTTCTCTCCAACCCTACATACTAAGAATTCTAGAGATTCAAGACCATTCTCATAGTGTCCCACCCCTCTTCTGGTACAAGCCTTGGTCTCTGAAGTTGATGACTTTCTTCTGGCCTCTGCAGACACCCACAGCCTATGACCTATAACCATTGATAGGAACTCACTGACCAGAAAGGTGAAAGCCAGAAACATTTTCATAGATCAAAAGATGGACAGTCACACAGCAGCAGTATTCATTGAAGTGCTATTCTGATTAAGAAGCCAAGAAAAATTATAGATACACTTTGGTGAAGTGTATTGATTTTGGACAATTTAAAAAAAAACAGGAAGTAGAGCACAGCTTGCCCCTTGAGTGTGTGTGATCTCATCAGAACAAGCTAAATCTAGTCCATCTGAGCATTACCCAGAGTTTCATATAAAATTACATGTGTGAGTTCTATGTCACTGCATGCTTATGATGACAGGACTGGGGAGTAAAAACAGGCAGGAGAATTATGACATGCTCAAGGACAGCCTGATCTAGAATATCAAGCTAGCCAGGGCTACATAGAGAGACTGTCTCAAAAACAAAACAAACAAACAAAAAGTGAGAAATAAATCTTATGTTAAAATATTAGGTATATGTGACAAAATTATTAATGTCATTTGACTCAAAAATTTGAGAAATTCAGGGACATATAAGCATAACCTTCAAGTGCATAAAGAAATAGGACTAAGATAGTGAAATTACTTGGGTATTAACGAGGCTAAATGTTTTTATACACACAACGCTTTTTAAGCTTCATTGTCAACTTGTTGGACTTTAGAGTCACCATGGAAGCATAATTATACATGTATAAGAAGTTGTTTCAGGAAAGGGTGAGCTGAGCAAGGAAGACCCACCATGAACATAGGGACCATCCTATGGACTGGGATCTCCGACTAAACAGAAATGAGACAGTAAGCTGAGTACCAGCATTTATCTCTCTCTGCTTCCTGACTGTGGACACAAGGTAACCAGCCACTTCCTTCCTGCCAAAACATCCCTTCCCTGCCATGATAGATCATCTACCCTCAAAAATCATGGTATATAAATCCATCCTTAAGTTGCTTTTTTTGTCAGCTATTTGGTTAGAGCGACAGGAAAAGTAAGTAATCACACACCAAAAGCCAAAAAGACAAACACACAAATAAGACAAAAACCTTTAGCACCGTTGGCAGAAAGTTTAGCCAGATGGAGAGTGACCCCACAACCTCAGCTATCCATCCAAACCATTGCCACGGTAAAAACATACACAGGTGCCTGCGCTCTAGCTCAAACCCAGTAAACAGGACTCTCCATAGAAGCGTCCAAGTTGAGATTTAATGCATTAAATTTCAGGTGTTGCTTACTGGCTTGCTCCTCATGCTTTGCTCGGCCTTTTTTATAGAACCCGGGACTACTGGCCCAGGGATGGCGCCACCCCCAATGGACTGGGCTCTCCCCTATTGATCACTAATTGAGAAAATGCCTTATAGCTGGATCTCAAAGAGGCATTTCCTCAGCTGAGGCTCCTTTCTCTCTGATGACTCTAGCTTGTGTCAAGGTGACACATAAAACTAACCAGTACATGTGATAAAGGAAGGACCTGAGATGTCTAGGCAGATTTGGAAATCGTCATTCTGAAAACAAGAAAGTAGACTCAGCTAAATCTTTTCTGGGCTCACTTCAACAGCCTTCTCCATACTTCTGCTTCTTGGCAGCCCCAGAGAACTCATTAGCCATTTACAACTTTTTAGCATCTGAACTTTGTTCCTGGTGTCATGGCGATGTAGGAAACGGAGGCACAGTCCATTTTCTACATCTCCGTCCATAGCACATATCCTCACCTTTTCTAGCATCTTCTGCCAGAACTGCCTCCACAGGATGATGACGATGATAGCCAGCAGGATGAAGATGATGGCCACCAAGCATCCGATCAGGATCCGGGTGTTGCTATCATCAACTTTAAGCATGGGATCTGTGGCCAAGGAGAGAAGGTGGACAAAGAATCATTTCACAGGGCAAATAAAAGCAGTAGTAACTGGAATGGAGAGTGGAGGCCGACTCTGTTCCCTCAGGAGAATTCCAGAAGGGTTTATGTTGATGCTTTTTGCTGATCTTGCTTTATTACTTTGCTCCTATTTCCTACAATCGTCCTCCATGGGTCACTAGCCCCCTCCCTCTCTCTATGTTTCAGACTAAATGGTGAAGAGTTTGTCTATGCATTCCTATATTTTGTTTCTATATCACTATGGTCTGGATGTATACACTCTTAATACTCATGACAAATAGGTAAGGCCTGGGTTCCACTCTTTTCATTCTTTGAGATGGGTCAAGGTAGCTGAGACTCCTCTCAGGAGAAAGCCAATCACACGTGTTTCCAGATTGTTGCTGTTATAGCCAGTCACTCCTTCAAGAATGAACCTTTGCATACTTGGCTTCCAAGAGATAGAAAGGCATATTGTTTCATGGACTCCTCATTCATTGAGATGCCTGCTATGAATGCCTCATATGAGATGCCTGCTTCGTCTCACTTAGAGATGTCTGCTTACTTGTTTCTTCTCCAAGCTTCTTAAACTTTCACGGAATAATTGAAACACTCTAGATTCCACCATTCTCAGCCGAAGAAACTCATGAATGGTCACAGAAGAGAGTAACTTTGGATCCTTCAGTTTGGGGGTGGACTCTTCTTCCTTTATCATATGTACTCACTGGTTTTATGTGTCAATTTGACACAAGCTAGAGTCACGAGAGAGGAAGGAGCCTCAGCTGAGGAAATGACTCTGTGAGATCCAACTGTAAGGTATTTTCTCAATTAGTGATCAGTGGGGGAGGGCCCAACTCATTGTGGGTGGTGCCATCCCTGGGCAGGTGGTCCTGGGTTCTATAAGAAAGCAGGCTGAGCAACCCATGTGAAACAAGCCAGTAAGCAGCGCCCGTCCATAGCCTCTGCATCAGCTCCTGTCTCCAGGTTCCAATCCTGCTTGAGTTCCCATTCTGATTTCCTCCAATGATGGTGTGGAAGTATAAGCTGACTATTCCCTTTGCTCCCTAACTTGATTTTTGGACAATATAATACAAACCCCAATTAATACACCACACTAATCTTCATCCCAAAGCCACGTGGACTCAAGTCACTCACACACAGTGAGGTCACTGCAATGTCACCCTTCTTTGTCTTCCGGGAGGTACCTTCGTCTTAATATTTTACAGTTACTAATCACACATACCATAGGTTGTGGGTGCCATGGGAGAGGCAGGTAGGGCTCCAGAGTTGTTATACATTGCAGCATCTGTCACAGAACAAGAGTGAATTAGAGAGTGGGAGCAGACAGCCAGGCAATGGCTCATCTGAAGATAGCCTGAAACCTAGCCCACTGTAAAATCAATATAGTGGGTTACCAATAGCCGGTTGTTTTTTTTTTTTTTTAATGAAGATATCCTGGATTATTACACATGTATTAACTCATCATACTATAGCCCCCAGATGCAAAAAAAATTATGCAAATAAAAAATGAATCCATAGATACATTCAATAAAATATAACTACCTGTACACGTAAAGGCAAATTTTCTGGTGCAAAAACAAAGTTGCTGTGTACTATCACATTGTAAGAAGCTAACACATGCTGTGCTTGGCCAAAATAAGAGAAATGTACCAAGTACTTTGCCAAGAATAATCAAGGACAGGTGGACACGTGTAGTTCAGCCAGATTATTCCCAAGGACAGTAGGTATCTACTTGTCCCCCACCCCTAATTATTGTTACAATCATTTGAACATATACATTTCTGCTCTGAGTCAATTATATGAAATAATTAGTCTGTTTGCTTTTAAATTACATCATTGCCATAGACAGATTTTAGACAGCAAACATGTTTTTCTAAACGTGTACATACCCTCTTACCCTATCAGTATAGCCTAATAAGTGAACCATCTTGAAAATTTCTCCTCTAGACAAAAAAAAAAAAAAAAAATCAAACCAGAAAGGATGTTATTTTCTAACACGTAGCTCAATTATTCTCTCTCTCTCCCTCTCTCTCTTTTTCTTATCATCTTATTTTAGGCCTGTGCTTTTCTTTCAGGCCAGATGTAACTTTCATGCCTTCGGCCCTGTTCATGACAAGGCCATGGTTTTGTTCTTTCTCTTCCTGATTGGATTATTTTTGAAAAGACATTTTTTTTTCTTCCAAACTAAAATTGAACGTCATGGGCAAGATCGTACATATATATATATATGTATATGTATGTATACATATGTATATGTATGTACATATATATATATATATATATATATATATATATATATATATATATAACTTTTTTGTTTTGTTTTTGCAAGACAGGTTTTCTCTGTGTAGTCTTGGTTGTCCTGGACTTGTTTTGTAGAGCAGGCTGGCCTCGAACTCACAGAGATCCACCTGCCTCTGCCCTACAGAGTGCTGGGATCACAGGCGTGCGCCACTGTGCGGAGCTCCTTTTAACTTTTTAAGATTTAATACAGCATAGAATTCCTGTGAGTCCTGCTCCAGGGTGATGCAGCCATTTTTAGAATCTAGCGGTAAATGTTGTGAGTTGTTACGATGACATTGTACTCAAGAAGATATTTTCTTAGATCATTCCAAGATGCTGGGAATAAACCAAAATATGTTTCAGATTTGCTTTCAAATGGGACAGCAAATAAATAACTAACCGATGATGGCAAAAGATGGGTAATGAGGATGACTGGTGGAAGTCCATTGTTCTCATTATTTTTATGTAAAATGGTTAAAGATTTTCATCTGAATACTTTGATGGTGCTTAAATGCTTCCTGTTAATAGTCTTAATGTGTGTAGCTTTCAGTACATTTTATTATCATTTTAAAACTCTTTTGCCATAAATCTCTTCTAGACAAATGTGTAAAAGGAGTTTAATAGTGCTCAGACTGTTCCACTCTCGTTCACTATAGTTACATAAATTAAAACTAGAAACGCAAAAACTGTGAGGCATCTGGGAAATGCCCCTCCTCTCAGAGACCAGCCAGGGAGGGGGTGTGGCTGTCCTTCCCACCTCCTGCTTCAAGCCACTCTCTTTCCTGGGGGGCCCGTGGTTTCCTACCTGATTGGAACGTGATCTCGCTGAACATCATCCATGTGTCGGCAAAATGGTATTGGCACTTGATGGCACTAGCCATTCGGTGGTGGAGAGGCACTGTTACAAACCGAGCACTAGGGTTCACGTCGTCCAGAACGAGAGGAAATGAGACAGCCGTCGGTTCCCACTCGCTGCCTTCAGAGCGGAAAAAGCACTGGACCTCTTTAAAGATCTTCACCCCCTTAGCAAACATGTTGTTGCAGTGGACCTGGTAGAGAAAGGGGTCTGTGAGAGACGGGCTGGCTATGCTGGGTTGGGTGGCTTCGGAAAATAGCCCAAGTAGCCCAGGAAACTGCTAGACCTGCCTGTTTCTCTGAACACTACCCATAATTCAGTCTTTTGGGTGGCGGCAGTGATACCGAGGTCAGTCCTTATAAAGCTTAGGATGCTGTCCTCACTTCCAATTTGCAACTGTGTGCCAGGCAGCAGTAACCTCGCCTGTTAGGTGAGGCCCAAGGCAGCCTCTACCAGGTCTGTCCTCCATAGGAATTCTCTTGGATTGCGAGCTTTTCAATCACTCTTGATGTCTACCTACGTTTGTGCTACTCTGATCTGAAATGGTAAGCCAACCTAACATACTCCTTCCTCCCAGGTATCTTCCAAAGCCAGACCATTCCTTTCCAGGAAGGCTATGTGGGAAACGTGAAAGAAAATAATATACAAATAAATACAGTTTCATCTTTCTTTATGGAAACCTCACTTGGAATGCCTTGGTTCAGCACTTTCAGCCAGAGGCACAGACTTAACAAAATTCACTTTAAGTAGAAACATTCAGAGGGCAGCGTCAAATCTTTCTCATGGATAATTTCTGAGGTGAGACAAGAAGTCGGTTGGAAGGTAGCTGGCATCCACTCTCCTATCGAATGACCCTTTCAGCGTGATATTTGTTTGGCCTGTGAGGTCATCACAGAGCAAAAATTCCACAACAGTGCTTCAGCAATCCACAAAAAATGTAATGCGTCTATTTGCAACTGACTCAGGTCCGTTAAAGCAGCTCAGTGCCATTTCCTCTGACTCAGTCTTACATGGAAAACAGATCTTTGCTGGCCGTTGTCCCTCAAGAGCTTCAAGAGCTGGAAGAGCCCAACTGTCATTCATGGACTGTATTTCCTGTTTTTTTTAGGCCTGATTCGGCCCTGGGTTTTCCTGTTTAACTCCTTTGATTCCTTTTAGATAGTCAATGCAGGACCACCAGCCTGAATTCATTTTTTAGGTGAAGAAGAAACAGTAATGGTGAAAGAAATGTCATGACAGAAGACTGCACCAGAGTCGTTCTAAGGGTAGACCAGGAGAGCTACCAAAGGGTGTAAAAACCTCCTTGCCCAAGTCTGTGTACTATCAAGGTGCACAGGTACTCACATGTTTCCTTGACCTATGATCAGTCCACAACACAACTGGAAAAGAGCCCTAGGTTCTATGCCAACGCCCTCATACCACATAGAAATGTAGCAGTCACCTTAACTTTTCCATTTGGATTTTTTTTTTCTCCACAGGTTTTACTGGTGAACACATGTGTTAATATCTTCCTTGGAGTGAAGTAACCATTCTAGTTTATTGACTCCAAGTCGATGGAGTAAGGCTAAAGGCAAAAGAAAATCAAAGAAATACCATCTCCAGCTTCAATAAGTTTTTCAGATGTTCTGAAACTCGTGAAGTGTTGGGTGAGTAGCCTGCAGGGAAGGTAATAATCTTTCCTACAGATGTTTCAGGAATTCTTCTGGAATGCAAATAAAGAGCACAGGATTTCATTCCCATGTGGGCTTACATATTTATTTATTAAAATAATATACTTTGACTGAACAAATAAGCTTTAATGGTATATTTTAACCATTCTTCAAAGCAAGAGATGAAGAGTAATTTGCCTCAGAAAGAAAGCTGATCTATAAAAGGTATTAGTGCTCTGGAAGCCATCTTGTACTTTTTTTTGCCCAGAAAAACTAAACCATGAGGAGGCTCTGTTTGCCTAAAGAGACTGTCCTGAATCTACAACTTAGAAACTTCTGGCTTCTTGATTTAAACTCTTGAATCATTTTAATCTGTGATAAACTAGCTAAAAAGAATCTGGAGATTCAGGAAGATCAAAGTTTACTGATGAAATGTTTATTTCATGGATAGTTTTAAATTTTATTTAATTATTTGTTAAACTACAAATCCTCCTTGTGGTGTATAGACTTAGGAACTTATGTGTATGTTCATAGGTACATTAAAGAGCAATACAAGCCAGGTACGCTGGCAAGCGCCTGCAATCTCAGCACTCAGGGATGCAGAAACAGGCGGATCTCTGTGAGTTCAAGGCCAGTTTGGTTTACAAAGTCCAGGACAGCCAAGGCTACAGAGAGAAACCCTGTCTTGAAAAACAAAAAACAAAAAACAAAAAAAAAAGAGGAATACAAAAATATTCTCTTACAGCATGCTTTTGCTGTTATGCATACTCCCTTCTTTTGCCTCTCCATACTTCCATCCACAAAAATTTCTGAAGAATAATGTGTGACACATAATTGCACACGCTTATGTTTTACAATTGCCAAAGATCTTCCAACATTATGGGCATGTGTTGTTCCTCCTGTTCTCATCTTAAAGGTTTTGCTCATTTAGTGGATAAATGTTTATCCACTTAAAAGATATCCATTAACATCTGGAGGTAATATAAAAGATACGTATTTTTTTAAACCTAGTTTGTCTAAGGAATAACAAATTTACATTAGGAGGAACAGTCACTGATGGCTGACGATATATATTTTTTCTTCTGAGCCCCATAGTATTCTGCATATATTATTCTGCAAATTAATATTGCCATTTCTACTGACCTTGGGACAAACATGTCCCCAAATTGGGAATATTCTTTACTCAGAATCTAGCAGGCTATGCTCCAAATACAATTGGGAAACCAGTAACAGGCACAGATGAACAGAGAGATTTTAATTATATAGTATAGTATATAATTAATAGATTTTCTACCTAACCAGGAAAAAGAGGTAGACTGAAGACAGTACTGAGAAAGGGTTACCAAGTTTGTTGATTATTGCTATTATGCACGTGAACATTAATATGGAAAGAGAACGGATGAGTTAATGTTCATTTCGAAGGCCTAATTTATTTGCCCACGCTTTCCTGAGGCTTTTATTGAGGTTTCCTTTCGCCTTTTTATAGACTACTAAGAGTTTTCCCCAAACCATATCAGACCCTGCAGCTTCACCTCACACCGAACACAAGGGCTTTCATCCATGCTTCTGGATTCTGCTTTTCCCTAACCCTAGAATTCAGATTTAACATCCAGTCTGGTTACTTTTTGCATGAACATTTCTTCTTTTTCCTGCTCTTCTCTCTAAAACAGACCTGGTGTGGAATGAGGGCAAAGGGGAATAGTGATTTAAACTACATACGAGGAAGCTCTTCATGTTATAACAAAGACATTATCAATGGCGGCATCACGACTTGGCTCCCCGGTAAGACAAAATGAAATCTACGACTATCATTCCACCAGCCCACGAAGTCATAGCCGGGCCACACATGGTATTCATGGGTCTGAGTAAAATCATCCAGATGCTTTAGAGAAAGTGAAATCTAAGCCTTGAGGTTCCTTCTTGCGATCTCTTCATGTATTCGTAAATGCTGTGTCCATTACATGAAAGCCTCTAGGGCTGCCTTAGCCAAGCCTTTGGCTTCCATCCAACCACTCAACAATAGCCACCAATTTCCACTGAACTGTTCTGCAGTAATGCATGGATGAAATATCTGTTGTGCCTAATTGCGTGGCAATGTTTGGCTCTGGTATTGGGAGGGAGAGAGTAACTCAGTAATAATGGGCCTGTCTTATTACAGCATTAACAAATGAAGAAACACTGTTTAAAGATGATATGACTCCAAATTCAAGTAAACTTGTAATAGTGGAATATATTTTTAAACCTAGTTCTGTTGACACCAGCTCAAGGCATGTCAGATACCCCCTTTCTCTCCCACGCTAAGATTTTGGATTTCTTGAAGAAAATCTACCACACCTAACTCCACTGACCTTCATGGTAGTAAAATTCCTGATTCGGTCAAATTCGAACATGATCTCAACGTAGCCATTGGTAACACTCTCATTCCGCCAGCCCACGTAGTCATAGCCAGGCCACACGTGGTATTCATGGGTCTGAGTAAAATCATCCAGGCCAGATACCCCATCGGTTAACTGGCCTAGTCCTTCAGTCATGCTGCTCAGGCCAAGGGTGGAGGAGAGAAGAGAGGAGCCTGGAGTTATTCACACATCCACAGAACTTTTCACCCCACTTCTTCACCACTGGATTTTGCAAGAGCTGATAATCTTGGAGAGATTAGGAGAAATTGATCAAATGCATTTTATCCTAGTGGTTTCTTTCTCTGAAGCATGTAGTCCAAGAAGGATTCGAAATGCTTCCAACAAGCATTAGGCACTGCTGGGGCAAGTTCTATTTGCTGTGGTCTTTGTGCTAGTCAATAATTCTGTCATTAATGAATGAATTTAAATGGCCTGGATAATAGTGAACCATTATATAAAGAATACCATATTCAGTTGATAAGCACAGACAAGGACACAAGGGGTAACAGAAAGTTTTTTCATTTAAACTAATAAAACGGTGCCTAAGCATTTTGCTGCTAACATAAAAAACATTGGTTGTTTCATAATATTTGTTTATGTGAAACTCTGACTTCTCCACGGATTCGTGAAAAGAGATCATTGGGATAATATTAATTTGATTAAATGTTTATAATCCCAAAATAAATATTTCTTCTTTATCCTTGTTCCCAAGATTGCCATTATGGCCTGTCTATTAGTTCATTTTACATCACAGTACTGAGATTTTAAAATATACCTTATTACTTTCTCACTAGACCCAAATCTAATTTTTACCAGATGCCTGTTTAATCTCCCTAAAGCACAGCTCCAGTCACGTCCTTCCTCAAGTTTAAGAATCATCAGTGAATCAGAGTATTGGTGATGCTGGAAGGAAACACCTTCTCTCCCCAAATCCCCCTCTTCTCGAGCTCTTTCTTCTACTCCTGGTCCTAGCATTCAAGTCTCCACTAGCATGAACACTGCTGGGATATACTTTCTCCTGCCTAGGAACCATGAACTAAAATAAATCCTTCTGCCTCAAGTTGTTTACTGTTGGGTGTTTGGTCATAGCAATAAAAAGAAAAATATACATACAGTAATTAGACTTCTCGTGTAGCCGCTGCCCCAAACTGTAAATGCCTCAAAAGGAAGACCGTGGTTTCATTTCCTTCAATACCCACAACACCCAGCCAAATTCTTCACATGTAACAATTGACTAGCAAAGATTGGTTGAACGGGGCTCAGTTGATAGCTCATTTCCTGTGTGCCTTGGGTATAGCCTAACTAAGGTGTGACTGAGTGAAACCATGTCAAGATGATGTAAGAGAGTGGAGGAGAAGTGAGTGATTAAGTAGATGGAAAGGACATAAGTGGGGATGGAAGACTGGATGAATCAGGACTTCGCTCAGGGGCTGGCCGCTGAAGGTGACAGTTTATTCTTCGCACCTGAGCTAGTAGAAGGGCTGTCATTCTATAGTCTGCTTCCTGAGACTCACTAATATTTTTTCTTTTCAACTCCTAAGAACTTTATTATCTGCTCTGAATTTCACAATATTCTGATCTCTCTCCCAGGCTCAGTCCTTACAGATAAAGGATGAATTAACGAAGAGAGGTGTTTGGAATGGGCCAGAAGAAGACTGTAATGATTAGAAAGGGGCAGACATGTGTCTTACCCAACTCTATAGCCCAATGTGTCTGATGATATTTTTCCACCACAGCTCTCCATCCGTCCACTTCAGGCCTCTCTGCTGCTCCCAGCCCTAGTTGTTGCCAACGTTAGACCAATGCAGTCCTCTGCTTTTTCCTTTTCACCCTCCACCTACCTTTCCCTGCTTTCATTGCCATCTCATCTTAAAAAACTTTTCCTATCTACTGTAAACCTTAACAGCTCCTTCTTTTCATGGCTTCTAAAGTATTACATTTTTGGAGTGCACTGTTTCTTAGCTTTGTGGCCTGACCAATTTTTACACCTATTACTTGGTCTAACTAAGATAGCTTTTAGGTTGGAATATACATCTTCATTTCAGAATCAGAAATACAGTTCCCACAATTACAGCCATACCACAAAATTTAGCTCTTGCTTTGTACAATTTCTTCCTGTCTACTTTACTTTTGTTTTTCAAAAGTGAACTAGAAATTTGAGATAAATACCATATCATTTATTTTCTGTAAGTTATCTCCCAGTGTATCACACATTAGCATAATACCGGTGGGTTGGCTGATTTGTTGATTATTGATCACATCATGATAAAAATTTATTATGGTTATTTTCCCCATTCTGGTGATGACCTAAATATCCTGGACTTTACCTGTACCCAACAGCTCCATCATAGACAGAATCATTCAGATAAATGATAGAGCCTCCAGGGAGTACAAACTGCTGTCCAGCTGGAGCATTGTAAGATACCAAGCCATCTGCCAAAGGAAACACAATGGTCAGTGTCTCTGGGAAGGTATGCCCGCTGTCTGACCAACCACCCCAGGAAGCTACTTGAGCTTCCAAGGAGGTGTCATGTCCACTGGGGCCCAATCTGGGCTCATTGTTGAGCCCTGTTGGAAAGCACGCCTCAGTGGCAGTTACCTGAGCAACTCAAGTGTGTCACTCCAGGCACAGGACGCCAAGCCCTGGGTGGATGAGCGTGTCTCATTTATCTCTTTTAACCAGAAGGGGATCATTTCATTTCAAGGGTGAGACACTTTATCCCCTTCTCAGTTGATGGCCTTCAGCTCTTGGGGCTCGGAAGTTTCCATAGGGTGCATAAGGTCTTTGTAGAGACTTACCTAGCCACACGCAACCATAAAGCTCCACCCTCATGCACACGCTCATGGAGTGGTCAGTGACTGGGATAAGGCGTACAAATCTGGCCACAATGGGCGGCTCCAAGTCCTTCAGGAAAACATCATAAGGGTTACTGTTTCCATCTAGCACCTAAGAGAGAGAAGAGAAAGAAGAGAGGTCATATAAAATTATACTCACCTTTCTTCACTCATCATGCGCTTGATGGACACCTCGCTTTTCATTCAAGGGCAGAGTATAGCCACTCAACTCTCCCAGCAGAGCTAATAGATCCTCTGTGCCATCTCCTAGACCATGGGTCACATTTACAAGGGCATGCCAGGCTTGAACATACATACAACTAAGTACACACTTTGAACAGTTTTACTGGAAGTCAGTGTGTGGCCCTAGATTCCCTCACAACATGGGCATTTTTTTTCCTTACCTGCTTCCCATGCCGGTTACGCCAGGAGATCCAGCGAGTGCCATCCCGACTGTAGTTGATCTTGTACATGGGTGCAAATTCAATGCCATGGCCCCCTGCATGGCG
This sequence comes from Psammomys obesus, assembly GCF_907164565.1. NCBI lineage: Eukaryota > Metazoa > Chordata > Mammalia > Rodentia > Muridae > Psammomys > Psammomys obesus. The sequence goes on along the minus strand of NW_026596057.1, from coordinate 970,344 downwards.
TCCCTGGGTTCCCACAAGAGTGATAAAATGTAGGGTACGTAAGTCAATCTGCAGAAATTCCTTCAGGTCATCAGGTTGCACTGGAACCTTAGGGCACCAGGCTCCATCTCCTTCTTCAGAATCCAGCCTTGAGAAAAAAGGATAGGGGAGGAGAGAGCCATGGTCAAACAAGAGCCACTCACCAGCTCATAGGAAGCAGCTATCCTTCATCTGAGGAGATGCTGAAAACCAGCAGTCTAGGCCAGAGGGACTTTGGGGACCTCCCCCCTCCCACCCCCGTGAGTTTGTTTGTCCTAACCATTCCCATTTAAGGTCAGGTTCCTGCCTCTGAAGCACCACACAGCACAGGGAAAGTCACCTCAAGGAAGCTGGTGGTTTCTAAAGCACATGCAACCTTCGGTTTTTATCTTGATTTGGAGAACTCAAGAGAAATGGAACCCTTTCCACTTGTGTTCCTCTGTGGAATTCTTTCACCATCCCCCTTCCATTTCTCAGTCTCAGCTTCACAGAGCTGGTCACTCATGGTTTAGGTATCAAGTTATAGGGGTGATAGGGTCTCCAGTGTGGACTGTACGATGCAGTGGATTGGTAGCCAGCAGGATGGGCATGGCCACCCAGCAAAGGCCATGGAACCATGGTGAAGGTGGGGCTGAGGCGGAAAGCATGTGAGGGGTGTGGCTAACAACCTGGTTTCACTTTTTCCCTCCAGGCTGGGCTACCACTGAACATGACTGCAAAATCACCATAAGGTTTCTTTGGGGAACCTCTTAGCTTTCTCCCTCTTCTTTGGAATGCTCCCTTTCTTCACAGATGTTATCCACTCATTTCTCGCTCTTCACTAACTCTACCAACCATCACTCTAATGTCTCAAACACAAGGATAAAATAGGATGAGGAAGGCCTACTGGGGTCGATTTCCTCATGAGTGATTCCATTTTTAACAAAAATCGATCCCAAATTTGCACTAAAATACATAGATTCTAGCAGGAAGAGTATCCATCGGTCAGCAGAATTGTTTCTGAGTTGGGAGTATGTTGATTTAGGGAACCTTGGGAATTACATACACCACATAGAATATGCTTTGTTTATGGGAGAGGATGGCCCTTCTGTGTGAGGTTTCCTTGAGGCAGGAAAGAACTTACTGGAAACCCCAGCGTCTGGTTTAACCATAGATGCTCTGCACAGTGGTACTTTAGATATCTGCTGGGAAGCAAGCAACCTCACTGCCAGGGTCCTACATAGTCTACACCTCTCTGTACCTGCAGCCTTTCTCTTGCGGCAGCCCACAGTGAGGTCAGGTAAAGCAAATTCACCGCCTATCAATGACCCCATTCACAGTGGGTGGTGTGTCTCCGGGGCCTCTGTGGTTGGGAAGAGGTTTCCAGGCCAGCAACTACAGCCAAGACCTGGCTTCTCTTTCTCTCTCTCTCTCTCTCTGAAACATTCCAAGCACCACAAACCCCTTCACATCTCTCTTCCAGTCTCATGAGCTCTCACCAGCACCTTCCCTTCCCCCAGCATCTTGAATCAGGGCACTGTGTCCATCTGCCCCATCGTTCAGGCTCTTATCGATGTAGCCATCCTCACCTCCCGTATTTGGCAGCCGTGGATTCTGACCACTGACTTGAAGCTGTGATGTCCTCATCGGGAATGTGGCCTCCTGACATGCCCAGAGGATAACGACATACGGCTGGAGCAAGGAAACAGAGAGAAACGGAGAATGTGCTTTTAGTTTTATTCCGGAGTCCCCAGGAAGGTTGAAACGGGTAACAGAACAGGAAATGGGGGGCTTGAAATCTTCCTACATCCCGTTACGACCCCAGGTCACCCACTCTGAGGCTACAGAACTTCCTGACCCTAACTCCAAATACCTTTTAGACCTCCAACATTTAACCAACATCCAAGCTTAATTTTGCCTCAAACTCTGACAACTAATGTAATATAAGTTAATGTGCAAATTTCTTATTTTATTAAGTAAAAACCCCAGTAGCCTGTCCTGAGTTCCGCACCCTCAGATTTACATATTATATCAATTTCCTGAAAGTAGTGTTCTTCTTGTAGCCATCAGGTATCCCTAAAATCCATCGCACTCTGCTTTACCAGGGAGCTGATTGTATGGGACTGTGAAACAAACCAATAAACTGCCCTGTGTCAATACTAAGCATGCTGGTCCTGGCTAAAAACAATAGTTTCAGGGTGGGCTTTGCTTTCAGCAAAGAGAGGATAAAATAGAACATATGAAATTCTCTGTGGGAAATAATGCAACTTTCAAACAATGGGCCCTGGACAACAAAGGACCACCATCTCTGAGAGATGGGAACGAGGAAGGAATCAGCAGATGAGCCTGATGCCGCCCTGACTGTGCCCAGTTACCACATGGGAGTGAGAACTCAAGCAGGATTGTATGGACTTCCTGAGTTACAAGACAAAACAAGTAAATTTAAATACTTTGAAGTTACCATATTCCGTGCAATAAAAAATGACTAGGCCTATAATTCAGGGAAAAGGAATCATTGTGAAAAGGGAAAAGAAAGAACTAATTTTTAACAGTATTTTTCCAGAAATATGAAGCCACAAAAGTCTTTGCAAGAAAAAAAAAAAAAAACCTAGAGCATTCTTAGAAAAAAAAGAACAAACCTGGAGATATTAGGAGTCTAGATTTCAAAACATACCACAAAGCTATAATAATTAAACAGGCATGTACTTTAAAAAAATGTGATCAACAAAACAGAATGGAGAGCCAGAAATAATCTCACTTATATGAGGTCAACTGATATTCAACATAGGTACTCTAAATATGAGAGGAGAGAATAGTCTTGTCAACCAAAGTGCTGAAGAAATTGGACAACCACATGGCCAAGAGTAAAATTGGACCCCCATGTTATACACGAAAACCAAACAGAGGAGAGGGGTTTGTTAGACTGGTTTATATGATGAGAGGCGGAATGGCTCTCAGTGGCCATCTGCAGACAGCAGGAAAAAAGAGAGCTAGGGGCTGCTCAAGTAGTTTGAAGATTAAAGCAAGGAGGAAGCTAATGATGTAGCTCCAATCTGAAGCTGAAGGCCGGAATGTCCTTGTGTCCAAAGCCTGAAGAATATGAAGTCTGGTCTCAACAACTGAAAAACAAAACAAAACAAACAAACAAACAAACAAAACAAAAACAAAAGTATGCCTGCCAAGAAAGGCAAAGGCAAGCTGAGAACAAGAGCTTTTGTTCTTTTGTTCCACCTTTGCTTTTTCTGCTCTATTTTGGCCCTGAGCCTGTAGCATGGTGTTGCCTATGTTTGAAGATCTGAGATCTTAGCCCTAGTATATCTGAAGCTAAATATGGTTGCTGCATGTCGGTAAAGATCCACAGTTAGTCTGCTGTGGGACTGGGCTGAGAGTTCTACTCCCAGATCCCATCCATCCAGGATGGAAAATGATGCTCAGAAGCCATATGCTGGCAGCCGCAGAATAGAACATCCAGAGTCGCTAGCTTGCACTCCCATCCATCATACATCTCCAGATGTGGGGCTGTAAATGTAATGAGAACCTCAGTCCTCTGAGGCGTGAGGTAAGCCAGACATTGAGAAAAGAAAGCCAACAAGATGAATCATGATACTATCATAAATAACTTCCCACCAAGGGGCCTGCTGGTCCCTGGGACAATAACCAAGACATTCCAAGCTGCCCCTGCCACTACAACACATCTCAGTAGAACTGTATTTCCTGGAAGTCCTTTTTCTGTAAACTTTAATTTTTTTATATTAATTACATTTTATTCAACTTGCATCCCAGCTGTAGCCCCAGCTCTCACTCCCTCCCATTCCACCCTCCCTCCCTCTTCTCCACCCATGCCCCTCTCCAAGTCCACTGATAGGGAGGTCCTCCTTCCCTTCCATCTGACACTAGCTTATCAGGTCTCATCTGGACTGGCTGCATTGCTTTCCTCTGTGGCCTGGAAAGGCTGCTCCTCCCTCAAGGGGAGGTGATCAAAGAGCCAGCCACTGAGTTCATGTCAGAGACAGGCCCTGTTCCCCTTACTAGGAAAACCACTTGGATACTGAGCTGCCATGGGCTATATCTGTGCAGGGGTTCTATATTATCTCCATGCATGGTCCTTGTTTGGAGTACCAGTCTCAGGAAAGACCCCTGTGCCCAGATTTTTTGGTTCTGTTGCTCTCCTTATGGAACTCCTGTCCCCTCCAGGTCTTTCCCCTCCTTCTTTCACAAGATTCCTTGCACTCTGCCCAAAATTTGGTTATGAGCCTCAGCAACTGCTTTGATATACTTCTGGGTAGAGTCTCTCAGAGGCCCTCTGTGGTAGGTAGCAAAAAATCAAGTAATCCAATTAAAAAATGGGGTAAAGAGCTAAACAGAGAATTCTCTGTAGAGGAATATCAAATAGCAGAGAAACACTTAAAGACGTCCTTAGTCATCAGGGAAATTCAAATCAAAATGACCCTGAGATTTCACCTTACACACATCAGAATGGTTAAGATCAAAAACTCAAGTGACAATACATGCTGGAGAGGATGTGGAGAAAGTGGAACCTTTCTCCACTGCTGGTGGGAATGTAAACTTGTACAATCACTTTGGAAATCAATCTGGCGCTTTCTCAGACAATTAGGAATAGTGCTTCCTCAAGACCCAGCTATACCACTCCTAGGCATATACCCAAAATATGTTTAAGTAAATTGCTCAACCATATTCATAGCAGCTTTATTCGTAATAGCCAGAAGCTGGAAACAACCAGATGCCACTCAACTGAGGAATGGATACAGAAATTGTGGTACATTTACACAAAGGAATACTGCTCAGCAATTAAAGGAAATCATGAAATTTGCAAACAAATGGTGGGATCTAGAAAAGATCATCCTGAGTGAGGTATCCCAGAAGCAGAAAGATGCACATGGTTTATATCACTTATAAGTGGATATTAGACATATGATATAGGAAAAACATACTAAAATCTGTACACCTAAAGAAGCTAAGCAAGAAGGAGGACCCTTCTTGATGATCAATCCTCACTCAGAAAGACAAACAGGATGGACATCAGAAGATGGAGAAAACAGTAAACCGGAAGTCCTTTTTATGTCATATCCTAACTAATTTGGTGCAAGAACCTTTCCCAATGTAACAGATAAAGAAAATCAAGTAAAAAAGATTTGAAGTGTGTCTGATAGGCAGACAGAGGAAAGTAACAGAGAAAGACCAAATAGAATTCTCTGCTATAAGGTGTCAGAGGACTGCTGAGTTCTTCCCCAGGCACTAAAAGACAAAGTCCTTGGAATTAAGCCAAGGGAAGTCACGACATGCCTTCAGGTAACAAATAGAAAAGGGTTCCCTAGGAGTCTGATCATCACTTATGTTACAGCAATCTATCCGTTCATGTATCGAGTTAACAAATGTGCTCATTAACAAGTGTTCTTGTATGCATCCAGCCAGTGAATGGTGAATAAGACACAGAAAATGATTTCTCTCATAGACCTACATTCTGGTCCAGGGGACAAACAGAAGACAATAGGTTTACAGACATCAAGTAGATATAGTGGCTTGCCTACTTGACAGTTTCTATTACTGTTTCAGAGAGTCTGACAAACTATCAAATATGGCGTCAGGATAAAAGTGACAGATTCTCTGAAAAAAATCCAAAATTATAAACTTTTTAAAAATAACTCGAGAAATTATTGAAAATTTAATAGAAGATAAGAAAACTAATAGTGTCATGAATTAACCCAAGTACATAGCAATATATAGACTGATTTATTATTCAATTGCATCATTCGCTATATACTACTATTTTATATTATTATTTTATTCTTTCTTAATCCAACATAATATTTTTATTGATTATTTGGGAATTTCACATCATGCACTCTGATCACACTTCCCATTTTCTCTGACGTCCACACCCCCAACACCCTTGTGACCTTCTCTCAGAAAAAAAAAAAAAATAAGAAGAAAGAAAAAAAAATTAATTCCATTTTGTGTTACCCATATACTCACTGGAGGATGGTCAAAATTCCAGTGGCCAGCCCCTTAATGGGTCCTTCCCCTCCCGGACCCCTGCCCCAAGCCATCAACTGTGATGAGCTATACTTTAAGGCAAATATTATGCATCTTTCCTGTGTATAGAGAATGTAAACTTAACATGTTTTAAACATGTTCAATAAACATTTTTGCTTGTCAAAAGAAAGTGACAGATTCTTTTAAGAAATAACTTTCATTGTGGATTCCCTATCAAGCTTGCAACTCTTGATCTCCTTGACGAGACTGCCAGCAATTTTGAGCAGAATAACCATGTTGAATTCTTCACACCTCTCAACACCTGCCAACTCACAGCTCTGATTCGGGACTCAACACGCATCAGGCAAACAGGTGAGTACGAAAAGGTGGAGAGTCAGGTAGATGTATGGAAATGCCCGGACAGAAGAACGGAGACGATGAACTTCACAATTTAGATCTTAAAGGCCAAGTACAGTAGAAAATTACCTTCCAGGTGGGTCACCATCTGTGGGGCTCAGCAACTATTTGCTGAGCAGCAGATTGCCTGGCTGTCTCCCAGCAGGCAGGGTCAGAGTTCAACAGAGGGGGTGCACTATGTGAGGGAGAGGAAGAGAGGCCACAGCACAGATCTTAGTGCTACTGGATAGTCAGTCACCAAGATCCACTGAGGAAGATTTTCTGGGGTTTGACAGGAATCTTATTCTACACTGAGATGTGAACCTTTAGATTAATGCCAGAGTAAGCGCTGGGCCACAGGGTCACAGTAGATTCCCACTTATTAGGATGGGATATTGCCCCGTGGATGGCTGAAATACGTGATAGTACCGAGCCCTTTACAAACAAACTGTTTTTCCCTGATACGTGCACACCTCCAATAAAGTTTACCTTAGAAGTTAAGTGTAGTAAGAGATAAACAATAATGAATGAGGAAATGGAACAATTATGATATCCCACAGTAAAAGTCATGTGAGTGTAGCTCTTTCAAGTGTTTTTTTTTTTTTTAATGTTTAGTTTGTGTATGTATGTGTTCACGTCTGCAGGCACACATGTCTGCGCAGGTGTGTGTATTTGTGTGCCCTGAGGTTGGAAAGGCAGGTTTGATTCCCTCTGAGGTAGAGATACAGGCAGTGGTGGGATGCCCAGCTGGTTCTACGGGTGCTGGGATCTGAACGCAGGTCTTCATGAGATGCACAGCAAGATCTCTCAACCTCTGAGCCATCTCTCCAGCCTCTTTCCCATCTAGTTGAATCACGCCCACTTGTCTTGAGAAGATGACACAGCACTTACATAAGGAGATGATGTGGGGTGAATGATAGGCACTGGGTGTGGCAGAGGGGAAGGAGTCAGGATTTCATCACGTGAGTCCCAATCACTACGTTTAAGGTTTGTGAAGTTGTTTTGACTTTGTCCATCTGATGTTTTCAGACTATGATTGACTACAGATAACTGAAACCAAGGAAAGTAAAATCACAGATAAGGAGTGACTAATGTTTCAGCTGTCCTCAGACAATAGGAGTTGGGGTAGGAACCTAGAAATTAGGACCAAAGAATAGAAGGTTGAAAACAGGGAGCTCAGAGGTAGTAAAGTAGCAGTGTAACACAAAGAAAGAAAGAAAGAAAGCAGAATTTCTTCATGATTCAGTGTTCCCAGGGGCCTCACAGGAAGGGCAGAGGAAAAGGATGAGCTGATCTTGGATGGCCTTTCTCATCCTGCTGGGTCTTTGGAGCCAGAAGAAACCCTGGCCCAGGGAACCCAACGTGGCACTTCTCTGCAGCCCTGGTGTGGTTTTCTTATTGAATGTGCCTATTTTGGGTAACTCGTGGAAGGGATCCCAGCTATTAGAGAAGACTCAGAACTGTAACATTGGCTCAAGTCCTAGACATCAGACCCCTTTCTTTCTTCCAAGCCCCCTTCCTCACTCAGATTGCACTCCCCTATTCGCTCCATATCTTGAGATATAATGACACATGTAAAGAGGGCAGCCTGTCCCAGGAAGCAAGAGTCACTGCAGCAGAAATGTTGCTTGCTGAGTTGTCTTGGTGGTTTCCGGATGCTTCCTCTACCCACCAATCTCCTGACAGAAATGCCAATGGGCTCTTCCAGTTTCCCAGAATGGAAAACTACCAGCATCAGCCACAGTAGGCCCAGCTGAGCACTCTGTCCATCCCAAGCTCCAATAGGGGTTGGCAGGCAGGCTGAAGAGAAGCAGCTGCCACCAGGCCCCAGCTTCCCAAGAATTGCTTTTCATGCTCTCGTGCCAAGGCTGCAAGCCTGAAAGTGCTGCTTGTTCCACAGTGTTTACTGCCCGATGGCCGGCTCCAGCTGGTGGCTCCCTGTCAATGAGCAGCCTATACGCAGCTCTCAGGAAAACACACAGCACATGGAAGGTCTGAGCACAGAGGTGTGACCCCTGGCTTTCTCCGTGCACACATATTTGACAGAAGGAGGTTATCAGGGTCAGGGAGTGGGGTAAGTCAATCTATGATCTAAAGAAATATCTTATGACTGAACAATTTTAGAACCAGGAAAAAAAAAAATCTTAACTTACTAAACCTAGAACTCCATATTGAATAGCAGAACCTGTGAGTGCCAGAAAGGTGAACTGACTTGCTCAGAAACTCACAGATGACCACTGTAGTCATGGCCTGAAATCAGCTGTTCTCGGCTCTCGTCCTCCTCAGGCCTCATCTACCTCTTCCAGTTCTAGAAAGGACAAGTCCAGTCAAAGGTGTCATCTGAACCCTGATTCCCATAAACTCCACACAGCTTATTCACACTGAGACCCTGCAAGGGTCCAGGCAAGATTATTAGGCTGCTTTCTTCAGGCTGTGGGGTTGGCTGTTCTTTTGGCATGTGGGTCTATTTCATGAAGACTACTCCCCAGTTAACACCTCCTTAGGACTAACCCTTGGTGATGAAGCTGAAAATTCAAAATAGCTTCCAGAAACAAGTATTAAAGACTCCAGGAAAGAAAATCTGAATGTATGGGATTCAGGTATGAAGGTATAGATTGGAGGGCACGCCTTTCCTGGTTACATACATGGGCCAGTAGATGGAAAAGATGTATGCCTTTTGTCCCAATAGGGAGAGAAACTCAAAAGAAACAACTGGCAAAGACAACATGGAGGTGGGAACTTGATAGGAAACACATCTTTGGTTCAGCATATAGTTCTGTGTTTCATTAGGCAGAGCTTAGGGAACCCCACAGAAGAGGGGGAAGAAGGTTTGTAGGAACCAGAGGGGTTGACACCGTGAGCTCACAGAATCAACTAAGCAGGACTCACAGGGACCCACAAAGACTGAGGGGACAATCACAGAGCCTGTATGGGTCTGAGCTAGGTCTTCTGCATATGTATTATGGTTGTGTAGCTTGGTGTTCTTACGGAACTCCTAACAGTGGAAACAGAGTGTCTCTAACTCTTTTCTGTGCTCTTGGGACCCTATCCTTCTATGGGGTTGCCTCATCTTGTCTTGATACAAGGGTTTGTACCTAGACTTTGTTCTGTTGATATCCCTGGGAGGTGTGTTCTTTTCTGAAGGGAATGGATCTGAAAGCGGGGCAGGGGAGGACTGGGAGGAATAGAGGGAAGGGAAACTTCAGTTGGAATGTATGAGAGAAGGATAAATAAAAAAAAATAATTCTATGTATCAAACTTGATTCTATCCTTCTAACATGGAAGTACAAGACTGGTTACTACATCCCAGCCCTTTGTGAACTTTAGCTCCCTTATCCTCTGTTAAAGATTAAATGTGAAATGTCCCTCATAGGCTCATATATCGGAACACTTGTTCCCAAGCTGGTGGCACTGTTCTAGTTGTAGAACTTTCAGGACTGAGGTTTAGCTAGCATAAGTGGGTTGTTAGGCTTCATATCAACTTCTAGTTCTAGCCAGAGCTTTTTGATTCTTGATTCGCCAAGATAAAAGGAGCCTTTTCCATATGATCCCACCACCATGAACTCTGCAATGCCTTCCCCACTGTGATGGCTTGTACCTTCAAAACCATCAGCCAAAATAAATTCTTTCCCCTTTCAAGTTGTTTCTATCAGGTGTCAGCCCTAGCAACATAAAAACAAAGAACATTTTCTTAACAATCTTTAATAATCCTCATCCTTAATAATAAGCAGGATTGTTACAGAAATTGTATATAAAAATACAAATAATAGCACATTCTATGGGATATAACAGTGCTCAATAGATTATAGCCTGAAGGGAGAAGAAAGGGGATAAAGTGTTTTAAATGTCATATGCATACTTTCTTAAGCAATATAGAAATTCTGTTCTCGGCTTAATCATAGTAATGGTACTTGTTTACAAAAATGTATAAAAACCCAGCCAGCAAGCACACTTTCAGACTTAGAGGAATGATGTTTAGTAATATTTAGGTATTCTTAATTCTCTGATTATTTTTATTATGACTCCATTTAGTAAAAGATTGCAGTTGGCCTGAAGAGTAGCATAGGGTAAATATAAATAAGTAAGTGAATAAGAGGTGGGCAAAGAGAATAGGAATAATAATAAGATAAAGTTAACATCCAAAGTTACATTCTCTCTTGCCTTGTTAGGTATCAAGGCCAAGCACATCCTTCACTGGTGGGAGCTTTTCACTTTGGTTTCTTTTTGAAGTCAACTCAAAAAAGTGAAACAGCCCAGTGAGATGGCTCAGGGGGTAAAGGCATTCGCTGTGCAAGCCTGGTGACCTGAGTTCAACCCCCAGAACCCACCTGAAAGTAGACGGAGAAAGTCAGCTCCACAAAGTTCTCTGACGTCTACGTGTGTACTATGGCACACCACACACACACACACACACACACAGTTGATAAATATTAATAATTAATATCCATTCATATTATTAATAAAGCTTAGTTACTCTGTAATTAGCAATTTCTCCAAATAACCACACATGAAGACTATGATTTAGTCAAAAGCTAAACACAGAGCTGAGCATAAAATCTAATCTACTACCCTAGTATCAATTTATCTTCCAGTCATCCATGGTCCCCAATACTTGCAGTTATTATCTTCTCTGCAATCTGTCCTTCTCCTTCCCTCCTTCATCTCTTTCCTCGTGGTCTCCCTCTCTCAACCCCCCCCCAAATCATGCACCATCGCTCTACCTCTCTCTTCTTCTTCTTCAACCCATTGTCAGCAATTTTATTATCCAATCATGGGTAATTTGGGAGGCAAGAATTACAAACTTCATTTTGGGTACATGAGTGTGTTCTCATAAAAGACAGCAAGCAGATATTGGGGAGCAAAATAATTAACATTAGAATACATAGCACTAGATCAACCCCCAACACACACGTTGTATACCCAAACACACGATAATAATATTGTGATAATAATAATAATAAATACATTTTATGTGAATCCATTTAAGAGGAATCATAGTGACAACAGAGAAAATGTTAACTTTTGATTCCTGTCCCCAGGTCAGGTAGAGTATCTTGTGATAATCAATGCTCCCACACACACAGGAGTAGCCGGAAACACGGAATAAACTTGATAAATGCTCTACTCAAAAGTGCCTGATTGATGAGGCAGGGAGAGTGCAACAACTAAGATCCTAGAAAAGAGAGCAATCCCAGAGGGGAGAGAGAATCCTTGCAGTCACTTTCAGCCTCCACCAGACTGGGACAGGGACAAGATGCATGCTGCCGGTCATGGCACCTGCAAGGGGTTGCTATGAGAAAAAAAAAAAAAAAAAAAACAGTCGAGGATCTGGGGTGAGCTGTGCGCAAAGCGGTTCCACCCAGCTGTGTGCCTGGTGCTGGGCTGAGTCGAGAAGGAATGTGAAAGCCAAAGGATTCAAGACTCGCCAGGGAGAAAACTCACAGGAGACACTCTCAATGACCAAGAATTCGAGCTTACACCCTACCAGCTAAGCAGAGAGAAGATGTGTCGCTCTGTCAAATATGGGCAGATCCGACTGCGCCACCAATGACCACTCTGGATTTGGGTTCACAGCCTCTTATTGAATCCAAAGATCCAACGGCATGCTCCAAGATTCAGGAGGGAGCAGGCCATCACGGGTTTTCAGTAGCTACTCACAATGAATAAGGTGCAGAAACGTGTGAGAATACGTGTAAACCCTTTACTCCTGAAATGCCAAGGGAAGAAGTCCAGTTCAATCTTTCAGGCACTGTAACCTGTTAAGTAAGAGGTAAGGCCCAATGAAGTACGTTTTCTGTGTACAAGCATTACAAACTACAGAAAAGCACTTTCTCTGGACAGAAATTGGGCATCCATTTTATTTCATCAAGAAACTAACCAGAACTACGCACAATGGTGCACACCTGTAATCTCAGCATGTGGTGGAGGTAGGAGTAGAAAGAGCTGGAGTTCAAGGTCAGTCTTAGCTCCATGGAAAGCTCAAACCCAGCGTGGGCTAGGGTGAGACCCTGTATCAGAACAAAATCAAAAAGGAAAAAAAATAAAGATAGGAGGGAGTAAAAAGAGGAGGAGGGGGAAAGACAGACAGGCTTATTTGGTGGCATACAACTGTAATCTAAGCATTTGGGAGGCCAAGGCACAATGACTTGTAGTTTGAGGCCAGCCTGGGTGACACAGAAAATTCCAAGATAGCCTTGACTCTACAGTTTGACCTTGTCTCCAAACAAACAAAACAAAACCGCAGAAGGACAAAGGAAAGAAACACACCAGTAGCCAAAGATAGAGTGTACTGCCATCATTAACTTTGTTGGGGGGAGAGAGACTATCTGTCACTATTGAGAAAGTTCCTAACATGAAAACCTATTACCAATCTTAAATACTGATCCAGTTTATTAAAAGAGAACAAATTCAAAGCATACTCTTCTAAATTACATTTGCCCCATCTTCATAGACAGGGCTTTTTCCACACCAGGGATGTGTTAGTGAGGGCAGATGTTGCTGACTTCCATCTTTACTATAATTGTAACACTTCAAAGAGAGAGTCTAAACTCAGCCTTAACGAATGCCAAGAGTAAACGATGTACACCAAGGGCAATAGCACAATCTCCTTTATTTCTAACCTTCCAAATACCCTTCTTGCAGACCATAGAAGGAGGAGCTCGGGCATTTAAGAATAAGCAAAGGCCTCTCACTCCTGTGCTATTTCATCTCTTTAAGTGGGAAGGGAGTATCTCTACTCAGACCTAAGGAGACTGGGAATTGATTATAGCTAGGAGACCTCAGTTTACCCTTCCCCCTCTGATTTACTCTCTCTACACTTAGCATCCACTGTTAAAGGACTCACAGTTCCCACGGCCTTCATCTCAACTTCCCGAACATCTTGCTGAAATCGGGTTTCACAGTTTATACTTTTTTCCTTGCAGAAAAACAGAGAGAGCCTAAAAGTCCCTTGACTTTCATTTCTACCCTCTCTATCCTCATACTCAAGTATTTATTGATTGCTTTCATAAGGCAAGCATGGCAACAAGCACCCACCATGTGTGTGGGAGATCGTCACCACAGAAAAACAGAAAAAGGCCAACGCCAATCAGAAGAAAAAGTTGCATATTATTTAACAATTTATCACCACCCACATAAGCCCATAAAAAACACACACAAACCTCAAAGATTTAACCACTATAACTTTTGTTTTACTTTAACTGTTTGTGTCCAAACCACCAAAAACCCTGAAAGGCTTATTTTGCTACATCCTTGCTCCTCAGAGACTTGCTAAAACCAAAAGCTAAATCAACAGTCACCCTACCCTAGAACACATACCCTGCTTTTGTTCTGTCCCTTTGGAGTCAGGATGACCACAGCCTAGGGCTGGCAGAAGCCACATTCCCACTAACAACACAAGTCGTTCTTGGAGAATACGGTAAAGATAATGGTCACTTGTATCTCCTTTTCCCTCTCTGTTATCTGTTTGATACAAACCTTGTACATACAGTGTCTGGATTGTTTTAATTATTTTCTCTTCCCAACGATACAAATGTCAAATCAGATTTTGCATATATTTTTCCGAAGTCCTTTCCTCTTCACTTACTACATTCACCTTCTCCTATAGTTCCCCACCCACCCCAGACCTAGAAGTAATCTTGTGAACGAAAATAGTAAAGTTACATTCTCTACCTTATAACTGGTAAAAAAAAAAAAAAAAAAAAAAAAAACAACAACAACAACAAAAAAAAAATAACAGTGCTTTTTGGGTTTTATTTGGTCCCAAGGGGTCCACGTATTGCGGTGGGAACGTGGTCCCCAGTGTGGCAATCTGGAAACTGATGGAACTTTAAGAGGTGAGGATTCATGGGAAGGCCTTGGGTCGCTGAGGGGCCCATCCTCAGAAAGTAAGCTAGTTCTCACAGAGCTCCATGGTAGGCTGTTATCTAGGACTGAAGTTGGCACTGTCTAGCTCTCTTGTTGCACACACTTCTGCCACTGTCATCCACCATGCTCTTGAACCTCCCAAACTATGAGTAAACAAACATTTTTTTCTTCATAACATTGCCCTGTTCCAGGTATTTTTTATACCATCAAGTAGCTGGCGATTACAGCGAGGTACAAAGACTTACTTTAGTATTTAAGGTCATAGCATTGAACCACAGCAGAACTAGAAGTAGAATCCTGACCTTTAACTTCCATGGTCACCATCTATTCACCACTCTGTCAGCACACACTTCTGATAGCAAGCAGTTGCCACACTGTTGAAAGCAAAGTCGCAAAGGTCAGAAAGACCTCCAAGTAGAAAAACAATCTGGAAAGAAGGCTCAAGGAAGGCTACTACTGACCTAAACTTTACAATGTCCCGGTCCCAGGGCCATTGAAATATAATAGCACAAGAAATCTGCCTCCTGGGAGAGTACAGCTTGGACCTTAGTCCTAGGGAGGAGATGAGAGCTGGGGTCCTGAAATATTTGGCATACGCCGAAGATTTCAAAATTAGAGTTTGCCTGTTTATTGTGTCACCCTGGCACACCTTTGCCCTTGAGACCCCTTACTGAAAATCATTCCTGTCTTCCTATTTTGTTGTTCATGTGTGCCCTCATGACTTTCCTCATACTCAAATGCATTGCATTGCCTTCCTCTTGTCACCTGGACTGGCAAATGTCTTCATTGTTAGCTCACTGACACATCTTAGCATTTCAACTAGCAAGACATTGGATATTTGACGAACTTAGGCAACATGTGAACATAATTATAAATATATAAATAAATTTACTGGACATTGTGACATGCACATATACTCCAAGCTGTCACAAATAAACCCCAAGGTCAGAGCTAGCCTGGGCTATGTTGTGTACTTGGGCCCATCTAAGCAATTTAGTAAGAACCTTCATTTAAAAAAATTAATAAAAGTAAAGTAAAAAGAACTAGAGATTTAAGTCAGTGCTTGAGCATTTGCTAGCAGTCATGAGACCTTAAATTTAACCTCAAACTTTCTCTGTGCATCTGTTTCTGTGTCTCTGTGTCTGTGTCTGTCTCTCTCTCTCATACACACACTCACTCACACACACACACACACACTCACACACACACACACACTCACACACTCACACACACACAAACTACACCTATTGCATATCTTAATGATATGGGCTTCAAGGCCTTGGAGTTTTTGTCAGCTCTTAGAAGAGGCATTGCTAAGAAAAATGACTTAAAGCAGTAGTGACGCTTGACTTTAGACACCTCAATGCTAGGTCCCCACAGTAAGCGGAGACACTGACACCTTATACGCTCCTGTCAGACTTGAGGGTCCTCATGTAGGCTCTTAGCCTCTCAGTACAGGAGTAGTACTCAAATCAGAGTCCACAGGCCCTAGCAAAGAAAGGAGGCCCAAGAAAGGATCTGCGTACAGTCCTCTGATTGCAGTCACATGATCATGCTCCTGGCCCGGAGGCTTAGCCTGAATCTCCAAGGGCTTTGGCTCCACTGAATCCAGAAAGAGAAGTTCTAGCCTCTCTTGCACTACAACAACTATCCACTTCTTGAAAGCTTGAGACCTGAGACTCAGGGTTGAAAAGTAAAAAAAATACAAGCAAAACGTCAGAGTTCAGATAAGAATCTACCTGATACTTTCGGTAAAATGCTGTGCTTGCCCAACAAATGTGCTTGGAGCTCCTTCATCCTAAGATGTAAGACCCAGGAACTACCAACAAAAAAGCCTATATCTTACATAATTTCAAACACATAAGACAATGTAGAGTAATAAAATTACCAATGAAGACTGTGATCATCATAATACAATAAATAAGCTTCAGGAATTCATCCAGGAAGGTCTCTTAAGCAAGCCTCATGTTTTGGGAGTTATGCCATGTCCTTTACCTGCATTATCTTGATCTTCACAATACCCCTTAGGGGGTGACCAGTGATAGATAAGAAGACTGAGGATACTCAAAAACTGAAAACCTGACAGGCTCACTCACAAAGCCTAGATACAAAGCCTAGATACAAAGTTAAATGTAGCAATAATTTTTCCCAAGAGGTGTTTCCTCCAATCATTTGGTCTCTGTGAACCTGTAAGCCAATTAATTTTAAATGCAAATGGGATAAAATCTAGAGTCACCTGGGAAGACAGCCTCAGTGAGTAATTGTCTAGATCAGGTTGGCCTATGGGCATATCTGCAGGGGACTGCTTTGTTTGCTGATTGACCCAGCCCACTGTGGGTGGCACCATTGCCTAGGCAGTCGGTTCTGAACTATATAATAATGAAAGAAGCTGGCTGAACAAGAGCAAGCAGCAAGATACACTTATTTATTTATTTTTCTGCTCTTGAATGTGGGCGTTATGGAACTAGCTGCTTGAGTTCCTGTCTTGATTTTCTTTCAGTGATGCACTATAACCTACAACTATAAACCAAACTTCCTAACCAGTGTTCCTTTTGTTCGGGGCACCTTATCACAGCCACAGAAATGGCACAGCCATAGCACTCAGTTTCCTCATTTGTAGAAGACTATATTAAACCAGTCTTTCTTCAGTTTCCAAGAACTGACCAGCGCCTGTTAAATATCCAGTGATAGAGAACTTTTCTTTTACAAAACACACTTTTGCTTCCACAAATCACATTTGAGATTCAATTTCAGTGGCTTCTCAGTATCTATGCACACACAGCTGTCCCATTATTCACTCCTCTACACTGATATTCTGTGGTCTCACTATCTGCAGGAGACAGTGAGGCTCAGAGGTCAAGGTTTATCATCTTTCTAGCGCTAGATGGGATCCCATCTTGGCTTCTCTGCTTCGTCTATAACCTTTAATTTTCACCTAATATTTGTGGACCTCCATTCTACAGCAGTAACAATACTGCATTCTCGTTACATCATTCTGAAGATTACATTGTTAACACTATTTAAAATGGTACTAGGAAGATACAAGACAGTTTTTGACTATCAGTTGATGATTTTGTTGAGCTCTGCAGTTTACAGTCTCTTTTACCCTACTTGATGTAATCAAGAAAACTCATGGGGCAGCTGAGTTTTGCTGTTCCCAGAGGAAGATTCCTTTACTGGAAGGAAGGATACCAGAGGCCACCCAGGGCTAGACTTGACAAACAAACATGCAAGAAAGAAAGAGCCCATCTAGTACTGCTCATTTGAGAGAAATTCATCCAGAAAGGTCTCTTTCTTGCTTTTTACATCTCTCCCTCCCAGGGCTCTGTTTCAACCATTAGAGAAGGAGAAAGAGATACAGAGACAGAGAGAGACAATTACTTAAACTCTCAAAATCTCTCTTGAAACATGAATAGTGAGAACCCAGGGAAGTAAAGATAATTTTTCAATTTGGAAATATATAGAAGAGACAACATGCATCAGCCTTGATGGAAGTCAAGGAAGTAGGAGTAAGCGGACATCTTGGTACAGAAGGGACCCAGAGCATCCCCAGGGCTTCAGTTTCTTTTCCAGGGTTAGCTATCTCTTGTAAAAGGAATTTATTACGTAATGTATGGATGCAACACACATAAATTAAAAAAAAACCTATGGCCTATAGCAGAGGCAGGAAATAGCAGGTGGGATATCTGGAGAGCAGAGAGGATTCTGGGTGAGAGCAAGGCACAGAAGATTCAGCCAGCAAGATGTGAGGAAAATGGACATGCATGGCACCTGAGTGCAGGTTACCAATCATGTGGCAAAATGTAGATTAGTAAAATGGATTATTTTAAGTCAGGAGCTAGTTAGAGAAGAGCCTAGCTATATGGCCTAGGTATTTTTAAATAATATTTAATGAGTCTCACGAGTTGTTAGGCTCCTGGAGCATTGATCTGGGAGGAAACCACCTCCTTCCCCAACAGGCACTGAAGGCCTTCTACCTCAGGACTTCATTTATCACAATGATAAATGATGAGACTAAGATTCTGAGCATGAGCCCTGTGTGCTCCTCTTAACCTTATGCTACTCTTTGGCTTCAAGTTGAGCCTCAAACTTATTTAACTTATAGTTATAAGCTAATTAAATAAATAATAAGTGAATGAACAAATACATAATAAAGCTAATTCTTTTTTCTAAACGAACTTCAAATCATTCATCAGAATTTTCCAATCCCACCCAAACTGACTTGCTAACTTGTAAAGACAATTTGGAGAAACTCATGGTATAGCTTTTTGCTGGGTGTGGAAATGCCATTAGCTAACTTCTAAATTGTAATTCTGCTGGAAGATGTTGTCCTCAGTTCTTCTAGTCCTTCCTCCATCAGACTGACAATTGCTAACAGTAACAGTTTGTTACTGTTGGAACTGAAAGGTTGCTAGCACACCGCCAGAACTCCAGGGCTGGAACATACTGCATCTCAGTATTTCGCATAGCAGCTTCCAGAGTCTACTCCGCAGCTTCTCTGGCCACTTTGAACACTGCCCTCTCTGGAAACGTCAATAGCATCATCGGACTTACCAACTCCTTTGCCAAAGCTCAGATTTTAGAACCTGCCATCTTACACTATGGGTCACAATATCATGTTTGGGGTGGAGGTGAGGTTGGGGAGTAAAGGAGTATAGGAAATTTGAAAGTATTGGCAACAATGAAGGGCTTTCGAAAGTGCACTGACAAAGATCAACTCAAAATCAAATGCGTAACGGCTGCGCGTTTCTGGCAGTGCTCACCCATGTTGCACAGCCGTGTCACTGGAACCTTGCTCCTTAGCCCAAAATACACGCACTTTGCCCTGAGCATGCACGCAGGTCCCCTGCGCGAACAAATGCTGCCTCCTGTCCGAAGCCATGAGGCTCAGATTTCAGACTGCGGTACATTATGAACTGCACTGTTTTGTTTTTTTTTTTTGTTTTTTGTTTTTTTACTGCGTTACAAAGTTTTCTGCCCTAAAAGAAACACAATGATTTAATTAAAGGGGGCAGGAGGCCTTAACATTTTTCCCATTACTCCCCAGTGTATAAGAACAAAGTTAGTATACCTTTAGCTAGTATTGTGTTAGAATGTTCGGATTTTTAAATTGTTATTTGAGTTGCTGAGTTCAGTTTCTTTTTCTTTTTCTTTTTAACAATTTTAAATGAATTTTGGCTTGTGCCTGATTAGGATAGGATTTCTGGTCCCTTCTGAAATGGCCTTAAATCTACAACTGCTAACAGTTGGTCATGCAACCTTTGCTTATAGTCCAAGTCTCTCTGTTACACAGTTTGGCTCACCTGTGTGAAAATCTAAGACCCAGCGCTCACTGAGTAGCTTTAGTTACAACTGGTACTTCCAATTGCCTCCGTCTTTGGGAAACAACAGCAGGAAGCCCTGAAGAGTCTCCTATAAATCAACTACTATTTATTATGTACCTACTTTGCATTAAGCAGTGGCTAAACTATACAACTCCATGAGCCCCAGCTTCCAAGACAACCATTTAAAACTGGGGCAGGATGGAAAATTCCTCTCTGCGTTACATCCTCATCTCCAGTTTAACCTGGTAAAATGAAAGGGGGTGGCAGAAAGAAGGGCTAGTCCTTTGATATGTAGCATATTCCTAGGAAAAAAAAAACTTTTAAAATTAAGACATCTATTTCTCTGTGCTGGCAGAAAGAGACAACAGAAATACCTGACCAAATTGCCTTCAGAAAGCCTGCTTCCTGCTCCAGGATTGCAACACATCATATTCTAGCACTGGAAGCTGGTTTTCTTGGTTTAATCGCTAAATGCACCCAGAGATAGCAGCCTCCATGATGACACCCAGTACCCAGGCACTGTGTGCACTCTTCTTTGAAGCTTTGCCCTCTTCTTTGCCCTCTTCGTTGAAGCTCAGAACAGAAAACCTTATCATAGGAGACGTCCTAACTTTATAGGTAAGAGGAATACAAAGCAGAAAAATACAGAGGCATCCATGTTAAGATCTGAGGTCCCTCTTACTAAGCTTATTATAATAATAGAAAAAGGCATTGAATCCACTCAAACAACAATTCTTTGACTTTTTTTTAAAAAAGGAATTTTGATTGTGGTTCCTATTAAGGATATAAAGAATAGCCCATGGATATGGAATTGGTTGGGGGAGGCACTCTCACAAATGTGCCATTATGCTAGTAAAAAGACAAGATGAACATACCCTTGAGAATGTAATTACAGCTAGCAGAAAAATTGAACTCTACATACTATTATGGGAGGCTAAGTGGGTAAAAATCACTTTGGGAAACTCTACGGCATTATGAAGAACATTAAATGACATGTTACAGTGCCCCAGGAATTCCATGTCTGGCAATAAACTCAAGAAAATTGAGTATATGTCCTTACCACAAACTGTATACAAGAATATGGAAGATTTCTTCACAATAGGCCTGAACTTTAAACTATCCAAATTCCCATCCATCGTCAATCACGAAAATGAAGTACACAAACAAAGCAACATTATACAACAGCAAGGATGGGCAGGCAACCAGTGCGTGTAGCCATGGAATGACTGCTGTAGAGAAAACGTTCAGTTAAAGAAGCGAGGCACCGCATCCAAGCATCATATGCCTCCATTTAGATAAAACACAAGCAGGCAAAACTAATCTTTCTTGCTGGAAAGTAACAAAATGCCTGTAACCCGAGCTGGGTAGGAGAAAGCATTCCACGATGCTTCTGTTTCTTATATATGAAGTATAGCTCACTGCCAGGGCCGTCCAACCTTTTGCTATTGCCACACAATGTCATCATCCACAAAGTTTACATTCAAGAGGTACATACTCAAAAAGATCATACTGAAAAGAAACTCGCGCTTTATGTAAGTGTGCAATTTGTGTGAGCCCACATTCATAGCTACCGTCTGCTTCAGGTTAGACATGTCTGAATGGTTTTGTTGGGTTTGTAAAAAAAACCCATCAAACTGAACACTAAGATATGTGTGTTTTCATATGTTTATATTTTTGGAAAATGTAAAATATGATTTAAAATATTTACTTCTCTCTTTACCATGTACATTGTTTTTTTGTTCTTAAGGACTCTGGGAACAGATATGTGATGGGCATTGACCAGGGAGGTCACCCTCAGTGCTGGGAATTGAAACAGGGTTTTAGTGGACTATCACCACCAAGCTCCAGCCCTTATCCCTACCGATAAGGCCTTAACAAACATAATTTGAGCAGTGAATTGAAAGATTGTTTGCACATTCCCACTTCTACTCATGTTCTTGTGCAATTTCCATGAAAACATAGCCAGCCAGCCAGCTAGAGGAATCCACAGAGCAACAAACAAACTGCCCTACATCGGGGCAAAGGTGATCCTAGATGAGCCATTGGCCAGCTGACTCCCAGATAGGAAAATACACCAAGACAGGTCAAAGTACAGTCCAACCAAGCACAGCATAAACCATCCTATTACAAGCTTGTGAGCAAAACAAACACTCTTTCTGAAGTTGCTGAGCCGTTAAGGACTGTTAAGCAACATTGCTATGTAACAAATGATACAACCATATACGTTAGGTTAAAGTTAAAAGATACATGAGCTACAACACCAAAAACATATTGACTTAAAAGATTCATCTCACACATCTGTTTTGAACACAGTCACATCCTATGAGGACAAGAGACAACCTGGGATCCTGGGAACCTGGAATCCCACAGAATCAGTGTCCCCAAAGTATAAGAGGACACTCAAGTAAAACCCAAACAGAAGACATCCAATGGGCAAGCAAACCAAAAGAAGGTCTCGGCCACATCTAAAATTTCTCTCTCATTTTCCCCAAAATACACAGCAGCAAGTAGCCATTCCTTCTTCCATTTTTTAGACACTTGTCTGCCATTTCTATTTCAGTATTATTCAGAATATGAAACATATGAAATCAAACTTGATGCCCCTCAACAGATGAGTAAATAAATAAAACGTATCATTTGAAATTTCATGATTTTACCTTCGTACATACATAGTAATTTTTGCTATTTGAAATACAAAGCCGCTCCGCTCTGCATAATACCCAATACATTACATATGGAGAGGGAACTAGTATGATTTTCTGTTTCTGACTTCCCATGTTTCACCACGCAGCGGACAAAAACTGACACTATGAGTTCCCTTGGCAGAACTCTTTCTAGGAAAACCACTGACAGGTCTGTGCAGGCACCTGGTCCTTGGCATCTAACCGAGTAGTGGCCATGTTACCTGGATTAACCTGAGCTTTTGCAGAACCCAGGATGAGCAAGAGCAGGAGCAGCACCAGAGGCATTCTGGGAATCGGGATCATTTTGGAAGATGGAGTTGGATCTGGAGTCTGCGGCACACCAATAATGCAAGGAAACAGAAAGAGAAGGAAGAGAAATGAGTAATGCAGGTTTCCATATGAACCTATGAACACAATCTTCACAGATAACTTGGGATTCTTACAATGTTTATTTCCATATTTAGAGAATTCAAATCACACACCCAGGGACCATCTACTGTAAGAATTTTCCAATTCTATTAGGGTAAACCACTCACTCTTAGAATTAAAATCAGCAAAACTACACACAGGTAGCAACGTATCACTGAGGTGGATACCAAATGGTACCAATAAAATAAAATTTATATTTATAATATCAGCTAATGTTTTCATATTATCAAGGCTAAATTTCAACAGCAAGCCAAGAAAAACATGCAATAACCTTAACCTGTTTTTAAGGCTCTTCAAGTCTTCACTTTAATCCGGTTTCAAGGCATTAGCTTTGAAGGGCTATGCAGGGCTTAGTTTTGCTTGTTTTTAAGTTTCCTCCAGAGTGATCATGTGACAATGGATTAGATATGGACATATCAGTATATATCTAGCTCAACAGAGGCACAGGTAGTTACATGTGAATTTTTTTGTAGGTGTTTGTATGTACACACGTGACTATAATACATATGCATTGACCCTCACTTAGTCACCCGAAAGGGCCTAGAGACAACAGCACCCTTGCAGTGAACGTCCATTGACAATGCAAACCAAGTGCCCCGGATCTTGGTTTTTAATCCCATTTTCCAATTTTCCAAGGAATCAGAGTTCTTTAGAATAAATGGTTGAGTCTAAGATTGGGTCAGGAAATATACAAGATAAGCCTAGAAAACATGCTGTATGTGCACACACACACATACACACACACACACACAAGCGTGCAATGAAAACTGGAACAATTTGATGAACAAAATAAATAAGGGAATATTAGATTATAACTCAGAGTATAAAATAAATATCCCCAAATCCATGCTGATGTAAATAAATGACTGAATAAACAAATTAGGAGAACAGTCCATTTCCCATGAGAAAGAATTCCAAATAATTTATGTAACTAATCTGCTCTTAAGGAAGTGGAGTCTCGCCACCTCTCCACTCCCAGTTCCTTACATACAAGTTACACACAGTGACTTGTTTTCAATGAAAGCAGCATGAGCCTGAGAAAGGAAAAGAGAGCATCTTTTCAGTGAAGAACGCCGACACAACTTGGTGCCAGGTGATTATGGTCAATGTGAGCACTGAAAAGTCATCGTGACAGTGTGTGTCCTTGATAGGATGTGATGGGAAGGCACTTAGGTCAATGGCCCCAACCTACAAACCATGCTTTTGTTTGATCACAAGGAAAACAGCAGACAAATAGTAAGTGAGGGCCACTCTACAAAATTCCTGATCCTCAGTGCTGTCAGTCATCCAGAACAAGAGAGCCTGAGAAACTATCACAGCTAAGGGAAGGAGACAGCTAAAGAAAATGTGACGTGTGCCACACTGTATGAGTCCTGGACTAGAAAAAGGACACTGGAGAAAACCAAGGAAGTCAGAATGAGTTGTGGACCTTAGTAATGAATGCATCGACAATGTTCGCTCATTTTGACAAACAGACTGTAATAATGTAAGATATTAACTCATGTCATGAACATAGGAATTCTTTTTTGAGGCAGGGTTTCTTTGGGTATGGCCCTAGTTGTCCTGAACCCACATTGTAGACCAGGCTGTCCTCAAACTCACAGAGATTCGTCTGCTTCTGCCTCCCTGAGTGCTGGGATTACAAGTGTGCACCACAACGCCCGGCTACACACAAAAATTCTGTGCACTGTCTTCACGATGATTCTGTAACTATGAAGCTGTTCTGTCCGCCAGATGATAGTGGTAAACACTAAGAAGAGAATCCATGTGAGCTGGAATGAAAAGGGAAGACTTCAGGGAGAGACTGGTTGGGTTCCTGAAAGACAGGCCAGGTTTTAATGGGCAGAAAGAGAGATGGAGAAAGAAAATGGTTGACACAGACAAGCAGATGGTACTCTTTAAATATGGTGATTTCCAAACAAGCAACATGTTGATCCATTTGAAAATGTTTTACTTACTTGTGTGTGTGTGTGTGTGTGTGTGTGTGCGTGTGTGCAAGCATCCTGAGAGGGAAGCCTGTAGTAGTTTCTCCTATCACATGTGTTCTGGAATTCAAACTCCTCAAGATGTCAGACTTTGCAGCAAGTGCCTTTACCCAGTAAGCCATCTCACCATCCCCTAAAAATATCTTTTAAAAATGTCTACATTTCCTAATTCATTCATCCATGCATCCATTCATTGTGTCCATGTGAGTGTAAATGGCAGTCTGAGGACAAGTTGTTGGAGTCCATTCCATGTGGTTTCCAAGGATCAAACTCAGATCATCAGATTTGGTGGCGATCACCTATATCCACTGACCCATTTCAACAGCCCTGAAAATAATCGAAGTCAGATACTTGGATGGTTTCCTTTAAAGAAAATGGAGCCAAAGAAAGTCAAATGGAAGAGATAAGTGTGACTCTGTGGTGGTAGGGCCTGTGAGATCACCAACGATGGTGTGCATGTTTTCATTTCACTGACTCGGGTGTGACAAATACCTGTCATTTCTAGAAACCCCAGAAGCTTGAAAATATGCTTCGGTACAGTCTCCCGGAAAACACTCCCAGGAGACACAACACAGAAGTAAGTGTTGCTCGTGGCCATGATCTGAGGATGTCCTTCCACAGGGGTCTGAGCTAGGCGTGCAGCCATCTAGCAAGCGCTGAGGCCCAGTGTCTCTGCTCTGCAGGCTTTTGCAGAAGGCTCCATTGCACATTCTCTGTCTGTGGCATCTTACTCAAGAGTTTCTGGACATACGTTTCTACTCTCCATAACCCATCCCAGGCCTGTGGAAAATATCTGCTTTACCTCATGCCTCCTTCCCTTTAGCAGACCACACACCAAATTTACCTCTGTAATATTATGATGTTATCTGTTAATCATTAGCTTCTCACACAAACTATATATTCAGAAATGAGTTTTAACTGGACCAAACCAGACTTAATAGGTAATCAAAAAGTTCCGATTTTTATTTTGGTATTGCTACTTGGTTTCAGACTGTGAATCTCTAAAACTAATGGTGATATTTTAGAACTAGGGATGGCTTTTCCCTTTTCTTAAAAATAAAGGTGAACAGTATCTAACTAACAAAAACAGAAGTGCATAACAGACCTAAATGTCCTATCCTTGTAGCAAATGTGTCTAGTGTCCCAGGAACCATTTCACTGATATTCAGTCAGTGATGTATGTTTTCACAGATAATGTAGCTGAGGAGTGAGTGGCTAAAACTCCAGGTTATAGCTCACAGAAGCAAAACAAGCAGATAGCTCTAAGGTTCCCATGACTCCAGAGTCCACCTGGCATCGCTGCTGTTGTCATCATTCCTTTCATCTGTCATTCTATTCTATCCTTTTATGTATCCTCTGCCTCACTTTCCAGCTCAGTCACACTGGAGTTTCTCATTTAGTTCTTCTATTTTCTTTTGCCTATGGGCCTCTGGTAAGCTCTTTCCTCTTTACCTGCCCAAGCGTCTATTCAATGGTTTCTTCTGCAGGGAATCATTGTGACTCAATTACTCAGTGCACTGAAAACATAGTTTTTCTGTCTACTAGTAATCATGTTTGCAACTATGTATGTCTACTGTGACTATTTAGTGTCCCTTCTGTAAGTTCCATGTTTACTCTCAATGTTACTATGTTTCAAAAACACAACAGAGATGCCTGATAAATACCATCATGGACCCAAATACTCAAATATCTGGCTAATCAGATTTTTTTTTCCCTAAAAGGAATTTTCCTCAAGGATTCTTATGAGAGGACAAAACCCTCTGCATTGTTGGGCTTAGGGAGCCAGCATTTAGCCATTGACACATGTACAGAGCACATAGCATATGTGGAAACATGATAAACAGTTGGGAAAGTTTTTTCTCCCTGCATACCTGTGACTAACAACATGAGCTTTTTTTAGTCGTTTCAACTCTTAGAAAAATAAAATTCACAATGCAAATGCCCCTGGTCAGAGGATTGCCTTTCATTCATTATTTAGTAATTATTCCTTTAATGTCTTTCCCAAGGTATTCATTCATACACTTAAACATCAGAGAAGAGCTGGGGTGATGACTCAGGCAGTAACATACTCTACAGAAGCATGAGGACCTCAGTTTGATTTCCCAGAATCCTTGCCGAGACAAAAAAAAAAAAAAATCCTTCACTTTCAGTGTGTAGGGTACTGAGGCACATCAGTGAGCTCTGAGCTCGGTCTGAGCCCCTGCCTCAACGAAGCAAGGAGACCTGTGATCAAGAGCGGCAGCCAGCACTGGCAATCACGCACATACATGTGTAAACACAAAGAATAAACATAAACGACTCAGACAAGATCACCTGTAATGCACGGTTTTCTACACCCATCCCATCCCTGAATAGTGACATGGAAACTTTTATGTTTATTATAAGCTTGAAGAACTCTAGCTGGGCACCTATTCAGATTAACCTAACAAAACTGTCTGGGCCTACAACCTACCAGGTGGCCCACTATCTGCCATCATAGTCTCTTTTGGCATATGTTTCTTCATCCTTCACTCCTCTCTCTGGTCCCCACCTGAGACCCTCTCTCTCTGCCCCAGAAGTCCCGCCTAAACTGTCCAGCCTAGCTATTGACCATTCAGCTCTTTATTTGACCAATCAAAAGGTGATAGAGAAAAGCATTTATGGGTGATAGAGAACAATGTTTACAAAATACTAAGACAGGAGATGATTCATAATAATGAAAATTCAAAGTCCTGTAATAGATCTCTGCCAGGACAGAAATCAGCATTTGAACACAAAGTGCACAAAGATATCACTCCAACAATCACCACCATCATACAGCTTATACTATGCAAATAAATAAATAAAAGACTGAAAAGTTATACAGAAAGCAACTGACAGGCCAAATGCTCTATGTCATTTCTTCCTCTTTCAGTCTTGGCGTATGAAGAGGATCTGAATACAATAAAGTAAAAAGCAAGACTGAGGGCTGCAGCAGAGGATAAATTGTTCCAGGAAGGTGTGCAGCAAATTCCTCTAAGCATGTGAGTGGCTCAAAGTCAGAAGAGACTGGGCAGCCAGAAGCCATTGACTAATAAATAAGCATTTGACAAACAAACATATGATAACAAGAGACATAGGAAAATCAATGAAATTTCCAATGACTCAATAGCATCGTCAAAAAGAGGGGGGGGGCATATTCACACCTCACACAAAAAATAAAGAGCTCAAAATGTAAACACCAAACAATGAAAGATATTAAGAAAACATGATAATCTGCTATAAACTAAAGAAAGGCTTGCACAAAAAAAAAGACATTGAGAGCAAAATCCATAGAAGAAATAAAATGATAACATTTCCCGTAAAAATTTAAAATACCTCAGAGACAAAAAAAAAAGAAAGATATTATAAACTTGACAGATAAGCAGTAAACAAAGATAAATATTTGAAACTATGAAACAAAACAACTTCTGTTGAAAGAAGCTGCTAGAATCTTGGGCCGAGTAAATGAAGAGCATTTACCGAAGGAACAGCACGCTGGATCAGAGAGTGTTCCAGCTCAGAAAATCAGAATGTCAGACATCAAAGCAGTCCTGAGTCAGCCTCACGCCCTTTTCAGGCGTGACGACACGGGGCCCAGCAGTGAAGTGGTGAAGTGCGTGTTCCACACTAAGCCATTGTTTATGAATTAGGAGGTAACTTAGCACCACAGATCCTTCTTGTTATTTGTCCTGGAGAAAGAGCTGCATGCCCGTGGGGCGTATGTGCACAAGTGTGTTTTTCTAACTTAAAAACTTGGGAAGGTGTCCATCCGCAGGGAGATGCTATAAACTAAGCTGTTCCTGCTACATAACACTCCGTGATGGTGAAAAGGAATGAATTCTAGACGCTGAAGAGGTGGTCAACACACAACAGCATTCACTGCTCTGACAGAGGACTCGGGTTTCTCTCCTAGCGCCCACATACCAGCTCACGACCCACTACAGCTCCGGTTCCAGGGGAATCCAGTGCTCTCTTCTGACTTCTGTGGGCACCACAGGCTCATGGCCCATATTCATGCATGCAGACAAACCACTCATACACACAAAATAAACACATCTTTAAAATAAAAAGAATGATGTACGGCTATGTGTAGTCCCATGGCTTGCCACTCGGGACATGTTTTTGGGTGAACAAGAAGGCTGCAAAGTTTCTGTGAAGCGTGCCATACATTTTTAAGGACACACACAGTTATATATTGATAGAAGATTCAAAAGGTGAATCACCTTTTGGCATTCTGGTAACAATGACTCTCTCAGAGCTGGAGGTGCCGGATGGAGTGCAGACTTTGGCAAGAGGACTTGTGAATAATTGGAATGTGAAGGCTGTCTCATTCACAGTAAGTCTGTTTCATGTCCGTGTGAGTGTGGCGTACTGCTGTATGTGCTTGCATGTGTAAGGAAACACACAGGTGAATGTACATGCGCATGTGTGAGCCTGTGTGGAGAGGACAGAGGTTGACATCAACTGTCTTCCTGGATCACTCTTCGCTTTATCTACTGAGGCAGACTCACTCACTGAACAGGAGCTCACGGACGTAGCTAGGCTGACTAGCCAGCCACCTTGCTCCAGGAATTTCCCTGTACGCCCTGAGATTTCAGGCAGGCTGTCACTCAGACGCCTGGCTTTTATGTGGGTTCTGCAGATCCAAACTCCAATCATTACACTTCTACGACAAGCCCATTATTCACTAAGACAGCATCCTAATCCACTGTTCGATTTTTTTTTTTTAAAGAAGAATGTGTTCTTGGTTATTGTCAGCTTTTATGAAAACAAAAAAGAAAGAAAGGAAGAAAACATTATTCCTGTCATCGGGCTATCAAAATGTCAGGATGCTTTCTTTCCAGGCAATCCTGCATATTACAGAATGGGAGGTGTTGGGACAACATGGCTTACATCTCCAAGAGTCACTTAGACTACTCAGAGATAGTACTGATCAGTACATCTTACATGTGGGAGCACAAAATAGTTAAGAATCACCTTGTATCTTTTTTAATTAATTAAAAATTTTATTTATTTATTCACTTTGCATCCCAATCATAGCCCCCTCCCTCCTTTCCTTTCAGTCCCACCCTACCTCTTTCCCTTCCCCTCCCCTTTTCCTCAGAGAAGGGGAGACACACACACACACTAACCCACCCCAGCTCATCAAGTTTCGTCAGGACTGAGCTTGTCCTCTTCCACTGAGGCCTGGCGAGGCAGCCTGGCCAGGGGAAAGTCATCAAAAAGTAGGCAAAAAAGTTCATTTTGGAGACAGCCCCCTCTCTTACTAGGGAACTTACCTTAAGTCTCAGCTTCCCATTGGCTATATCTGTGTATGGGCCCTAGGTCCAATCTATACATGGTTCTTGGTTGGTGCTTCAGTCTCCGCAAGTCCCTCTGGGCTCTGGGTAATTGGCTCTGTTGATCTTCTTGTGGAGCTCCTGTTACCTCCAGGTCCTTCTCTCCCCTCCATGCCCACGTTTCTACAAGACTCCCTATGCTTCACCCAATGTTTGGCTGTGAGCTTCAGCATCTATTTGGACCAGCTGTTGGGTAAAGCCTCTCAGAGGACAGCTATGTTAGGCAACTGTCTTCGAGCATAGCAGAATATCATTACTAGTGTCAGAGGTTGGCTCTCTCTCATGGGGTGGGTCTCAGGTTGGGCCAGGCATTGGTTGGACATTCCCACCTCATATCTTTCTAGTTTGGAATGTTGCGTCCCTTCCAAATGTATCATATCACAGTCATCACAGTCGTCACAGTCATATGGAGGGGAGTTGCCATCTTCCTTCTACATGTCTGGAAAACACAGTTGCTTCACCCACAGACCAGACAGTCTTACTCGCTCTGGCTGCTCTTTCCCATTCATCCCTCTGAGTATAGTTTGCTTCTTTACCTATCTGACATTCTACCAATTCAGACTCTGAGTCATCTAAGATCAGGGATTCTGCTCTCCCTGCTTCAAAATGAGGTTGATTTTTACTGCCCTGGGCCAGGAAGTGAGGAGGAAAAACAATTAACATTGATTGATTCCCGTGACCCTAATGCCCACAGCCAGACACCTTCTAAGGGACATCAATGGAAGTGTGGCTCAAAGAGAATATGCAGTAAGAACCCCCCTTTTCCCCCTCTTCACACTCAAAACCCTCCTCCCTTCCCTGTGTTCAATAAATACCCCTAAGTGAACATAGAGGAAACCACAGCTCAGGACTTCTCATAAACTCTGCAAGATCTTCTGGAAGATTATTGGCTCTCTACCTCAGGATGGTCCACACCAGGATTTGGGCATACTAGGAAGTCATAATGAAAAATGAAAAGTCAGCCTGGAATGTGGCATCCTCACCCAGAAATGAGCAACTCTTCCAGAAGGAAAATAAAAATAAGAGTCTGGGAAGTCCAACTTTTTACTAAATTATCTATGAACGCAGAAGAACTTACAAACGTTTCTCAACTACAGTCAAGGCCATGTTATAGAGAAAGGTCATGCTTGTTCTACAGCAAGCTCTTACAAGATAGCTCACTCTTGGCCAGTCCTAAGGCTCCTATCCAAGGGTTATGCATCCCTGTGACCATGTCTGTCTCATACAACTGTCTTAGTAAGTCAGAGCACCTCCCAGGGAACAAACTTCCCAGTAATAGTCTTGTAAGAGAGAGAACAAAGCCGAAGTTTTTATTGAACTTTTGAATGAGCAGAAAGCTAATGTCACCCTCTCATCTAATTCATATGTTCCATAATCTCAGAGCAAGGCTTAGCTCCCTGTGATGGTGGAAACCACAGTCTCTGCAGTCCAAAATACAAGCCCTACTGCAAAGTCTGTTCTTCATGACAGAACTAAATACATGCAACAGATAATAGATGAAATAGATGGGTGGATAGATGGAAAGATGAGTAGATGGTAGATAAACAGAAAGACAGAGATATAGATAATAGGTAGATAACAGAAGCAGATGAATTAATAGATATACAATAAATGTTGATTGATATACACACATGGAAAAATAATAAATAATTGATGACAGTAAATGATGTGTAGATAAAAAATAAATTGATAAGTGATTGATAGATTATAAATGAAAGGTAGATGAGAAAGGACAGATGATAGAGAGGTGGGTCATAAAAGACAGACTATAGATAATAACTTAAGATAGCTGACATGTAAAAGGCAGGCAGGGAGGTAAATGAATGACTTTAGATAATATGGATGCACCTATGGATATAAGCAGAAATTCCTTTGTAAATGTAGCTATAACAAGTAACATTAATTTTTTTTGAAAATCCCTTCATGTTTCTAGCCTGTTATAATGTGAAAAGTTGGAAGACCAGGCAACCACTGGGGTCTTTTGGCTAACAAAATGGAGTTTCAACAGCTCTGTTCTTCCCAATCCCCTTAAAGAGAGCAGAACTCACAGGTGGTAGAGTTCTTTGCGCCTTCATGCATGAATATTAGCAAAACGCACCTTCTTCTCTGTTATCCATCCCACCTTCAGAAGTGTCTGAGCTTACCTAGAGTGCAAAGCATTAAATGCTTATCCCCATCGCAGACAGGTTCTTCTCAAAAGAACTCTGCTGCATGGTTTTGAATAACAAATCCCACATAGTACATTTGAAATAACACTTGGTGTTTTAAAAGTGCTCCATCTACTTATCAAAGTTGTAAACCACTGAGTGAGCAGCCAACACAGCTAAAGGATCCAGGACTATGCATCTTTAAACAGCAAATCCTTTCAGTGCATCCAACATAAGAGTCAATGCACCCAAATCCAGTTTATAGCCAGCTTTTCAGGTCTGTGGCTTATGTTACAATCAGAGCATGTCCTGTGTAGCAGGGGGACCTTCTTCCCAGATTGTCCATCATCCCAGACCCGATAGCTAAGGAAAACCTGAGGTGTTACTGGCTTCGGTGAAGAAGCAGTGTCTATAGGTTTCCTTTGAGGCCCTTGATGAAGCTTGTGTCAGGGACCACAGAGGAAGTGCCCTCCTGGACAACCAGCTCTGCCCCGGTCCCTGGAAAGGCCAAGATATGGATGGAAATGAAATAAAAGGACTTGGGTCAAGCTGGCACAGGCACGTGTGTACAGATATAACCATGTGGTACCTAAGTGTACCTGTGTGGAAGATCAGGCTTTGGGGAAGAGAAATACACATTCACATATTTAATTCAGAGGACGTTGGAGGCCATTCAAAACTTGTTTTGTTCTCTCTCTCTCTCTCTCTCTCTCTCTCTCTCTCTCTGCCGAGTCACTTCCATTTCAAATCTAATAAATATGAAAATTAATCTTTGGGGTGTTTCATATTCAGCAGGCAAATATGCAGAAATGACTTTGGTTTGGGTAAGAGGTCCCCAGACACACATACACACAAATAACAGAACCTCCCACACAGTTTCATGATCGTCTTGATTCCTGAGGACATAACGAAGTCTTCCTCACTCCCAACTTCCCCCTGGGTCTCCTGGCCTTTTTTGCCCCCTCTATACTTTGCCCTCAATGCTGAGCCAAACTCCCAGAGTGGTCCAATACATGCCTAAGGACTCAAGAAGTGAGCCCGTTGAGCTGGGGTGACCCGCTCTACTTGCATGGAACAGCTTCTGCCTTTGTCAGAGGAAGAGTCTGTTTCCTTCTTTTCATCTGTAAAATGGAGACAGCGAGTATTTGGAAAGTAGTTGAAGGAAAGAGCAATTCAGATAGCTTTCTTCACTTCATTCCCTTCTCAGAACAGGGACCGTAAAGATTAAATTCACTGTTGCAGAAGATTCTCCTCTTCCTGGGCACATGCTGGTCACCAACCATACACCATGTACCATTATCCACCCATTTCCACTTGTTTATTACCTTCCATTGGGATGCTAAGTCTAACTGTTGTCATAAGGCTTCTGGGAGGAAGAGGTAGACAGAATAAATACAAAGCAAAAGTAGAGATTCTTCCAAACACACAGACGTGCTCAGCACCACACACAATGGAATAACCCTTGGCTTACCAAGACCTTAGAGCTTCCCCCTGCTGAGCCTCAGTAGGCCCTGGATCTTCATTCAGAGTGGCCCCAAGACACACACACACACACACACACACACACACACACACACACACACACGCATACTTCTGACTTCCAAATATGCTTCCATGTGTGAATCTCCTTCCTACCCAGCCTTTGTTGTTTTCTTTCTCCGCCCAACCCCTATCCCAGCTCCTCAGCCCTCCAAAGCATGAGCTCATGAGGGCTGTCTCTCCAAAGCTTGGGGCACAGGAGGGTCAGCATGACGTGTGGTGGAATGAGAGCTTGGAAGGTGCCAGAGAAACTTGCTAGTCCTCAAAACCACACAACAGCGAAAGCTCTAAGAGTCCCGAGACCTTGTCTTTCCCAGTGCTTTCCAGTTATATGACCTTTCTCCAGGGGATCAGAGTCACTGTCAGACTTCTAATTATCTAGTCCAGCAGTCATTCTCTGTAACACCACCTCTCCTGGCCCAGCTACCTGATCCTCCTTCCGAAAACGCGGAGCCACACACAAGTTATTTAAGTTCTGTTTGTTGTTTGTTTGAAAACCAGAACAGTTAGTAGGAAAATGTCTATGGTAGTTTTAAAGTGTCTCCACAGATTGTTTTTTAACATTCTCATTTAGTGCTAGTGCCTAATTGTCCTCCCTTCAATAGAAACTTAACTGAGTCACATTTCTAGCAAAATGAAAAGGGGGCGGGGGGTGATGCTCATGAGACTATATCCTAAAGGCCACCTGGTCTCTTCCCTAGGGCTGCTGCCCTGGACCCCCAGCCACCACGCTGAGATAAAGAATTCGCACATAGGTGCTCCCACTGACTGTCCAAGCTGAGGTCCCAGGGGACAACAGTATCCACCCTCACACTTGGGAGAGAGGAAACCTTCCCAGGAGCCCCTCCACAACTACTTCCCGAAACTTCTCAGGGACATGAATATCTTGCTCTTCTAAGGTTGTTTTTGTTTTTGAGTAATGATAAACATTAATGGAGCATTTTCTAGATACCAGGCTGTGTGCTTGGCTTTGTATACATTTTCTTCATTTGATTCAGAGCCCCTGAAGGATCCTGGACCAGTGAGGACAGCAAACTCACCTGTGGGCCACGAATTCTAGCTCCAGCTCTATCACAGATCCCCCTAGAGTCTGGGCAAGGGATGCAGCTCCCTTAAAGGGCTCAGCCCCCTCTCCATTGAAGCACTTGGGGTAAATGAGAATGCAGGAATTAATTCCAAGCTGCCTCTCAGCCCCAATGCTCTAAATTTTTAAGTAATACTTTAACTTATTTGTAGCATTTTTATACACGTATAAAATATTACAATATATATTATATCCATCCTAAGTCCACCAACCCCCTTCTCCCGTCCTCCCTGTCTCCTCTTCCACCTTAATGTCTTCTTCTGTTTTTATAGCCATGGATTCAAATTAGTACTCCACGCATGCATGTGGCTGTGGCTGTGGGGGGTGGGGGGGAGGGGCCTTCCACTGTGACATGTGCAAACTGTCAGTGTCCATAACCCTCCCAAAAGATACCCCTGTAAGCCATCAACTGCAGCTGTGCGTGGAGCCTCACAAGTCCCTCCGCCATTCATGCTGGAATGCTGACTGACTTGCTCTAGTGCAGGTTTTGTGCGATAACCACAGTTCCTGTGAGTTCATGAGTGTAACAGCCATGCATATCCATGGGACAGCATTTCATAGCACTCCCTCCGTCCTCCAACTCTTACATCCTATCAGCTCCTTCTCTGATGTTCCCCAAGCCCAGAGTGAAGAGTGTCTTCATATAGATGTTCCATTTAGGGATGGGCACTCAACAGTCACTTATTCTCATCACTTTGACCAGTTATGAGGATCTGCATTACCCACAGTCCATTGCAAAAACAAAACAAGAACAAACAAAAAAACCCAGCATCTCTGACAAAGATTGCTGATACTCTGCATTCTATGAATCATGGTTTCAAACACTGTATAGGTCCCACTATAGCTTAGCAGAGCCATCCCCAACCCAGGAGCCATGTGTTTCCTCTCCAACCCAGGCGCAGGCTGTCTGACAGCAATAAGAGCATTGCAAAGCTCCAGGATAGCCTGGCTTCATGGGAACTCCTGGCCCAGTCCACAGACCCAGGCCAGAGTGGAGATGGTGAGAGGTGCCCACACAGTCCCTTTCTGAAACCCATTGGCTCCTGTCTGGAACGAAAATCAACAATGGGAAAGGCTGTTGGGAGGCCTGCAAGGTCACTCTGGGACAGAAAGGAGGTGCTGGCTGGAGTCAGATTGGAGATATGAACTCACGAGGGAGGAGCTGGTGCCAAGCCTGAGGCTGCGGGAACCACGGCCTCTCACCTCTGGGAGAGACAGTAAGAGTCCAGCCAAAGATCTCCATAGAAACATAGTGAACTAGGGGCTCCCTCTGGGTCCTGGAGGCATCTTCAAAGCAGAAAAGGCTTTAGTCAAACAAAAGAGAGGGGCAAGCCTGCAGAAAGCGCTGGAATTGGAGATTTGCTCTCTCCCCCAGCTGTGTTTCGGGGCATGTCTTCAGGGAGCCGTGGCCGACCTAAAAGCAAAAGCTAAGACTATGCCATTTGGTTCACCACTGAGAGATCGCAATAGATCATCCTGTTAACTCGCTCTTCAGGGATCTCATAGACAGTACTGAATGCTGGTGTGACTCTAAGATTCAGAGTGAAATGCTAGCCCTGCTGTGTGAGTGTATTGGAATGCGTAGTACCCCCCCAACAGACAGATCTATTTTGTTGCCTTTATAAAAGATAGTTCTCTTTTACTCCTCTTTCAAAAGACTCCGGAACTAAGGACGGTGATGCACAGCTGTGATCCCAGCACTGGGGAGGTTAAAAGGATGGTTGCTGTGAGACGGAGGGACAGCCTGGACTACATTGTGATACCTTGTCTGAAAAACTTAATAAAGAAGCTAAAAACAAGACCCCATAAAGCTCCCCTCACCTGCTCCACCATGTGAGGTTGGTGAAAAGGAGCCATCTGTAATGATGTCATTTAACAATGTAAAGGATGGGCCGTGCTCTGAGCTATGACTCCTGCCTCCTCCCTGGGTTCATCCGCAAACACACTGGTACTCTGCCTCTGTCTCTCAGGATTGTTTTCTGTGCCTCATCTCATCCCCCTCAGTCCTAAATGATTCATTAGGGTGCTGAATGCTACTGAAACACAAATCCACACTGCTCAGTGTGTCTCTGGCTTCTTTTCACCACCCCATACTGAGTGATCAGCTATAGAAAACATTACTCTAGTTGCAAGGCATACAGTTTCCTTCTCTGCCCTTAACCCCAGCTCTAAGCAACGTGAAGGCATGAGCTGTATGTGCCAGATCTCCTGCCTGCCATAGCTGGTGAGGGACAAGGAAGGAAAGGAGGGCATTTCTCCCTCATCCTCACTACTGACCAGCAGACAGAAGGCAGGGCCTGCTCTCCTGCTCTCCTAGTCTCAGGGACAAATCACCTGCAAACCTCCCATCCAGGGCCAGCAGTGCTGCCCAGATGAGGCGTAGGGCCTGCTCTCCCTAGTGCTGCAGCAGGTGAGGGACAGAGCCAGCTCTCCCACTCTCGTGAACTTAGGGCCAGCTCTCTTGCCTACTATATGTGGCAGTGAGGGTGGAGGGTTGATATTTCTCCCTCGCCCATGTCAACACACATTAGACAAATGGCAGGGCCAGCTCTTCCCCACACTCACGCCTTTGGGGCCAACATGCCTGAACCGCAGCCACCAGGGTCAGCTCTACTGTGCTGCTCAGGTGAGACACAGGGCCTGCAGCTAAATGAGGAGACAGCTCTCCTGTCTCCAGGGCCAGCTCTCCCATGATGTCCGGTTGAGGGGTGGGACTACTTCCACACAGCCCTCAGATATCAACAGATTCTGGGGTGGCAGCCCAGACATCAGCCTGGCCTTTAGTGTAACTGAACCCTGCTGCTTAGGGCCATAGGCCCTGACATGCCTCCCCCTACCTTGGTGGTAGCCTAGGCCAGGACCCCACCATGGTTCCAGATGGCATCACTGGCTACTCACATCAAGCTATTTCTCACTACCTCAAGTCTCCAATTCTATCTCTCTTCATTGTACTCATACCCTTCTGTTTCTCTTTCTTTTCTGTTTCTTTAGCACTTACCTGTGTCCATTAGAGGCTCCCAGGGTCTCTGAGCGTCTAGGGTTGTCTCAGAAGTGCTATGCCCAACTTTTGCATTACGGTGCTGGGGAGGGGTCATCGCTGGCATGGTCTGCCCCCCCCCACCCCAGGTCTGCAAGGCACCCAACTGGTGGTCATCTCAGGCCAGCTCCCTGTCCAGGCCCCATGGCTCCGGTCTGGTAGCCATCTCGGACTCACTCCTTGACCTTCTGCCAGGTCATCTGTATTGGGCTCACCTCGGCCAAGGCCCTCCGTCCCAGACAGGGTTCCTCTATTTTCCGGCTTGTTCCTGATCTGGGGAGTCATCAGGGCCTGTGCGTGGCATTAGACTAGTGGTCATCTCAGCCTAGCTGCCTGTCCGAGCCCTCTGACATCAGGCTGTTGTTCTTCTCAGGCTTGCTGTTTTCAAGAAATGTTAGGCTACTAATCATCCATATGTTCATAGGGCACAACACTGAGCTTAGACATAGTCTCTCTGCGTACCACCTATTGACACAGCAGCCACACCTACAAGGCTTCTAGGGGCAGGGGACTCTCATCTTTTATTTATTATTATTATTATTTACAATTTATTCACTTTGGACTCTCATCTTTTTATGTGTGGATTATGAAACTAAACATAAGTCTGACTTTGTCTGTCTCTGTCTCTGTCTCTCTCTGCCTCTCTCTCTCTCTCTCTCTCTCCAGTACTGGGCATTAAGCAGAGGCCTTTGTTTAGGCTAGGCAAGCATACCACCCTTGAACATCCACAAGAGTTTTTCATTATGCTTCATTTTCAGACTGTACCTCATTGAGTGACCCAGTCTGCCCCTCTTCCCAGACAGCCTTTGAACTTTTGACCCTCTTGCCTCAGCCTCTTAAGTAGATAGGAAAGCAGGCCATTGCTAACTGTCCTGGCTTAAAGCTGGATTTTTACCTTCACAAAACTGATGGCGTTTGTAGGAATAATTAGTGAATTTTGCAGAAAGGAAGTTGAAAGGAACTTAAGAGAAATACATTCTAACAAACTATGGAGAACAGCATGGTGGTCTATAACAGCCAGGCGAACGGTTTGCAGAGACCATGTCACAGAACCGCAGTCCACCCTCACACAATTCATCAACAGCAAAATTTCTGTAGTCTTCAAAACCTAAGAGGGCAACTAATAGAATCAGGTCTTTGGAACAGAGAAAAGCTTGTTTCTTACATTAGTGATGCTTGGAAGGAGGAGTAATATCCAGAAAAAAGGCAGAATTAAGAGGCCATCAACAATGCCATCTCTGACGCCTGGCTAGCTTCAAGTGCGCACAGAGCTCCAGCAGAGGACCAGCCCCTCAGGACTTAGCAGAGCAGCTACCTAGACTTCTGAGACTCAGATTCCTCGGCTGTTCTTTTTGAACACCTCATCCCACCAATCTCTGCCACTTGATCCTTCTGCCTTCCAACTCTCCTCCCTTCTCAGTTCTCTCCTTAGCTGATGCCACCATCCTATTTCATCAGCAATGTCCTAAGAAGGACAAGTCTTAGACAGATAAACCAGCAGACAAATGACAAACATCAGCGATTAACAAACCAGCAGATTCTCTGAATTTTCAGTCTCAAAGGGGATGTCTTTAATTGGTAGTTGTTGTCACTATTATTAATGAGGAGAGGCCCTCAGGGTTGGCATGGACAAGCCCAGCCCATCATAGCCTACAACAACCCTGTCACAATCTTGAGATGTGTGCTTTAGAACAAGCTGCTGCCTCTTCTGTTTCGACTCTGGCCTTGACCGTGTGATTGTAAGCAAGACAGTGAATGCTCATGCTTAAGTTTTCTCATCTAGAAGTGGAACGCCAATGGCAGTACTGTCTGGGGGGACCAGCCTCAGGACTAAACGAGTTAATCCTTAAAACAGGGCTTGGCATCAATCCTTGCCTACCATTATTACAACTGGAGCTGTTTAAATGACTGGAACCAATCTCATTTCACAGCAGATGCATTCTGATTCTCTCTTGTACATGGCAGAGGCTCATACATATTAAACAATCCTAACTTTACAACACACCTTGGCAGAAGAAACAAATACACCAAAAGCAAAAAAAAAAAAAAAAAAAAAAGAGACCATCCTCCTCTGCTCTAATAAGAAGCAGTCCGTGTTAGCATGCAGAGCTGTCAAACTAAATCTCTTAGCGGGATTTATTTTCCCAAGCAGATCTAAGCCTACATTCGTGAGAAGTGAGGGACATTTCCATTGTCAGCATATGCCCTTGGGAGACCCAAGGGTTTCAGTTTTGCCTACTAAGGAGTACTTAGGACCTGGATTTTATGACCTTTCTAGGAGACCAGTTAAGCCCCCTATTAAGGCTGTTCTCTAAACTGCTGGGGGCAGGTTTTGGCTCTTTTTCAAATGAATTCCACCCTCTCTAAGAAATACATATTCTAGCTGGTAATTCCAATCCATGAAGAAAAGAAGGAAAAAAAAAAAAACGAGGAAAGTTGTCACAAATCTGTTCTTTCTTCTATATTGAGCTCCTTGCAAAAACCTTGATTAGAGACCGTTTTTTAAAGACTTCCTAGAATTCAATGAAAGTGATTGATTAGCTGTCTTAACATTGATCTTGAATGAGAACGGAAGATCCACAGAGAAGGTGGGGAGGTGCAAGGAAAGGAATCCAGCATGGCAGGGCAATGGCCACTGCGTGGCCACAGCAGTACTGACGTGTGGGCTCAGCGATTGAGAGGAGAATCTCCAACCCCAAACAGAAATCTAGCACAGGTCGGGGCTTTCCATCACAGAGGGGACAGGAGTGGCTGAGTGAGGAGCAGGGGCAGCGAAAGAGTCTTGAAGGTACATAGCTCCATTGGGTTTCAGCAGAAAGAGCTAGGCAAACAGCAGGGGTGCGGGTAAAGGGAAGGGGGAGGGACCTCTCTTAAGAAGGCTGTGTCCAAGCCCCCAACAGGAGAATGTATCTATCAGCTTCATTTGGCACAGGGGATTGGTGAGTTGCCTGTCCAGCCATCATCTCCACCAAATGTGAATCCAATCAGTGTTGTTTTTCATACCCTTGCCCAACTCTGGCTAGGGAGGCAGCAATGAAAACCAGAGGCTCGGAATGAAGCAAGCACAATCCCTGAGCTCTGTGGCAGGGTCGCTTCATGAAATCAGACACCCAGAAAGAGAAGCTGAAGGGAGAGTCACAGCCAAGCAAACACACCCTCAGCCTGAGCTTGGAGCCCAGAGGCCTTAGCGGGACGGCGGGGAAGGGTAGCCAGATGTTCCTGCTCAGTTCCTCTACGGGATCATTATTTCCCCAGAGCGTGGTACTACCCCACCCACATTTCCTGGTGCTTCAGTAGTGAAGTTCTGCTAGGCGAAGGCTATGCTAGCGTTGTCTGAGGTGAATGATGCTGTTTCTGTGACCCCTTTGGGTCACATGCTCTGCGAGGCTCATGGACTTCATTTTTCCCTTCTCCCTGACCCTCTAAACAGCACTGGAGGACAATGAACGCATGACGTTATCAGTGATCTACAGTGATAACCAGAAAAAAAAGATGCACATAGCTCCAGAATGAACTCACCCATATGTTTTCAATATGAGAGACGGAGAACCAAATGACAATTACCTTGACACATTTCAAGCCAGAAACACTAGGTTCATTAGCTTGGTGCTACCACTGACCTGCTGCATGACACAGGACAAATCATTCCGACTCTGTAAGCCTTCACTGATCTGTAAGATGGAGTGATGACATGGATCCCAAATGACGATTGTTAGAATTAAATAATATAGTCCACTTCAAGCAGTCTGACATCTAGAGTGTAGCAGATGCTCAGTAAACGGTAGCTATAAGCAGAGTACCTGATGCTTACATCTTTACAACTCGCCAATTAAACTTGCTGATGTAAACTTCCAAAGACTTTCATGTCAGCTCTACAATACTGCGATCATCCCCTGCTTAACTCTCTTCCATTTTCTCACTCAATACAAAGACTTTTTTTCTCCCGTTCTCTGGCCTCTGCCATTCTCTGGAATGTGAAAAGTGTCCATTTCTATATGAAGGGACAGTAAGAAATTAGAAGGAATGTCCACTGTCCACAAAAACTTGACAAAACTAATGAGCTTTCAGAATACTTTTTCTAAAAATGAGGTCTTAGTTCTAGAAACGAGTCACAGAACAACATTGTCCCGGAGGCAGAGCAGGACATGAAGATCTCTAGGCTTGAATTATTTCTCACAGGTACAAAGTTCTGTAAACTAAAATTTTGCATGTAACTGTGTGTGTGGGGGGGTAATTTATTTGCTTGAAAATTTAGGGAACACACAACCACCAGGGATAAAAGAAAGGCATAAGAATTGTCTAGCTTTTGTGAATTAATAAAAGGTTGTTTCGACTGTAAGATATTCCTATCAGCTACTAATGAAGAGATTTCCAGGCTCTTACCAAAATGTAAAGATACAGTTCAATATACATTTATTTAATAGTTAGTGAGCAATTTCTCAGGGCCAGTATCTGTGCTAAGTACCAAGAATACAAACTGATGCTGTTACTGCCTGTCCGGCTCGTTAGAGTAGAGAGGGAGGCCCCATAATAAATCCATTTGAAGATTGGCATAAGGAGGTAACGACGGGGAAATGCTGCCAGCCCACGGAACATCTGAGCAACTTCAGACCTGTGAGAAGAGCTTCCCAGATGAAAACAACACCCAAGGTGAGCCCTATGGAGTAAAAGTAATGTCACAATGAGCAGGCAGGGAAGTAGAGGCAGCCTGGTGTCCCTGGACTCGGCAGTTTAGGGGCTTGGGCAAAATGAGAGGAAGAGAATCGTTTCCATGTGACTTTGCCTTGGAGTGTGAAGCACAAGCAGGCAGAAGTGACGGCAGACAGGTGTGGAGATCATGGCGCCTGTATCAGGAAGTCACCGCAGTCCTTCCAGCAGAGGAGCGGCATGGTCAGATGACTTCAAATCTGAGGAGGAGGGGCAGAGTTAAGTAGTCATTGCCCAGACAGGCCAGGGTAGTGAGTGATGGAGGGAAAGTGGAAAGGTTAATGGAAAACAAAATGGGCGGTGGTTTGGTTTGAATATGAAGGTGAAGGAGATGGAGAGACAGAGATGTCAAGAGTGAGGCTAGAAGTCATACACCGGGTCTTTGTGTTTACAGTTCTCTCTGCTTGGAATGTTCTTCCCCACATTAGAGGGCTCTCTCTCTCTCTCTCTCTCTCTCTCTGTATGTGTGTGTGTGTGTGTGTGTCTGTCTGTCTCTGACTTCATTCAGGTTCCTACTCAACTCCTACCTTAGCAGAGGTTTTCTTCAATCTTCTTATTCAAAATAAAGCCTAACTGGACTGGTGTTCTGACTCCCACCTCTTTCCCATTTTCCTCCTGTCTCTCACCCTCTAATATTACTTGAGCATTTTTCAGAACCTGTTTTTCTGTGTATTTCTTAGTCATGAGAATGCAAGCTCCTTGAGGGCAATAACTTCTCCTAGTTTTTGCTGCTCCATCATCAGGACCTTGAAGTAGTTCCTGGCATATAGTCGCTCTCAGAACACATTTAATAAATACACTTATAGGAACCATCACAAGAGAAAGCACTCATGAGACTCCGACCCTTTTATTTATAAGTTCTTTGACGTATACGATGTATAGAAAACGACACAAGTCCTACACACATGGCTCAGCGGGTGCAGCACGCTGTCCTTTACCCAGCGTGCTGCAGAGCGGAGTGTTTCAGACTTTGGAATATGTGCATAGGCAGACATTACTGGCTGACCACCCC
The DNA here is from genome assembly GCF_907164565.1 of Psammomys obesus. NCBI lineage: Eukaryota > Metazoa > Chordata > Mammalia > Rodentia > Muridae > Psammomys > Psammomys obesus. Next base: position 926,804 of record NW_026596057.1, on the reverse strand, counting down.
TAAGCCAAATTTGTCCAAAATACAACATGTCCCCAAATCTGATACTTTCAAACTAGTACGTTGCTATCTAAAGCTTTCAGATTTCAGGCTGAGGAGGAAGTTTAGCTGGTAAAGGTCCTCACCCCAAGCCTCACTACCTGAGAGTGATCCCCAGGACCCCCCCCAAGAGAATATGTATATGGGTATATATGTGTGTATATATTGATATACATATATGTATATATTATATACAAACTTTACACACAACATTTTCTACTTGTATTCGGTTGAGTTTGGCCCCTTTGACTCACAATTGTATCTATGACATACATTCATATTCTACAGAACGACACCGCTTCTGCACAGGTATGGCATTCCACCTTGTAAATAGTCCATAACTTACTCTCCGTTATAGATCAACACATGCCTGTTTCCAATTTGGAGTCTTATGCATGAGCATTCTAGTACAAACCTTTAGGTAGCACATGTGTGATATTTTTTAATATCTACCTAAGGAAGCAATTAGTATACACATGCACAATTTTAATAAATACTGCCAGAATGTTTATGGAAGGAGTGCACCAATTTTCACTCTTATTGACAGTGTTTGTTATTATTCCACTGCTCTGCGTTCTCCCTCACTTTTGCCTATTAGGTTGGGAGAGTCGTCTGTTATTCTGAACTCAAGCCCGTTTTGCCTGGAAGTACCTCAATACCTCCCCCGGTTACGCGGCTTGCCTTTCCTAACAGTAACTTGATGAGCCTAATTTCTTTGCTTGAACGCAGCCCACCGTGTTACTCTTCCCTTCATGACAGTGTTGTCGGTGAGTTGGGACTGTGTGCATAGGAAGGGTGAATAAAGCAGGGAGATGGAAGTGGAGGGAAATCACCTTCTGAATGAGGAACCCCTGGCATGGAGGGAAGGATTTGTCCTCGGGGCTGGGAACAGCATCCTGGGTTGGCTACGGTAGAAGGTTTGTATCAGCAAGCATGGGAACAAACCTAGGTGGGTGGGATGCAGCTAGTCTGCCGAGAACCTTAAAGGCAGTCCAAGACCTTTTCTGTTGGCTTGAAGGCAGAGAGGCTGTTGGAAAGGTCACAGTCTCCAACTCCCTAGACGTCTTCCTTACCATCTCGGCTTGGTCTGCTCACCACGTAACTGAGACACTGTGCCTTGGAGAACCTTTCTCTCTCTTCACTAATCTCTGAAAGCAGACATTGGCAAAAGGTTTAGAACCAGATTTTACTGGCCCCTAAGAGATGGTTCTCATATATTCAGAAACTCTGATGGCAGTTCAGTTCAGCCATGGTAAGAGTATTTGCACAGTAGATTTGTCAGAAGCTACACATCAGGGCTGACTACCTCTTCCATAGGACTGCTCTTGAACATTTGCCAGCACACCCTCCAGATCTTACCCATCTCTTGATGCCTATCACAGAACATAGTGCCTATCTCGGTGTTTGTTGAAAAAGTGATTGCTCAGCAGTTAAGGTCATGCCCTACTTCAGCTCCAGGGGATCCAACGCCTTCTCTAGATGCCACAAGCCCATTCCCCAATGTGCATGCATGGGTGCAGGTCCGGGCATGAGCACACGACCACACACATAATTAAAAAAATAACAAAAACAATCTTTAAGAAAAGCTAAGAGCCCAAGTAAATAATTCTTCTAGTGATAATCATGAGGTCCCTGTTTTCCTCTCCTGTAGTACAGTCAGTGTGTCCTGCCCATTTATTATACACAGTGACTGGCTCCTGACACTTTACAAGAAGATTTTCAAGAACATCATGGAGTTATACACAAATAAATGCAAAGCAGTATGTGAGAATCCCATCCTTCCGGGCCCAGACCTCCAGAGATATTTTTAAGCCATCTGCTGTCCCTAAGAGGTCTATGAAGCAACCTTTCCCATGAAGATCTAGAATAAAAACAGCACAGCCATTTTCTAGAGCCAAAAGTATATCTAACTCACAAGGCCCTGAGCAAGGAGCCCGTGGGCCTGCTGTGTCAAATTCCTGGGCATGTCCCTTGCTGCTGCCTCCCTAAACAGGATGGAGAAATGTCAGATGGCTCTAAGGCACATGATTCCCATCACCAATGCCCCACAGGGGGGTTGGGGGATGAGGTTCTCAGTAAAAGAAATGAGCAAAGCTTTATTTGCTGTGCAATCCCCAAAGCCAGAACTGAGTGAGAGAATGAATATAAATTAAACAGACACAATGCCAGCATCTCAAAGCACTTAATGCTCTAACTGCAGATCCCTTTGTTTTAGAGGGAGAGTACCACCCAATGCTTCTTAACCAAAAGAATGCAGGCTGTGATGGAAAGCAATGGAGGAGAAGAATCTCCTAAAGAAGAAAAATGAGGGCCTGTGTGACTCAAACAAAAATAACTCAACATTGTAATTGTCTTCATTTTATTTTTAGTCATCATAAGCCACTTACTTGAAAATTTAAGAGAGCATTAAGGAAGGCATAAACTATGTTTGTAAGTATGTTTACAAACAAGACAGGCACGGGGTTCAAAAAGGATGAGAACTACGCATCTATTTTCCTACTATGGGACTGGAAGAACACAGACCGAATAGCCATGAATTGCCAGTTGATTGCTAGCACTAACAAGCTCCAGCACACAGTAGGTCTGCTATAAGCAGCCATTGAAAAAAAATGAATGAAGAGGCAGGAGTCTGCCTCTGGAGGAGTTGGCCTGTATGTCCTAAACACAAGCACAGGATCTACCCACTGGAGAGAAGAATGGGTAATTCGAAAGATGGGGTCTGGAGCTAGACTGCCTAAAACAGGTCCCCACTTGCTGTCTGTGAGGGTGGAAGTAGCTTTCATAACATCCTTGAACTTCAGTTTCTTCTTCCATAAGATGCGGACCATGATAATCTGGCTGCTTGGCAATAGTCACAACACACAACAAGATGAAACTACATCCTGTGTCTTGTGACTTGTGTCCTTGTCAAACCCTTTGAAAAATTAATCTGAGGACAAAGTTTGGAGTATTATTTATAAATGATACTGTATTTTTTTTCTAGTAGCCTATCAACTTCAAATAAAAAACCAAAGTCTACCAAAAACATAAGTAACCTAAGAGCAATAAGACACTCTTTAGATCACAGAGCCCAAACCTTAAGTCCTTCTGCTTAAACTCTAACTCTTCTCTTTGTTTCCTATCTGATCCAATACAAGTGACTCTCCCTCTCCACTTGTGCTGTTTGGGCTGTAAATGAGACTTGTAACTTGCAGTAACCCCACATGGTCATGGCAAGGAAGAAACACTGGCAATTTGCTAAAAGTGCAAACGTTAGCCATCTCCAGCATAATAAACAGCCATGCAAGGTCACATGAGTTTCCATAACTCCAGCTGCGTGATGGAGAGTAGAGCTGTCTTGGGATTGGTTATCTTCACAGACCACATCACCACTGGAGCCAGAGTCACAGTCCCCATCCACATGCAGCACTGACCCTGAACTGAAGAGATGCACAAATAACCATCAAAGCCAACACTAGTTACTGGAATACAGTCCTGTGACAACCAGCTTGAATTATGGAGCTTGGGCCACACATCAAAAGTGGAGGCTGTTATCTGGAGAGCATCCGAGGGGAATCTCGGGGCCTGGGTCTTAGAAATCAGTGGAAACAACTTACAGCATTGCAACCCACCGGCATAAGGCTACATCATCCAGAGCCAACCAAGCTAAGATGGTCAAGCAGGTGTCGAGGGGCCCACTGGGAGTAGATCACTCTCTTGTTACCCCTCCACCCTTGGTACTTTCCTGGGCCGCCTCCAGGCAGAGTTCTGGCATAGCACAACCCAGTTCAGCCCAGGACAGCTTTGGGACTCCCGTGTACTGACGCACCCTGTGCCCTTCCTCTGTGACTCATAGCAGTCTTCCCCTTACAGGCAGATTAAAAACCCACACAAATTTTCTTTAATGGAGATAGTGTGTAAATGTTCTTCAGCTAACAGAGCCTAAAATCAATAAACTTGGAGAGTTTACGGAGCCAGTGTTGTTTGTGGTTAAGAGCTGAGAGGTTGGAGCTGCCTTCAAATCTTGCCTGATCCTTTTGTTTACTTTAAGGCAGATATTTAACCCTAGTTGTGTCTCCGTTGCCATATCAATAAAATACAACAATTGGATTTACCACGCATGGTGTCCACAACAGTGAGTTAACATGTGCAAGCACTTAGGAGGTTCCCAGAAAACAGGCTAGTTATGATTGGCATATCACTTACATTGGGTGGAAAAGGTGTCCCCATCCACACAAATGGAGAGGAAAGAAAGACAAAAAACAAAACAAAACAAAAAAAAACAGAAAAGAAGTGTCACATTGAACAGAACACAAGGTTGTAGCCGTTGGTATATGCTGGTATTTCCACTCTAAAAATATCTAATCTCAGTTGTTTCATTTTTAATAGAATATTTTATTAATTATTTCAAAATTTCATGCATTGTATTTTGATTATAATCACCTCTTTTTCTTCCCCTAAGTCTCCCAACAAATCCAACTCTCATAACCCTACCCCTCCCAACTTCCTGTCCTCTTTTTATTTTCTTTAATAATCCACCAAGTCCAATCCATGCTACCCACATACTCCCGGCTGTGGGGTCACCCCATGGAGCACGGGTCAACCAACCAGGGGCCACACCCTTAAAGAAAACTGGTTCTCTCTCCGTCTGAAGCCATCAACTGTCCATAGCTTCTCAGCCAAAGGTAGGAGTTTGTGAGTCTCCATGCTAAAACACTGACTGGCTTGGTCTCATGTGAGCAATGAGGTACTGTGAGTTCACGAGTGCAGAGGTCCTATCATGACCCTAATGTGCTGTTTCACTCCTGTCCTTCTTAACTTCTGGCTCCTACAATCTTTCCGTCCCCTCTTTGGAGACGGTCTCTGAGCCAGGATGGCCATAATGTCTCATTTGTGGGTGACGGCTCTATTGATACTTACTCTCTACTCTCTAATCAGTTGTGAATTTCTGTGTTAACCACTGTCCTTTGCACACAGAAACTTCTCTAATGGGGCCTTAAGATAGGCTCAGGTACTCCCTTGACTAAAAGCCACTGAGACCCTGTCCCACAGCAAAGGCTCTATGGACTGCCCCCCAGGCCTTCACATCCACTAAGCAGAAGTCAGTCACTGAGTCACTCTTACTCTAGGTTTCCAAAACAAACATCTTTGGACTGAGCTGGCCTGGAAACTTGGTGAACTGGGCTGCAGTTTCAAAAGGCTGTGGATGAAAACACCAAATGGTTAGCTAAATCTGATCACCACTAACCTAACTACAGACAGGGCACCCACAGAGTGATGCACCCCATTAGCCCATTAATACGCTGTGTGCTGCCTGGAGCCCTTCCTGTCCATTGTGAGATCCAGTTCTCAGGCCCTAACTCCTGAAGTCAGGGTCTCGGGATACAACCCTGCCCCCACTCCCATGGTAGGTTAAGGCACTCTCCACTGTTTCTGGTCATCAGCCACCTCCTTCATCTCCACCAGAGATCTCAGTCATAACAGAGCACAAGTCAGTGGTAAACATCAGTAGCCCCAGTCCTGGAAGGTGGATACAGGCAGATGTGAGCAGAGGGCTCACTGGCCAGCCAGTCTAGCCCAACAGTGAGCTGCAGGTTCAGTGAGATAAACTGTCTCTGACATGAACTGATTGGCCTGCTCTTTGATCACCTCCTCCTGAGGGGGGAGCAGCCTTACCAGGCCACAGAAGAAGACAATGCAGCCACTCCTGATGAGATCTGATGGACTAGGATCAGACGGAAGGAGAGGCAGACCTCCCCTATCAGCGGACTTGGGGAGAGGCATTCATGGAGAAAGGGGAGGGAGGGTGGGAGTGGGAGGGGAGGAGGGAGGAGTTTATGGGGGGGATACAAAGTGAATAAAATGTAATTTAAAAAAAAAGACTGGAAATAAAATAAAATAAAATAAAATATGTTGGAGAGTGACTGATGAAGATGTCTAAGCTCAACCTCTGATGTCCTAATCTATCACAGTCACTCCTGGAATTAACAAGCAAGTTCTCAACATTTTCTGGGAATGAATCTAAAAAGCAGCATGGGCCAACCAGACAAACCAAAGCAGTGGGATTTCACTGCCATCGTGGCCACAACTGTTGCTAAAGATGAGGCCACTGAGCACACACAGAAGAGCAAAACTTTGCTGGTGTTCCTGGTTTATGTCACACCTTGCCTTCCTTTTCCCCTTGCCACCCCCAGCACAGCATTAAAGGACCTGAGAAAGGTGTATGTCTGTCTTCAGGGGATACACAGAGACCGAAGACAGTGACAGCCAGAGAGCCAAAGCTATCCCAAGCCTGACAACCTTGCTTTCTTCTGGCTCTACCCCACCACTTCCTGCCCAGCCAGGAGCTCTCTTCTGCCCATAGCCAAGACCCCTGCTGTGTGTGGAACATATTAGTAACGCAAAATTAAACTTACTGCAGGCAGGTTCACAATATCCCTAGGAATACAGAGGCTAAAATTGGTTAAGCTAAACACATGTCTGTAATCAACAAGAATGATGAGTGTGAACTAAGGTCCTATGAATACAGTTGCAGGACGATGGAGGAAACACAACAGGACCCAGCCTGTTGGTTTGTTTATTCTTTGCTTAGGACCGTCTGCTCCTGAAGAGAATTTGTGGTATACCAAATCCAAGTTATGCCACTTAATTATCATGGAACCCTAGGCAACTCAGCTTCTCACGGCTTCAGTTTCCTGATTCATAAATGAGGATAATGATGTGCCTTAATCACAGTTTTCTACAAGGGTCAATTAATGTAAAGGGCTTAGAAAAGTGGCTGCTGCAGAGAATGCATTCAATGGACACTCTGTTATTAGTGAGATTCCGCGGTGTTCCTGTCACTAAAGCTGCTTCTTCGCCTCAGAGGCATGCTCCCTCTTAGGAAACAATCACAGAAGACCTCAGCGGGCACCCTTCAACTTCCTCAATATGAAGAACGGGTTCAGAGACGCTGGCTCACTTATCTATAACCGTACATCTTGTAAATGGGAGCCCGGAGATTAGACCCAAGGCCTGAAATCTAATGGAACTGCCCAGGAATCTAATGGATTATAAATTATTCTGTTAATTCTCCTTGAAACATACTTGTATTTCAGTGACTAAAAGAAGGGCATGAGCATGACCGCAATAACACCACGATACAATATATGAAGATAGTAGTTTAAGGCAAAAGGCCTTAGCTGCCTCATTCCATCCCTACAATATACAAATAGAATGATGTATTCACGTATTCCCTGTTTCATGCATAAAAGCTGAGTAGAGATGACTCCCTTAAATTTTCACAGCAATCCTATGAAATGGATATTATAGTTAGCATAATGACAGTGAAGAGAAAACCAAATAGTTAAACAACAGGTCAGGGAGCGCCATTAATAGAGGGTGAAATTACGAGCTAAACTCTAGCAGGAATTCATACTTATGACCACTCTGTTATACCGCCTCATGAGTGTGGGCAAGTTCAGCTTTAGATATTGCTGTAGCTATAGGCTCCAAGTTTCCTTACTTGATTTTAACCATAAGTATTTACTATAGTAGTCACAGAAGATATCACTGGTGCTGAGGAAGCTATTGGCCTCTCAAGCGCGCGCGCACACGTGTGTGTGTGTGTTTGTGTGTGTGTGTGTGTGTTTTCCATGTTCCTTTGTGGTTTGTAAAGAGCTTAAGGACTCACATACTATGAATTTACATGTAATCATCTTTGGGTGATCGGCTGGTTGTTTTGGATCACTTCACGATCTTCCTGCCTGCACAAGCAGAAGCAATCATCTTTGAACCTCCCTTAAATTGCTATAAAATCTCTTGTTTCCAGACATTCTCGGAAGTTACCTAACCAAGCCATGAGCTCTGGGCCTTCGGGAATTCTCAAGGCAGCTCTTGAAAATTAAAGCCCATCTCCCATGCTCCTCAAAAGAACTGAAGGACTACCACTACCAGTCAGGAAGAAAAAAATGAAAACTTTACACCAAGGTCTGTGGCATCTGATTTCAGATTTACACAGCCCATTTTTCATGGTGTTTACTCAACATACTAATTATTCTGGTGTGCAGAGTTCCTTACTCTTAAAGAAGGAAAGAAGTGAGTAGGGCTTCTCTAGATAGAAAAGAAGCTGCACCAGAACGGTCAAGTGACTTAGAGTCACCAGAGACAGAGCTTAAAATTGGGGAAGTTACCTGATCAAAGACACACAGTAAATAAATTGTAGACCGAGAACCTAAACTTGGGCTTCCTGACTCTAATTTTTTTTAATGAGGCTGCACAGAGTTAAATTGAGTGAGATCATTTCTGAATTCTGTAATGTGCTCTTTCCAGATTTCTGTAATCTGTATCTGATTTCAGCACAACAGTCTTAATTATTGAACTATGTAGTAAGTCTTCAGATAAACTGATTTGTTCCTCATTCATCTTTCTTTTTAAATTTGTTTTAGATACCACACAGGTCCTTGTCCTTTGCATCTAAATTTCAGACAAACACTGCTACACCCACAAAAACTCACCAAGATCTTGTCAGGAATTATATTAGACCTATGAATTGATTTTGAGGAAACAGGCGTTTTTTTTTTTTTTTACTGTGCTGTGTCTTCACTGTGCTGAGCATTTCCATGAATATAGTATGTCTCTCTGACTATTTAGACTTTTTAAATGTTCTCCTATAAAGCTTTATTATTTTCAGCCTGTATAGCCTAGGTCAGATTGCATTTTCTTATTTTTGAGTGATTACAAGCACTACTGTAATTTTAACTTTCGTGCTTATGTGTCCGTTACTCTTCTACAGTCATATAACTGATTTTTGAACTGGTGAGCTTTCTGAATGCATGTATTACTTCAAGGAGCATGGTACTTGATAGATTTGGATTGGAGGTATGTAAGCAATTATGTTATCTTAAAAATTAGGGTTTTTTTTTTCCTTCTTTCCAATCTTTACTCTTTTTCATAACACCTAGAACTTTGATACTGTGTTGGAAGGGTTGCACAAACAAGCACCTTTGTCTATCCTCCAGTGTTAGGGAGAAAGCACTCCATTACCACATCCAGGGTGAGCTGTAGACTTTTTATATAAGATCTTTATCAAATCAAGTCATTCTCCTCTATTCCTGACTTACCGAGAGGTTTTCCTTTGTAAGTGATTGTTGAATTCTGACAAAGTATTGTGTGCATCATTTAATATGGTCATATAATTTTTATATTTAGCCAATATTGGATACTCGGAATGAGTTCCCTGAATGTGCTCATTTCCCTAACACATTGTCACATTCAATCTGCTAATATTTGTTGAGGATTTCTAACCGTGATGAATACGACTAATCTGGCTTTCTTTTAATTAATATTTATATGATATAAACATTCCTTTTTGCCCAACATACTTGGATCCTTACAGTTCAAGAAGTCTTCTCATATATAACATATAGTTGGACCACCTTTTCAAAAAGTTCTATTAACTGTTGCCGTCCTATAAGTCAAAAACAGGCGTCAGCAAATTTCATGTCTTTCAATCATACATATTAGTGCCTTTATTTCTTTAAATAATACTATCAAAATATAATCATTTCATAAGGAAAAACGAGACTGAGAGAAATGAAAAGATTTTTGAAGTTAACATCCAGGAAGACTCTGAACTAGACAGTTCTTGCTTACATTTAGCCACTTGGCCAGCCCGGGACAGCCAGCAAGCAGGGCTGAGTTTGGCACATACTTCCCAAATTCCAGCAGGTCCACCTGCTTAGTGACCTCCAGCCGCACCTCAGAGCAAGGTGAAGGTCTGTTCTCCTGGCCTGACAGGGCCTGCAGCCATGGGTTTCAGGATGGCTACCTGTCTTTAATGCTAGGTTTGAGCAGCAGCGGTATCTGTGCCCTTCTCCCTGTCCCAGAGGGCCTGGACATCTGGGCCTAAACTCACCAGAAGGCCAAGTGATTGAGGTAGAGTCTCTGGCCAATTAAAAAAAGGATGGGCCAGATTTCATCCAGGGCAAACACAGCAGCAGTGTCCAGCTCAAGGGAGGCCCACCAAGATAAACACTGGCCCCTCGCCTTGCAGCCTCACTGTGGATTTCTCCAGGAAAGAGGAAGGAGGGGCCCACACAGGAATCAGGGCAAGGCCTTGGGGCTGATCCAAAACAGACACACAGAGCCAACCAGGCACCTCGTGAGGTTATAGCTCTAAGCTATCCTGGACTTGGCAGGCATTGCCTAGATGTTTCAAGAGGACCCAAAATTAACCTTCTTCCCTTGAAATGAAGCAGCTTAGAAAATGACTCAGAGCAGTGGAGTGGAGGCCTGCATACAACTCACGGCTCTCCTCAGCTGAAAGCCTGGTCTGCCCACGCACCCTCCACTGCAGACTGAATGTTTCTCTCTCCCCAAACTTGGACTCTGGAAGCATGTCTGCAGTTGAAGATATTGGAGCTGCAGCCTTCCAAAGTTGATCAGGGCCCAGGGGCAAAGTCGTTGTGCATAGGATTAAAATGGAAATCCAGAGAGCTTCCTCTTCCCTTCTGCGGTGCCGACAACGTTTTAAGGTTCTGTCTCTCAACCAGGAGGTGGGAGCTCACTAGATACCAAGCCCTCTGGCACTTAGCTCTAAGGCTGCTGCCACTAGAACTGTGTGAAATGTGTTTCCTTTATTGATTGGCTACAAGTCCATGTTGTTTGTATGGAAATGCTATTCTTTCATTCCATCTTCATTCACAGTCTTTGCTTAGGCCCGGGGCAACCAAACTCATTGAAAGAAAAGAATTCAAAATGATCTGGAAAGTGATGTCTATCATTTCAGAGGAGGCGCAGGATCTGGAGGTATACAAGGAAATCCAGGCAGATTCTCAGTCTGCTCACAGTGCAGAAATCGATCAACCACATCACAGACAAAATGCACATAGCGGCATCTGACCCTTGTGAACCCTCTAATGAGCATAACGCACACACTAAGCAAGCTGATATGTAGTTGGTAGACACCAGATCCAAAGAGGCCAAGATACTTGTGTAAGGTCATCCAGCAAGAGGGGAAGCAGAGCCCCAATCTAAGTTCTGGCTTAAGTCTGGATCTCTTGGTCACAGACCATGTTCTGTTCTCCTCATTGACCATCCGCAATAACAAAAACAAACAGATGCAGGCATCTGGGGAAGGACACGCAGCTCCTCCCATCCCACAAACAGGCCTGAATAACTTCCATGAGGTTAATCAAACAAGTCCCTGAGTGAACTTGTGTTTTCCTAGAAATATCTTGCCTTCATATTCTCAATTTTTGCAAACACAAAAGATGGTTACAGAAGATGACTAGAACGCATCTGATGTCAAGGCTGTGAGCAAAGTTCTCCCCTGCACAAATAAGTAGATAGATAGATAGATAGATAGATAGATAGATAGATAGATAGATGGACAGATAGATAGAAATTTCAAAAGCCTTCCTAGTGCTTGTACACATTTTTCAAAAGAAGCTCATTATTCTTTGTGACACTTTCATATAAACGTGTCCAAGGCCACTGAAAGTGGATGAAGCTGTTAACAATGAGCTGATACATGTCACTCTGGCTTGCCTCTACTCTGTAAGAACCAAACTAACAATGACATGTTTCTGTCTTTAAACGCTGCTCATGCGTACTGCTGAGAATAGGCGTGTTTCTCCTTCTGTCCCACAATACCTCAAGATGTTCTGGCTCTGTGCCCAGCCCAGCCTGGGGAGTAGAAGATGGTCTCCCCACTTTGCTGCCCTTTGAGCATGACTTCCACTGTTATCTGGGGTGTTCTTGCCAAAACTGCCTCATAGGTGAGGAGACATCTTTGCTGGGAGGTCTGAGTTGACCTCCAGAGGACCAACCCACCCATCCTCCCGGCTGGGGACTCCTGGTTTCATTAGAAGAAAGGTGTTCTAGGCAGAGACTGACAGAGACTGTTTCTGAATTCTTCAGTGGCCTACTCTGTGACTCTGGGCCTATGCTTCTTCATCCAGGAAATCGGTGTTAATGAAATTATCTCCACGGTTCCTCCCATCTCGAAGTTCTGCAAGGCTCAGTTTCCAGCAATAAACTGAGAGGATTTATTAGGAAGATGCCGGCGCCGGCATGGGAAAGAAGACAGCGGTGCAGCAGCGCACGGTTAGCAATAGCTCATTTGAATGTGTTTACCGTGCATCGTGCCCTGTTCTCAGCAACCTACACCCACTGCCTTGCTTGACACAGCAGCCCTGTGACAGGGGTCTTATGATCTTTGATTCACACATAAATAAGCCGTGGTTCAGAAAAGTTGATTTACCTGACCCAAATCACGTGACTGTCCACTAGTCTGGCTCCAGAGCCGTGCTTTTCGAAAAGAGCTATCCACGTGGTTGTCACCGTAGGGTGACATTTACTGATTTGGGGCTTAACCACATTTACTCTGCCTCTTTCTTACAAGTTGTTCACATTCTTCACGGCTTTATGGTTCCTTTGTGTAATCTTTTTAAGCCTTTGCTTAAGCACTGTCTTGGTTACTTTTATATTGTTGTGATAAAACACCATAAACAAGGCAATTTATAGAAGAAAGCATTTAATTTGGCTTAATTTTAGAGGGTTAAAATGTTTAGAGTCCATGATGATGGAGCAAAGAAACAGCTGAAAGCTCTTATCTTCATCCAAAGGTAGGGGGCAGAGGGGACATGGAACATACACTGGGAATCTCAGAAGTCTTTTGAAACCTCACAGCCTACTCCCAATGACAAACTTCCTCCAACAAGGCCACACTGTCAAACCTTTTCCAAACAGACCTACTAAATGATGAAGGATTTAAATATATGAGTCTAAAGGGGGCCGTTCTCATTCAAATCACCACAAACACCAACAATAGTAGGTATAAAAAAATACATAAATTGCAAGAAGCTATGAATAGTTGTATTTCAAATACATATGAAAGCTGAAAGGTGACGTAGTGAAATTTATATCGGGGCTGTCATATAAGCAAGATAGCTGCTACAGAACTGAAATTTGCACTCCAGCAGTCTTTTTTTAATTTAGTTAGTTCTTTGACAATTTCCTACAGGTATAGAGTGCATTCGTGTTACTAACTCCCCTTTATCCTCTTTTAACTCCCCCCCACCCCCACTTTCTCCCTACTTGCTCCTTTGCCAGATTAACAGCTTTTGACTTTTGTCCTGTGATCCATTTACTTTAACTGGAAACATCCTTTGGCTTGTTTTCTTTGGATTGGACTTCTCCATTGGAATCTGGTAATGTCACAAATGGTCCCACAAGTGAGGGCAATGACTTCCGCTTTCCTGGAATCTATAGGTAGGAAATAGTTCCTTGGTGGCAGGTCAGACTTCTTGAGCCCCACCCCGCTAATAATGGGTCCCTTCTTGACCTGACATCGGATAGAGCTTGTGACTGCAGTGGTTGCCTGAAGCTAGCATTTCTCCCTGTCTTCTGGTTCCTCTACTCTTTCCACCACCACCACCCCTTCTGCAGTGCTCCCTGAACCTTGAAGGGGATGATATAAGTGTCTTCTTTATGGTTGAGTATTTGATTGACACTTATTTGCAGCAGTTTATGCAGCTATGAGTTTCTGCGTTCACCAGAGTTCACTGGTAACCCAGGCTTCTCTAAGAGGGCTGAGCACCATATTCTTGCTGCTGATGGTTAATGAGGTGGAAGGCTCCTTGTGAGGTGTTATTCAGCCCCAGAGTGATAAATATAAGACTAAGTGGATGAATCATCCAACGTGGATGAGAATGGTGACAAAGCAGATGGTGGGAAATACTACATGGACATCAAGATCTGCTGGGTTTCCTCTTTCTCCTGGATTGCCCATGATCGTGAGAATCCCATTGGGAGAGGATACAAAAAGCCTGAAAAAATCAACTGAGATTTATTCAGGAGGGTTATTTAAGCTGTGACCAATCAGTTAAGATCCTTCAACAAATAAATTATTCATTGAATGTCAGCCTTTTGCAGGGCAATCTGGAGACGGAGGGTCCATGCTCTTTTGTTTAAATCTACCTTAGTACCTAACACAGAGCCAAAAGGAACAAAGCCTGGATACAGCTGAAGTTTTTTACCCTGTAACAGCCACATTTGGATGTGGTTTTCCCTGGCATAGAAAGCATCCTGACTAAACTCTTGGGGAACAAAAGAGAAAGGCAATAGTTAAGGGGAGGGGGGGTCTCTATCTCAACCCATCATGGATTTGGATCTGAAGTGAGGTATTATCACTCAGCTGACATTATCCACAGCTGGATCAGACACAAACTAGCCACAGCTCCGGGATAATGCTTTTGGTTTGATCTTTGAGACTGACTGAAAACCCCTGCATGCAGAGGAAGCAGTTACCTTGGAACCAGATGGTGCCATTTGGTTTCCAAAGAGAAATGTGGTGACTTTTCCACTTAAGCAGGAAATGGAGAGCTAAGAGTGATGCATCATGGGAAATGAAAGACTATGAACATAAATGGTAGCAGCCCAGACTTGAACATATAGCCCTAACTGTGTGACTTGAAAATGGTTTAACTTAGTGAGCCTGACTTCTGTTGTCTGTAGAAGGCAGGTGAAAATATTTCCCTGTGTGCACCCAGCACACAATAGGCCAGAAGTAAACAGGAAGTGCTGACTGCCATTGTTTCTAAAAGGTATGGGAGGTAGTAATGAGTAGTATTCTGAAGGTAGGATTCTGGCTTAATGAACTGCAAACATCCAAAATAAACTAAATGTCGCTTAAAAAATTATTCAAAATACATTAACTGAGAATGTATTAAGAACCTGAATAAGTTAGACTCTGGCGGCAAAACCATAAATAGCATACTTTGGCCACCTTGCCTAGCAAGAGGGAAGCATCATATAAATTAATAAGGGTAGGGCATCATGGAGAAAAACGCTGTGTGGGCCTAAGGCTGACGTACTTTACAGCTTAGTGTGAGTCAGCATGGAAGTGCTCTGCCAGGTTCTGTCAGTGCCTTGCAGCATATGATCAGGAGTTAAGCCTAAATAGTATTTTACGAGATGCTAGGCAAAACAGATCTTAGATAATTCTTGAATGTTTTTTGTGACTTGTTCAGTCATACACACACACACACACACACACACACACACACACACACACACTGAGTGGGAGGGAAAACACATTCAACTACTTACCTGTGAGATACATATATTTCACATACAGATACACTCCGACTTGCTCTATCTCTCTCTCTCCACACACACACACGATTCAATTATGCTCATTCATACATTGAAATTAATCTTTATGCTGGGATTCCACCTCTACTTTTGCATCTCCAGACCTCCTTGAGTTCTGTAAGAGTCTGATCCTTCCTGTATTTTGTCTCCCTGCATTGCTCAGCTGCCTTTCCTGTCTATGCTCATAGCTTTAGCATCATTCTCATCGGTCCATTCTCTGTTTTGTAAACAACGATATTGTTTCTAAAATCCAAATTGACCAAGACTTTTCCTAGATAAAAGAAACAACTGCTTGTCACTTATCCTGGCAAACAAAAAGAATATGGAACCCCTATGGCCCCAGTTTTTCTAACGTCTTAACTTTATTCCAACCATTTTTATCTGTTTATTGAATGAATATCAGCTAAGTGCCTACTGTGCATGACTTTGGGCCTGGCTCATGCTTTCCACTGCAAATGGAAATAACCCAAGTGTCCATTGCTGAGTCAAACAGACCCGGGAAATGTGTTTCCTTAAAGTCACAAACCATCTCCAGGCTAAAGATTTTTGCTCATCTCTCATTTTGATCGGTAAGCTCACCAGGGACTGGGCCTGGGGAGATGATCCAGAAGACCACAGAGCTGGATTTGGATCCCCCAAACCCATGTAAAAAGCCAAGTATGGTGGCAGGTACCAGTAATCCTAGAAACAGCAAGATGGAAGGCAGAGACATGCAGATCTCTAGAAGCTCAGAGGCCTGGTACCCTAGCCTTCCTAGTGAAATCCCACATCAATGACAGACTCTGTCTCAAAGAAAAAATGACAGTCACCTGAGGGCTGACACCTGAGATTGTCCTCTGACTTTCATTCATTCCTGCTGTGCACATGCATGTCCCCGTAACCCGAGTCAGATATATACACATGTGCACACAACACATATACACACCCCCCCACACACACACAGAAACCTTACCATAGACAGTGACATGGCCATGATCACTGCCACTCCTCATTCATCATCATGCTCCTATGGTATCACTCAGACTGTGGTAACTGCTGTGTCAGACCCTGGTCCCCATCTTCAGCTCACTAATTGACACGCCTGCCTCTTCTATTCTATGAGTTCTGTATGTCTAGCACCCAGCATAGTCCTTTTTAGTCATGAGAAG
Source organism: Psammomys obesus (assembly GCF_907164565.1). NCBI lineage: Eukaryota > Metazoa > Chordata > Mammalia > Rodentia > Muridae > Psammomys > Psammomys obesus. The sequence continues at coordinate 910,503 of NW_026596057.1, read as the reverse complement.
AAGCTCTTAAAAAGTACTGGCTAAGTAGGCAGTATTCCTTCCGTGACACCAATCCTGATAACATGTGTTATCATGTTTCATGTTCTTTGTGCCTCACAGCTAAGGTGATCTAAATAAGATATGAAATGTGAAGGTTTCCAACACTGATAATAGATTTATTAATTATTACTGCAATGTAATTAGCAAATAAGAATCATCTCTGTGCAATGCCTTGCAGTAGTCAACCTTTATACTTGAAGTAGCAAAAGCAAGATTCGAACAACTTACAGCTAAATTATGCGTTCACAAGAACTGATAAATTAGGGAAATACCACAGATGGTCCTCAAAAAAACAAAACCAGAACTACTATACGATGGAGCTATCCTTCTACTGGGAATACATAAAAGAAAAGAAAGAAACAAAGAAAGAAGTAAAGAAAGAAAGCAATGGATACCTCCTGTGATTGCAACCCTATTCACAGCAGCCAAGAAATAGAAACAGCCCAGTGTCCATTGATGAAAAAACAGATGAAGGAAATATAGTACACGTTTGCAGTAGAATACTATTCCATAATAGGCATGAAATCCTGCCATTAGAGGCACCCTGGATGGAACGGGGAGACATTAATAAAGAACAAGTCAGGCCGCAGTGGCACACGCCTATAATCCCAGCACTCGGGAGGCAGACGCAGGTAGATCTCTATGAGTTCGAGGCCACCCTGCTCTACGGAGCAAGTCCAGGACAGCCAAGGCAACACAAAGAAACCCTGTCTCAAAAAACCAAAAAAAAAAAAAAAAAAGAAAGAAAAAGAAAAAGAAAAAAGAAAATAAAGAAAGAAAAGAAAAAAAAAACAGCGAGGCACAAATACTGCATGCTCTCTCTCACTCATAGGTGGAAGCTTAAAGAGAGAATTCTCTGCAGAGGAATATCGAATGGCAGAGAAGCACTTAAAGAAATGCTCAACCTCATTAGCCATTAGGGAAATGCAAATCAAAACAACCCTGAGATTCACCTTACACCCATCAGAATGGCCAAGATGAAAAACTCAAGGGACAACACATGCTGGAGAGGTTGTGGAGAAAGGGGAACCCTTCTCCACTGCTGGTGGGAATGTAAACTGGTACAACCACTCTGGAAATCAATCTGGCGCTTTCTCAGACAACTAGGAATAGTGCTTCCTCAAGATCCAGCCATACCACTCCTAGGCATATACCCAAAAGAGGCGCAAGTACACAAAGAGGACATTTTCTCAACCATGTTTGTAGCAGCTTTATTTGTAATAGCCAGAAGCTGGAAACAACCCAGATGCCCCTCAACTGAAGAATGGATGCAGAAACTGTGGTACATCTATACAATGGAGTATTACTCAGCAATGAAAAATAAGGAAATCATGAAATTTGCAGGTAAATGGTGGGACCTGGAAAGGATCATCCTGAGTGAGTTGTCCCAGAAACAAAAAGACATGCATGGTATATACTCACTCATATAAACATACAACATAGAATAAACCCACTAAAATCTGTACACTAAACAAACTAAGCAAAAGAGAGGACCCTAACTAAAATGTTCAATCCCCATCCTGAAAGGCAAAGAGGATGGACATCAGAAGAAAAAGAAAATAGGAAACAACCTCGGAACCTGCTACAGAGGGCCTCTGAAAGCCAGAAGAAAACAGGAAACAACCTTGGAACCTGCCACAGAGGGCCTCTGAAAGCTTCTGCAGTATAGACTGTCAAAGCAGATGCCTTTGGCCAACTGATGGGCAGAGTGAATGGAATTTTATGTAAGAAGTGGGAAATAGTAAGAGCTGGAGGGGACAGGAACTCCACAAGGAGAGCAACAGAACAAGATAATTTGAACACAGGGAACTTCCCAGAAAATCATACTCCAACCAAGGACTATTCGTGGAGATGACCTGGAACCCCTGCACAGGTGTAGCCCATGGCAGTTCAGTGTCCAAGTGGTTTACATAGTAATGGGAAGAGGGACTGCTTCTGACATAATCTGATTGGCCTGCTCGTTGATCACTTCCCCCTGAGGGGGGAGCAGCCTTACCAGGCCACAGTAGAGGACAATGCAGCCACTTTTGGTGAGAACTGATAGACTAAGATCAGAAAGAAGAGGAGAACCTCCCCTATCAGTGGACTTGGGGAGTGAAATGCATGAAGAAAGGGGAGGGAGGGTGGGATCGGGAGGGGAGGAGGGAGGGGCTTATGGGGGGATACAAAATGAATAAAGTGTAATTAATAAAAAAAAATAAAAATAAAAATAAAAATTTAATTAAAAAAATAAGAAAGTGAATTGCATAGATGTGGGAAGTTTAAGAGTTATAAATGGGGTGGCAAGGGAATGAGTACATATGTAGACTATGTGGGATGAAATAGACCCCTTTGTTTCATATACGACTTGCTCAAATATGAGAAAATGGTTCGTTTAGCTTGATGGAGCCAATGTCATTTTTATTTGCATATGAGCACAGTTGCCCTAACTGTTCTTTTCGTTCCATGACTCACCAAGCTTTGGTTTCACTACATTTTCACTATCTGTCTTAACGGATACAGATCTCCATGGATTGAGGGGTTCTTCTCTGCCCACCATAGTCCTGATATGGCCTATCAGAAATGAGGCAGACAATCTGCAGGGGAATGGAGGCAAGGTAAGGGTCTCCTGTCCTCCCTGAACCAATGCCTCAATGTGAGAACATGCCCAGTCTCCTCACAGCTGCCCTCTGGAAAGCTCTTTCCATGAACAAAATTTTATGGTGGATTAATTTTCCTTGTAAGGTAGGATATGGGAAAGAATTTAGAAGTACATTTGAGCTGATTGTTATGTCTGTGAAATCAATGTCTTTATACCTAATTACAGAACTAAACTGGACTATTAGAGCCCATAATTAAAGAATGTACGTAACAATGAAATTATAGTGGGCAATGATTTGAGAAAAAAAAAAATCCTAATTATACTCTGTGAAGCTGAAGTCCCTGGCACAACCTCACATTGCTATTTTCATTGCAGAAATCACTCCCATGAGCTCATCTCTGAGGTTTACATGTCTTGAGTGTGCTCATTTCATGGGACAAAGAGGCCCTAAGATCAAGCCCACTGCAAACTTTTACATAAACCAGTTGGCACGGCACACCTCCATAAGGACAAGTCGTACACTGGGGGAGGGGATCTTAGGTTGGGAAGACGGCTCAGTAGGTACTTGCTGGGCAAGAGTGAGGACCTGTGTCTGAATCCTCTAGATCTCACAAAGCCAGAGGCATGGCACACCCCTTTGACCCTGATGGAAGACAGAGAGGAGAGTGGTCAGAGCTTGCGGAACAGCTAGTCCTGCATGCGCACTGGGAAACAACAAAGGAAACCTTGTCCCGGTAAGAGAGAAGCAAAGCCTGACACCAGAGGTTGTCGTCTGGCCTGCACTCAGGTGTCACAGCATGCGTGTGTGCTGTGTACTCACACACACACACACATACACACACACACACACAAGTAAAAATATAGCAGTTCACCTCTCTGTGGGATAACAATGAATGGGCAGTTGTCTAAATCTTTTATTTAGAAACATCATCAAAACATTAATCGAGCTGATTAATAAACTAAAAAGTATCTACAACCCGGACATGGTGGTGCATGCCTGTAATACCAGCACTCAAGGAGGCAGAGGCAGAAGCAGAAGCAGGTGGATCTCTGTAAGTTCAAGGCCAACCTGATCTACAAAGCAAGTCCAGAAGAGCCAAGGCTACACAGAGAAACATATATATGTATGTATATATGTATATATATATATGTATGTATATATATGTATATATGTTTAGCATACAAATGGTACATGTGCATGATGTTATGTGTCTGTGAGTGTTGTGGTGTGTGCGCATATGTGTCTTTTGAAGAAAGACAAATGCTATGGTTTAAATATAAAATGTCCCTCCTTGGGCAATGTATGTTTGAACACATGATCATCCACTGGTGCACTGTTTGGGGAGGGCTTGGAACTTCTGAGAGACAGTAAGGTTAGCCAGCAGAAGTGGATCTCTGAGAGCAGGCCTTAAGGTCTGTAGCCTGTCCCTACTTCCTGGCCCAGCTCTGCTCCCGGCTCCACTGGGATAAAATCAAGCAGCTGCCACCATCTTTCTTACCACCTGTCACCTGCCAGCATGCCTTTCTTACCATTCAAGGGCTGGGTTCCCTTAAGCCCTGAATCAAAATAAACCTCACCTCACTTAAGGTGCTTTCAGGAGGGTTCTTGATCATATCAAGAAGCAAAGTAACTAATATAAGTGTGTGTGTGTGTGTGTGTGTGTGTGTGTGTGTGTGTTGTATAGTTCTTTGAATATAACCACTAGTTTGTGAGCAATGCCACAAACTAGTGAATAATGAGCCATAAAAGGGCAAGGTATTAGGATTGTCCTGGGTTTTTTTTCAACTTGATACAAGTTGGAGTCACTTGGAAAGAGGAATGTCAGCTGAGAAAATGCTTCCATCAGATTGTAGACAAGACTGTGGGGCCTTTTCTTGATGAATGATTGGTGTGGAAAGACCCATCGCATTGTGGATGGTGTCATCTCAGGGCCGGTGTTTCAGTACAATATAAGAAAGCAGGCTGAGGAAGCCATGGAAAACAAGCCAGTAGGCAGCACCCTTCATGGCCTTCAGTTCCTGGCTCCAGGTTCCTGCCCTGCCGTCCTTTGATGTTGGACCGTAAAGTGGAAGCCCACCATGAAATAAACCCTCTTCTTCTGTTTTATCATAGCAGTAGAAACCCTAAGACAAAGAGGAACTGTGGGTGAACAAGAGGATCTGCCCCATGGACTGCTGTAAAACATCAGACACTTTTTTAACTGCACGTGTGTAGACTCCTTTCCTCTCTGCTGCAGCTCTGTGAGAGGAACCCAGTGAGTTCACAGATAGAATGACCACAGCACACAGGGATTAAGAATTTGCCCAGGTGAACCAGGAGTTAGGTAGCGGTGCTGGGCTCAGAACCCAAATGTCTATGTGCAGAACTCAGCTGCAATCTCCTGGAAAGTTGTCAGTGACAGAGAGACAAGCTCTGAAGACAGAGTGTGAGCTATGGAGGCTCTGGAGAAGAGCGCTCTGGGCTAAAGAGGAGGGAAACAGCAAACAGAGAATGGCAATAAGGACAGCACTGCATCTAAATACAGTGTCCTAGACAGTCACAGCTTTGCAGGTGAGGTATGAATGGAGGGAGAGAGATGCGGCACAGTGCAGGCAAGATGAGGGGGGCGACTGTGTAACTTGGGTGGCAGAAATTGAAGGCCAAACACCACAAAGCTTATGACTTTAGGATGATAAAAAGGCTGATAAAACTGTCAGAGGCAGGGAAGAAAGGAAGAAAAGACGGAAGGAAGGAAGGAAGGAAGGAAGGAAGGAAGGAAGGAAGGAAGGA
>NW_026596057.1:839562-905103 GCF_907164565.1 Psammomys obesus | reverse complement strand
GGAAGGAAGGAAGGAAGGAAGGAAGGAAGGAAGGAAGGAAGGAAGGAAGTTAGTTTACCCGTGACATACCTATGAACTTCCACAAAGATGTCCATAGGCCCTACAGATCCAAGGCAAATGCTGGAGGGGACTATCAGGCCAGAGAGGTGTGTCCTGACAGGGAGTTCTTTGAAAAGAAGGGCCAGAAATCTGGACCAGCCTGAGAAGTACAGGAAGGGTACTTGGAAGAAGGGTGCTTAAAAAATAGGACTCCAAACCCGGGCATGGTACACATACCTGTAATCCCAGAACTCAGGAGTAGAGGCAGGCAGATCTTTGTGAGTTCGAGGCCAGCCTGGTCTACAAAGCAAGTCCAGGACAGTCAAGGCTACACAGAGAAACTCTGTCTCAAAAAACAAAACAGGGAAGGTGTGACTCCAAGGCAGAATGAGTATTAGCAATTGGTCACTGCCTCCAGAGGCTCCAGACCACCCTAGGCCACTCCCCACTTCCTTCATCACAGCCACATACTTAGCAGATGCTAATGACTTGATCAGTTGCTATTCATTCAAATCGCTCAATAGTTAAGCTATAAAAGGGTGAGACACACACAAGCCTGGTTCACTACTGAACTCTAGCAGCCCTATGCCTGGCCGGGTACTAAATAAATGCGTCTTGCTTGTGGCACAAATAAGAACAGAAGCGGGGAAATTGGGTTGATAGGAGGGAGGAACTAGTGGTCATTTCTGGCCCTGTTCTATTTCTTCATACCCACTGCCTCCCTCTACCCAGACTCTTGAGCTCTCAGAGCTCCAGAAGACACCCCTACATGATGCACACCTGTATTGCAGAACACACGTGTGTGTGTGTGTGTGTGTGTGTGTGTGTGTGTGTGTGTGTGTGTGTGTGTGTGTTTACTGACAGGGTGCAGAGAGGCCAAGCCACAGCCTCTCTTCCCTAAGAGCCCACACCTCTCATTTACTATGAACCTCCTGGCACACAAATCAAAGGTTCAACCCAACACTTCAACCACCATACCAAGCGTAAGATGTTTACTAGGGCCAAAGGAAAAAGCAGCATCGCACCCTCTGGCTCCACAAAACTTGTACCAGAGTCAAACCCCTAAAATTAGTGTTCCAACTCCCCCACTAACAAAACCACTTGCTCCTGGCAAGTCAGGAGAAGCCACTTATCCATCCTAATCATGTGAGCCAGTATCAGCAGAGAGCAGAAGCAGCCAGAGTTTTGCTCTTGTCTGAAGCAACCGGAGTCAGAGGCATCAGCAAAGCTGAATCCTACCAATGTCCGTTGAAGTCTTCCAATTTTTGCTGGCCAAGTTGTTGGTGGTTGTGATGGCTCTTCTTGCTTGTCAACTTGACTGAACCTGGGATTAACTAAAATCCACAAATGGGGAGCACACAGTGAGGGCTTTTTTTTTTTTGAAGTAGGAAGATCCACTTCTAATCCAGATCTTGAGACTAGAAGACATACCTTTAATTTGGGGCTACACCTTCTGCTGGAAGCCTATATGAAGACATCTTTGCTTGCTTGCTCTTGCCTTGCCAGCAAGTCCATTCTTTTACTGTCATTAGAACCTACTTTGGCATTCCAGCATCTACTGTAGACCAGCTGAGATATCCAGCCTTGGAACTGAACAACTTCTGGATTCTTGAGCTTTGCATTCATAGCCAGCCACTACTGGATTACCCGGACCACATCCTGTAAGTCATTCTAATAATTCCCCGCACATATGTGTGTATTGTAATAAACTACACATATGTGTATGCACACGCAAAGAGAGAGATCCAATCTATAAAGTCTGCTACTCTAGGAAACCCTGGCTATTACAGTGGTCAAGATGAAACCAGAGGGCAGTGTTCCTAAATCAACGAGTGTCATCATTTGCCAGGGTGACTCCCTGACTAGAATGCTGTGGCCCCTTTTTTGGCTGATACGGTGTTGCTGTGAAGGCAGTGAAGGCACTTTGTGAATGTGATTGAAACATGATGAGTTGGACATTTTCAAAGACAAGACTTATGGGTCTTATCCCATAAAGCACACCTAATACTCTGAGGAAGAAATCCTGCCTGTGTACACCAATCGCAGCCCAGGCCACAGCTCCAACCTTCCTTCCTGAAAGCTTTTTCCTGGGGACATTGGCTTGCCGACCATCCCCCATAATTACCTGAATCAATTAGCCAGTAAGTAATTAGATGTTTTAATATATGCATGCATCAGATCATGATCAAGTAAGCATATCCATCACCTTAAACTTCTAATATCTCCATGGAGTTACATCCTCAGTCTTCTCTTTCAGCTCTTAAATATGCATTATATCGTTCATTATAGTGCCCTTACTCTGCATCCACGGCTTATTGCTCCAACCTAATACTGTAACTCTTGACCCTCCTCTCTCCTCCCCTAGTGTCATATCCAATAACGTGTCCATCAAAAGTAAAATTAGAAAAACAAAACAATAATAATTATTGGGAGATTGCTAGGACCCAGGAGCTGTTCTGGATGGCAGAGAGGCAAATAGGAGCCACTGTCTGTGCCTGTGACTATTGAGAGCCAGATCCCTGAGATGTCTCCCACATAACCTGAAACCCGGTCATCAGGAGCTGTGTTTGCCACAAGGCTTCTCAGATGCCTATGCAAGACCTGAATCACCCTCTCCAAGTTATCTTACTGGCAAGAATGCTAATGGTAACACAAATAAAGGTCCTTTCAGTTTTTTTGCAAGATGGGAGAGAGAGAGGAAGGAAGAGAGAGAGCACACTATGGGAATAGCAAGTTTCTAAGCAAAGGGGGAAAGACAGGATGGCAAAGGCAGTCCTCAAGCACGAAGATGTTCAGGAACATAGGCTGGAAAGCACAGAAGGCTGTGGAAGGGCACAAATGGGGCAGCCTATATACTTTCTTCTCTCCTGCCATGTCATTAAGTCTAGCTCAGATCTTTCAAACTCTGGCTCCAGCCACACACAACTACACAAGCTCTTTCCATTCATCTATGCAGATGGAGTGGAAGAAATATGCATCAAAGAGGATACTTTTAGCTCATGAAGAGGATTATTTTAGAAGTTACAAACTCGAGGAAGTTACGGTTTGGTTGTGAAAGTCCCCTACAGGCTCATGTGTTTGAACACTTGGCCCCCAGCTGTTGTAAAAAGTTATGGAACTTTTAGGAGGTGGGGTCTTGCTAGAAGGAATGAGTCACTTGCGGGGAAGAGCTTGAGGTGTGATAGCCCAGCTCCATTTCCTGTCCACACTCTGATTTTTACGCCTAGAAGCGACCTGACCAGCTACTGCAAGGCTACCTGCTGTCATACCGTTCCCTCAAACCATACGCTGGAATAAACCCTCCCACAAGTGGCTTCTTTTAAGGTATTTTGTTATAACGATGAGAAAATTAATGGAGAAGGTACCAATTGAAATTCCAAAAATTTGAAATGTGGGGGAAATAAGAAGAAAAACAACAGTTACAAACTATGACAGATAACAGGCTTTCGCAATTATCTGTTTGAAACCAGAGCCCTGGCAAGATTCCACATTGCAGACATGTAGGACGGAGCCTAAACTGACTTCACAGTGGGCTTCAGACATGTCTTGGTGCCTATGGAAGGCTATTGACATGGATTCTTCTAGAAGTACAATGAAGGACTAAGAAAGCTCAGGAGAAAATTGCTAATTTTATGAAGGAAAAAAAAGAACCAAGGCCCTAAGTCTGGATTCTGTATGACCTTCCTCTGCACTGATGGTGGGGTAACAAAGCATTCGTACTTGGTACTTCAGTGCCCTGAAGGGGAACCTTGTGAGAAGACGGAAGAGAATGTTTCATTAAAAAATATTTTCTGCCCAGCCCCAAACAGGGCATCTACATCTCCCCCCAAAGTCCAGGGAACACTGGGAAAGAGGGGATAGACAGACTGTAAGTGGCAGAAGACGGGGAGCAAGTGCTGGGGAATGCTGGGGAACACTCTTCCGTATAGGTCATGGACGTTACAACTATGACCACACAGCAGCTGTGGATAACTGCTCAAGACCGGTGCAAGTGCCTTCAGCACATCATCATGGCTAAGAGATGCTCCTGAGACCCTCCCCCTTTCTGAGGAGCTACTGGGAGCCGGTGGCTACCATGGTCACTTCTTGCAGTCTAATGAAGACCCAGAACCCTTGCGAGGAACGATACGGTTCCACATACAAAGAACATGAGACTACAAAGGAAATCAATTAAATTGAAATGCAGTTCTCAAAACTATCAGAAATATGCATGGTGCGGCCAGATACAGGTAGCCTGTTGGTCAAGGTCCAGCCAAGGGCGTAACATGACAAGTTTTAAGCACCAGTGAGTGTATCCACACCTGAGAGAGAGGCCACAGTCCAATGGGGCATGAAATGCCTTTGGTTTCTGCTAATTGGAGAAAACGCTGAACTTACAACCTTTTCTTTCAAAGGTCACTGATATTCTCCTCTTCAATTCTATCACCTTGACCGCTCTTGTGAATCTCAGACTTGAAGACCCTTATTTATAATCCATTCCCTCCCCTGCCTCTAGGAAAGTCCATACTTCACACCAGTAGATAAAATACTGTAAGTGTGTAAGTAGGTTTAAAATCTCACCCACGGCGGAAAATCCAAACTATCCTGCAGCCACCTAACCCAAGACCTGGAACATTTTAGTTCCCTAAACATTTTTTTCCAAATTTTTTCTATATTCACTTAGATTCCACTTAATTTTAATTTACAGTAAGGGGGAAAAATGAATTAAACTAGAGCGAATTCAATTTTACCTTTCCACTATAAAAAGTTTTAAAAAGCAAAGCATTTATATGAATGAGGTTACAGGAAGAACTTGAACCATTTTAAGAAAGCAAACTGTTTCTCGAGGCTTTAACCAGCCTCACAGGTACAACAGCCACACGTTGTGAGCTATAAGTCAGGGCACCAGATTTGACAAAGGACATTTTTGCCCTAGTTGACAAATTTACACTTTTTTTAAAAAAATCTGAAATTTATTACACTTGGGAGTAATGGAAATAATTTAGGAAACTGCTTGTACCAGAAGAGCAAAACTTTAACAAAAGAAATACATAATTTAGAACCAGTGTTTTGCGTTATCAGCTGAGTACTTGAAATTAGGACATCTCATAGAACACTGTGGCTGTTCGTGTCAGTTATGGAGACTGTAATGTAAGCATCCTAAGGAACCTGTCCCGCATTTCCTTAGGAATTTAAATTACGAAAGGTCTGTTCCCCCAGTCCATCACCACTCCTGTGAGCCTATGTTTCTGCATGAAATGAAATGCCCCTACCTAATGGTGAAGTGTGCCCTCCACCTCAGGAAAGATTTGTGCAAGTCCTGAGTCTGCCTGCCTCCAGGACCTTATTGCGGAATGGGGTCTTTGTAGATGTTCTGACGTCTCACCTTCTGGATATCACCCAAGGCGTCTTTATGAGAGAAAACAGGCAAACACAAGGAGGAGGCTGGTGAGCACAGAGGGAATGCTGGATGGGTGCCAGAGCCGTGAGCAGCCAGAGGGTGAAGGGGCCACCTTTCTGCGACCTCCAAAGCGACGCTGGCTCTGCCCGCATCCTGGTTTTGCATTTCCTCCACAACTGTGAAACTGTAAATTTCTGTTTCCTTAAACACACAGCTTCTGGTAACTTATTGTAGAATCCCTAGACAACTAATAGAAACAAGCAAATCCATTGTTCTTTTTCTTCATATTTTCTCATAGGTTACAGGCTGTGGTTTCATGGGCTTAACTCGGGATTTTAAAAGTCAAAGTATAAGCTTGAATTTCCCTACTCCTAAACCTTCATTTTCAATGGATTTTTTTATAAAACTTTACTTACAAACAAGCTTTTGGCCACAGACTGTTAGTTGCCAGTTGAGTTACTAAATATTGAATTTAGATATAATTTATCTTTTTAATTTTATTTTTATTAATTAGAATTCACTTTGTATTCCAGCTTAGTCCCTTCCCCCACCCCCTCCCAATTCCACTCTCCTTCCCTCTTCTTCTCCTATGCCCCTCTCCCAGTCCAATGATAGGGGAGGTCCTCCTCCCCTTCCATCTGACCCTAGTCTATCAGGTCTCATCAGGACTGGCTTCATTGTCTTCCTCTGTGGACTGGTAAGGCTGCTCCCACCTCAGGTAGAAGTGATCAAAGAGTCAGCCTATGAGTTCATATCAGAGACGGTCCCTGGTCTTATTACTAGAGAACTCTCTTGGACACTGAGCTGCCATGGGCTACGTCTGTGTGGGGATTCTAGGTTATCTCTGTGCATGGTCCTTGTTTGGAGTATCAGTCTCAGAAAAGATGTCTGGGCCCAGATTTTTTGGTTCTGTTGTTATTCTTCTAGAGCTCCTGTCCCCTCCAGGTCCTTCTTTCATAAGATATTCTGCACTCTTCTCAAAGTTTGGCTATGAGTTTCAGCATATGTTTTGATAGCCTACTAGGTAGAGTCTTTCAGAGGCTCTCTGTGATAGGCTCCTGTCCTCTTCCTTGTTTTCTCCCTCTTTCGATGTCCATCCCTTTTACCTTTCTGAATGAAGATTGAGCATCTAACCCAGGGTCCTCCTTCTTGATTAGCTTCCTTAGGTGTACAGATTTTAGTATGATTATCCTATATTATATGTCTAATATCCACTTATAAGTGAGTATGTACCATGTGTATTTATCTTAATTTCAGAATTTTTACTTTCGGCATCTTTAAGTTTGTACCCAAGGCATATGACTCACTCACATCCCTAGTCCCATGCCCAGATTCCTAAGATTTCCCACTGTGTTCACACTGAATTGTTCTCCCTCTGTCCAGCCTCCCCTCTGTGCTCTTCACCTCTGAGTGATAATGCTTGGTTTTTTGTGAGTAACAACTGATTGCTTCTCTGAATTTTAATAACAAAGCTGGTGTTTCTGGTAGAGAATTGAGGGAAGTGCCAATTACAGCTGATCCTACCCAGATGCCTACAGGCACACCCTAGACACCTCCTTGGAGGGTAAGAGTAGTGCCTTTGTTGGTATGCACATCCTTTGACATTCTCCTCCTGCACCTCTGCACCTTAGGCCATGCTTACCCTCTGGCTACCATATTGGGGACATTGCAAAAAAGATGGCCACTAGTTGAAGAGCAAGTCATCCTACACTGGCCCCTCTCTCATCACTAACATATTTGCTCCAAAGGACATCTTCCAAATGTATTTGACCTTGAGGTTTGGGGAGTTGTGTGTGTGTGCTATTTTTTAAACATAATTTAATGCAAGAGTCTGCTCATTGGCCCATCCCTCTCTTCATGGTTTTGGGTTTATTCAATAAAACCCCTTGTGGTTGTATTGAAGTGAGATGAAAGGAGTTCTGAGCCACAGTTCAAGTCATCAGTAAATCTGGATCTGCTACAATCTAGGATGAGCCTGTTTGTGTCTAGAACAGGCCCCCTTCCTACTTTTACTCTGTTTTCTTCATCTGTAAATAGAGTAACAATCTCCCCATTCTTTCTCACAGTGTTTCTGAGTCAAGAGTAAGTGCTCCAATAACTAGTTAGTCCAGTAAGCTCTACCCCAGCCTTATAGATGCATATTTGTCAGGGTGGAAGGGTGGTCACAGAACATGTTTGCAACCACAAATCACTGGTAGGTAGTGACAAGTGATAAATTATGGTATACTCTAGCAGTAAGTGATTTTGTTTTCATTCAAACAATAGTTGATTTGGAGAGAGAAACAGAGGCAGAGACGGTTCTAGTTTTAAACTAGCATATGCATGCATAGATATAATGCATGTAACTTTGGAGATATACTAAGAACTGTAAGGTCAAGGCAACTAGCCATCTGTGCAGCATTAGAAGAGATGGGTAGGAAGAGAAATGTTACTTCACATCATATAATTTTTAAGTGGTAGAGTAAGGTGAATATGATAGTGATTTTCAGGATTTTTAACAACAGCACAAAAAAAAAAAAAACCCTAAAGGAAATAAAATGTACTTAAGTGCTAGCTCTCCAGCTGCAATCGTGTACCAGAGGATCCATTTTTCATCCATATACATCCATTCACTTTACAGCAAGAATGTTTCATTCCCCCAGCACTGGGGATTAAGCCAGGCTATCATGCAAACTAGACAAGTACTCTATCATTGAGCTAGATCCCTGGTCTTCTTTTTAATTTTTGTTAAGAGAAGAGATTTTACTAGTTCGTCCAGGCTGGCCTTGAACTCACTTTGCAGCCTACATGGGCTTTAAACATGATCTGTCCTCCTAAGCATACAGAGTGGGATATCTGGGCTTATAAGTAAGCACCACCCAAAGGGAAGGATTCTTACCCACTAACTCTCCTCCCCCATGCACACACATACACACATACACACATTTTACACAGCTGGGCGGATTAACCTCATGGTGGTTAAAGTCTGAGCAATGACCCATCACCCACTCCGCTATGGCACCGAACGCTCTTCATTAGTCCACACTCCCCCTGCTGCCATCAAATCTGTCTCTCATCAGCTCATTCATTCATCTGATGAATACTTCAGAGATGTACACCGTGTGTTTTGCACCATACTTGGTTCCAGAAAGAGGAACCAGAAAAGATTTCTGTACTTAAGCCATTTGGAGTCTTCTGCACTGCTAATTAGCTGGCAGATTTAGAGATGTTGCCATTCTGTCCTAAATTCCATTTAATTAAGTCGTTCGAGCCCATGGTGTTGAATTCTTATTCAAATTATATTGTCTGTTGTACTCTCTGCATGTACTATGGTTTCAATTAAAAAAAAAAAATGTGTGTGAGTAGCCCAAAATCCATACACAGACACTATTAATTGAAACCACTGGGGACAGATCAAGAAGGAAATGGAACATGACTCAGGAAATACAGCATTTGAAAGGCGGAAGGGAAGAGAAGAGAAAGCCCCCTTCAGGCAGCCATAGCATGGATGGGGAAGGTGCACACCTAGAAACAAGGCTCACTCAGCCCTAGAACTGTTGGGAGCCCCTAGTGAATCTCCTCAGATCCCTTGTTTCACTGGTACACTGTGCGTGCCCCGAGAAGGAACTGACCTGCCAGGACCATACATCTGAGCCAACGTGCTCATGCTGAAAGTAGCACGGGAACCCTTCACAGCGCTCAGCACAGGCCCTGGGAGCACGCTGTCCCCGGGAGCAAATGCGAGTTCCAACACGGGAAGCTGAGCATGGTCGAGACGGCGAATCCAAAATTGTTTTGGAGAAAATGCATGGAGGGCACTGAGGGCGCTGACCTTGGAAAGTTCAGCTGTAGACAGCAATCCAGCTGTGTGGGCCTTCTCTTCCGTGGAAGTCAAGGGCATCCATAGGTTTGAGCAAAACACAAACTCTGCCTCTTGTTGTCATTGTTTAGCTAGGATTGGCTTGATTTGTGGAAAGAATTTAACTTTGAGCAAAGAAGATCTTTTAGAAGCTTAAAAAAAATAATCTCAGAATACAAAGAAAGAAGAAAATTCCCTAGGATTTTGTGTATTCTCTCTAGAGAGAAAACGTACACTCATTCTCATAACATCGTCCCCTCTTCAAAAGTTACATAAGGTTATGTATTCCTCTTCTCACATAAAAGTAAATTATGTACATTTCTGACAGTTTGATCATATAAAGAGCCAAAGAAGCGCCCCTGACCTTCATCTGGAAGTAAGCACACTCAACTGTGATGGTGGATCTTGATTACCAACTTGACACACCTGGGAGGAATCACCGGCATCACTTTGGCCCATGAGCACGTCTGGGGAATATTTTCTTGATTGCTAATTGATTCTGGGGGACCCAGCACACAGTGAGCAGCCCTCCCCCCGCCCCAGTGCCGGTGGGAGCTGAGTGTGAGCCCGGGAATGGGAACAACACAATAAGCAGTGTTCCTCCACGGCCTCTGCTTCAGTTCCTGCCCCAGGTTCCTGCCTTGCGCTCCTGCCCTGGCTTCCCTCAGTGATGGACTAAATAAATTGTTTCCAGCCCAAGTTGCTTTGGGTCATGGTATTTTATTATAGCAATGGGAAACCAAAGAAGAACATTAACATTTGGGGATATCTTTGTGTTGATTTTGTACTTTTTAAAATAACTTTGTCGCTTTTTTTTTTGTTTGTTTGTTTCATACAAAACTACAAAAATCATCTTGTTTTATCTCACACTCCAAGAGACCATCAGTGGAAGATTTATCACACACACCTAAAACTGTAACCTCAAAATTGGCAATTATCATTATCATATACAAAATTATCAATTATCATATACAAAATGCTGTAATAAGTGTCTTTATGTATGAAGTTTGCTGCTATTTGAGTATTCCCTTAGTGCATCCATAAACTGAAAATTCTTAAACAGTGCGGACATGTTTAAGGTCATCCATACATCTGGTCTGGTTGAGTTCTACTTTTTATTATTTAATACATGAAAAAAGCATACAATTTGGGGATTGGAAACAAGTAGAGATTTTATTGAATAAAAGTAGTTTCTTCTATTTTAATAGTCTTTTGTTAGTTAGTAAATATTCCCCATGTTAAGAAAAGAAAAATCTCCATAAAATTAGTTCACAGCGGGGGAGGGGTTTATCTCTCACTCCGTGGCTACACTTAGCACCCCCATGTCCTTCCATCTTCCCATCAGTATCACGCCCTTTCTTTTCTCAGAGGCCATCCCAGCTTCTCCCATTCTGGGATTTACGGAGGGAAATTCCACTAATCATTTCCTAGCACAGGACCCAAGTGCCCATCCTGAGGCTTCTTCTGTGTCCTTGTCAAGGCTTTGGAAAGTACAGTTTTGCAACAAAAAAGATTAATGGTGCTTTCTTGATCCACATGGCCTGTGCGTTTCCGAATTGTCTTCCTGTGGGTTCCATCCCCGCCCCGTGTCTTGCAGCTGCAGGAGACTGCCCTTTGTTTCTCCCAGAGCTCATACTCTGTGGTCACCACCCTCCAGGGCAGTCACAGCCCCTTCCTCTCCCTTCTGCTGGGCATCGTTCGGCTCTGGGCCTCCTTGCTCTCGCACTGGGCTACCAACCCAGGCACCCACAGCTCCGAGCTGCCCTCCCTTCGGTCTCTCTGACACACTGCAGTGACATCAAGCCTTCCCACGGTGGAATTTATAACATCTCACAACATCACTCAGTGACACCAATTCTTTGTCACCTCCATGGGGACAAAGGCATACTTTGCAATGGTTTAATAGAAAACAAAATCATGTGCTTTTGCAACATGAAGCCCCGTGGGATCTGCAGGGTGGGTTCTTCTCCTTTTGCACTAACCCAGACACAGAGAAAGCTGAATGTTTTAAAGAATTCCCTGAGGGCTCCCTGGAAGAGGTCGGGTAGTTTTCCATGCAAACAGTCTCTCAGAATTGGCAAAACATGAGTCAGGTTGGGAGAAGAAGGAACTCTCCACACATGCCTGATCTACCTTCTCAAAATATCTGTGTGCTAAGGTAAGCAGACATTAAAAAAAAAAAAAAAAAAAAAAAAAAGGAATTGAAAAACAGGGCTGGGCTCCAGGTAACTCTGCCTTTCTCCTTTGAAATGTTTCCTGGAAGAAAAGCCAGGCTAGGACCCTCATGACTCGCAGAGCAGAGCAGAGAGCTCATATCCGAAAGTGACTCCGTGGGGCCTTGCCTTCTCCTCCCACAACCTCCGGACTCTGCTGCATGTTTGGGGAGCCGAAGCCCGGTCTCAGCCCCTCTGCTACTCCTTGACCTAAATCCTGTCTCCTATCACTGTGGGCAGTCTCGTACACTCGGCATACACATGCAGCTGCTGTAGGAACCGTGGGTACCATCACCTCACAGTTCAAGAGGCCCAAACAAGACACAGGTGTTGGCATTCTCCCTGGAAATTAGAAGAAGGAAACATCTGAATCTGGCTGGGCTGAAGCTGACATGCCTTTCCAATGAAAAGCACAGGTGACAAAGAGCCCATACAAGGACCATTTTTATTTTATTAACGTGTGGAGGGGTGGAGTGTGCACGCATGTGTGTGTGTGTGTGTGTGTGTGTGTGTGTGTGCGCGCGCGCGCGTGCTGGCATGGGTGCTCAGTTCATATGTGAAAATCAAAGGGCATATTTTGGGAGTCAGTGTTCTCCTTCCACTGTGGGTTCTCAGGATCAAACTCAGGCCATCAAGCTTCTGTGGCAAATGCTTTTACCCGTTAAGATCAAACACACTTCTACTCAAAATGTCTTCTCGGTTCATTCCCTATCATCTATCTGAAGGAAGGAACCAAGAGTGTGGTGCCTCAGGGAAGCAGGGACTTAGGCCAGGTTCAGGCTCCAGTAGCAATTCAGTGAACATTGCCAGCAAGGAATGTTTAACATTATGCCCCACAGCCCACGACTGAAGTTAAAATATTCAATATGATATAAAAAAAATTGTAAGAGACTAAGAGTTGAAACTATGAAAATAATATTTCATGCTAGCAGCTCACGGTCTGCTCAGAGAGCAATGGACTTTATGACTGATTCTTAAATAAAGATCAAAGCAAAGCTAACAGACTGAAATCTTAGAAAACACTAGCTCAAAATATGTCATGTGTGTATAGTTTTAGGCCCCCAAGTAAAATATGTCCCTGAAAGTCTGTTTTTAATGACACTTCCAACCTCATTCAGAAATACCTTCACTCTACAAGACAGACACCAGGAGTGAACATCTCTAAAAGTAAAGTCACTCTTCTCTCTCCCCTACCACCCGCCACCCCAGAGAAAGGGCAGTACAAATGCCGAGTCCCCAAGATGGCATCCAGATGTCATATCCCAGCCAGCAGTCAGGGCTCTGCCCCCTCTGGCAGCTGGTCTCCTTTGCAACCTTATCCAGCACTCCTCCACCCACCCTCTGCTCCAAGTAGACTGCTATTTCCTCTCTCTTCTCCACCTCACGTGCCCAGCCAGGTCTCTGTGGGTCCTTGTGGCCTAAGTCAGCTCCAATAACAACAACTGATCATGCCCTCCCTTCTGCATGTTGGAGTCCTTCCTAGCTCCAAAGTTTAGCTCAAGCACCATGATCTTCCAAGTGCAGGCCATTTCTTGTATAATATTCCAGAAACAAGTGCCTTTGACACCTTTCCATCTCCACTTCTTTCTCGAGTGTATGTAGTTCTTTCTCTCTGTCTGTGTCTCTGTCTACCTGTCTGTCTGTCTGTGTGTCTCTCTCTTTCCATCTCCTTTCCACCCATGAATAGGTTACCTGGGATTGTCTCTCACTTACCTAGCTCTACTTCTTTCCCTTCCAACCATCTCCACAATTCTTTGAACCTTTCAGACACTTGGTAACCATCATCCCCATTTTATTTGGTAAAAATATCATCCAAAGCTCTTGAATCTCAGCAACGAAAGAGCTTGCTTATAAACCTGCAGCTGCCAGCGCTTTGCTTATGTTGCCAACATCTGTCCCAAGCTGATGCTTTTCGGAGCATCGCTGGAGCTCAGAAATGTCTATGTCAACCTGGGTGTGTTTTACCTCCATTTCCCTCTAACAGAACTGTTCTCCTCCATTTCTAGTGAGTCCCCTCACTCTCTGGGGGCACGCTTAACAGTAGCTGAGTGTCCTCTAATTAATTACTTATCCCAATCCCACCTTTTCTACAATAATCCTGAAACAGACCTTCATCCACGTGACCACAGTACTTCATTTATCTCCGCTGTAGCTTGCTCGGTAGTCAGCAGATGGCTCCCAGAGTTCTCTCAACTCAACCTTCACTTATTCCCACCTCCAACGCCCCAGGCAGTACTGTCTTCATGTCCCAGAGTACATGTCCTCCAGGATACATGGTACCACTGTCTCCCATCCCAGATGAATCGGAAACAGACCATGCCTAGGTCACTGTGATGGGAAAGAAGGTTCAAGTCGTGAAGGAAAATTAAGTTGAAAACTCAAGAAGAAATTCTTGTTGGCGGTGTCCTCAACCAGAAATGGCATTACTGTTTCAGTCTGCTTAGATTACTGCTTAACAGTAATCGTTTTCCTGTTTTCTTATGAGTTAGAAGACCAAAGAATCTGCATCCAAACTGAAACATGCAGGAAAAAGAGTTGTCAGTAGGTCATCTGGGGTGCAAGGCTTAACCTGTGTGGCTGCCTGTTTTTTGACAGTCTTGCGTAGTGGGTTCTGACAGCTGAAGTTAACTATAGCCTTGGGTGACTAAACTCTTTGAGCCCTGCTTGCTTATGTGGTTAAAGGATACGTTTCGTGGCACAGAGCCTGGTCCCTAGTGAATATGAGAGCTTCCAGCAAGACATGGTCAATTGCTACAGAACCTGAGCTTGGGGATGAAGATATAATTGGCCAACTTGTCTTCCTCTCACTTCCCCTTTCTCTTCCTCTCTCTGCTCACTTTCTCCCCATGTTTTTTCATCTTCTTCTCTGTCCTTTCTCCTGATTCTAGATTTCCCACTCTATTATGCGTGCGTGCGCACACGCACACACACACACACACACACACACACACACACACACACACTCCCCAATAGCTCTCCTATTGTTTGTGGAAGCTCAGAAGAACTGGAATTGTTGACAAAAAGCACTTTTACCTGGAGTAACCAACCAACATACTTGAGATGGTTTCCAGGAACAACACCATGAAAGTGATGGCGGCGGCAGAGTGGAGTGGGGTAGACGCGTGACCCAAACCACGCCACCCGGACTATATTTAGCGCGTGCCTTACATATTGAAATGATGGCTCCTTGAAATAGTTATCTCATATTGGGGGCAGAAGAAGCAAGACTACAGTCATAGTCCCTCAAAGGTAGAGCAGAGTGGTTCATAGATAAATAATGCTTGACAATCTAATGGAATAAAGAAAGCCTGTAGTGACTTCTGATTAGCACAGCTATAATTATTCATTCTGAAATGTCCTCTGTGAAGGCACTGGTCAAGAGTTTGTCAAAGGGAAGAAGAAAAGGAAAGAGAGTAGGAGGGAGACTAATAAGTCAATCTGTGGGAAGAATTCATTAAACTATGACTTATCACCATAAGGGGGGGGGAGGCATACTGAACTTTTCCTGTGCCCAGGAATCAATCGTCTCACAATTACACATGATTTGCTCAACAATATTCTAGAAAGTGTATGGGAAATGCAAAGCAAGTCAGGACGCCTCACTGGGCAGCCTCCATGTGCCAAATGAAGATACAGGAATTAAGGGGATAGCGCATCTTGGTTTAGTGAGCTCTAGAATAGGAAGGTCTCAACCATGTCTAAGACAAAGCGGTGAGTCTTCACTGAGCATCCCTCATGTGCCACGTGAAGATACAGGCATGAAAGAGATGGTACTTCTTGGTGCAATGAGCACCAGAATAGGAAGGTGTCAGAACCAGGTCTAAGACCAGACTCTGAGTCTTCCCTGAGCATCCTTCATGCGCCAGCCCCTGTGCTAGACCCAGAAATACAGCTGTAGGCAGGAGAGACATGTGATTGTGATATCAGTGAGCTCTGTACTAGAAAGGTCTTGATTTATGAAGCTGCCAAGGTGCTAGACTCACTGGTGAGATCTGCCCTGCCCAAAGTGTGATGTGAGAAGTCTCGCCAGCCAGAAGTTACCTCTGGCAGACATATGGGAAAACTGGTAAAAATCTCTGCATGCAGCATGCTTCTCTTTTTGCTGAGTCCTGGCTCTGCGTACAAACCTGCCCTGGCTCCGAGGTTAGGTGTTATGGTTATTTATGCCTCTAAAACTGTGTTACCGATCGCTGAGCTAGATCCCAGTTTTGGCAGTTCTCAGTATTGTTTTCTCGTAAGTCATTTCAAATTATTGTTGATAGAAAGAAACTTATAAAAGTTAATGAGATTGCAATATTAGAAAACACACCCAGGAATCCAACATTCCCATGGGTGTTGGGAATTAACCAAGACAGATGAGTTTCAATGTGAGCCACACCCTGATTGCCACTACTTCCGGTGTCATGAGGCAACAGAGTTCCAGTGCCTGACTACTTACATCAATGGATGCAGGACATTCTCTGTAGAACGGAATCCTCCAAGACAGAAGGCCCTTGCTCCTCTGCTATTATTTCAGCTTCTTTAAAGGAATTCAAGCAACAAGCCTCAGAACTTTCTGGAACATCGAGTGTCAGGCCACTTGTAGATTTCCCTTGATGGGAGGAGGGAAGGAAAAGCAATATTTTATTGCAAAGTTTCGCTTCATTCACATTTTTTTTTCCTTCTTAGCAACCTCATCCACACTACACAAAGCTTCCAAGCACCCCAGGCTCTGATGGGACTGGACAAGTCCCAGAGAACCTCAGGGATGTTTCCTTTCTATCTCCTGATATTGACTAATTTATAGATTTAAACACAGCCTTTTAAATTTATTATATATTCCTTGGTGACAATTATGTTAAGAGAAATATTAACTACTGTGAAAAAGAATTTTTCCCAGAAAATTTTGTGAGAAGAACAACATCATTTTACATTTTTTAATATCCCAAACATCTGGCTTCATGAAAAACAGCTGGATTATCATATCTGTTTCTGGATTCAATTTGTTACAGTATCACATGTCAGTTAACCTTTGGAAAGCTCCTCCGTGTACTCACAGGAGAATAAGGGGAGGGGGAGAGAAAGCAAGAGACATCTTGGCACTATCATGAAAATAACTTTATCACGTGGATCTTCCAAGTGAGCCTGGAGGACTTGAAGGGATCCAATATAGCATCCCATGTGGTGAGCAGTCTCACACACACCTCAGACCATCATCCTCTCTGCCTTATCAGAATGGCTTATCTGTTCTGAGTCATTTTCTAGAAATACTCTACATGTGTTTGTGTGTGTGTGTGTGTGTGTGTGTGTGTGTGTGTGTGTGTGTTTGCTCTGCTTGCTATAAATGTATAGATTTAAGTTTAAGTTTATAAGGTCAAATGGCAGCAAACTGTGCCTTTCACTTGGTTCCTCTGTTTTACAAGTTGGGGCAAGTTCTAAGTCAGCCTCATTTGTAGCTGCCTCCCTTTCCACTGAACTCTTGTGTCCCACTAGATGGATATGACCACATGTATACACACACACAGAGAGAGAGAGAGAGAGAGAGAGAGAGAGAGAGCCCTGTGTGTTGTCCTACACTTCCAGTGGGTTACAGAATGACTACATAAGTGTCATTTCCTAGTAGGCACAGAATGGCCACACAAAGTAAGAACAGATGCTGTGTAGCTAAAGACAGTTTTCTCCATCTTCTGGTTTCCTAACAAATCACATAGCTGAACTCTCTCAACCCTGAGAAACAGCTCATCTTTGCCTTAGATCCCTGTCATTCCACAGCAGGGCTCACTACTGGGGAAACATGCCTGAGGATCAGGGGACATGTGCACAGAGCAGTTTACAAACAGCAGCCTCTCTTGAGACATACTCTCCCGTCAACATCCTGTTGACATGAGGGGAGTGCCAGGTCCTGCTTCTGAAAGCCATTCCCCTGCAGTGTGGAGGTGGCAAATGGGTAATCCTGTTGGCTCACCACTTCCCTGATGTAGAAGCTAAAGGGGAAACAACTCATACAATTAACTGGGTTTACACTGAATCCCTCAGATATTAAACTCTGCAAACATCAGCAGTGCAGATACGAAGATAAAACACCATGCCATCATTCCTAGCAGCCTAGGGACTTCCTTTCATCTTCTAGGGATCTCAACTCAGGGAAATGGCATCAAAGAATGTCAGGCCAAGCCAGTATGGAACAGAGTTTGGTCTTTATTGAAGGTATCATGATACAGATTTCAAGCACAAGGATGGAGAGGAAGAATAGCACTTCCAAAGAAAGTTAAGACCCAGCAGAGACCACAGCCATGGACTTCTCTAAGCCAGAGTCCCACTTCCTTGTCTTTACAGTACTCATGTTCAAGATTTAGCAGTTCTTAAGCTATTCTCTCCAAAGACTTGCCAAGAAACCTAAATGAGACTATGATGGTTCCTGAGGGGCACCTGACAGGACTGAGGATTAGTTGATGGAGAAGGAAAGCATTGTTTGAGCTAACTCTTGAGCTACAACTAGGATTTCATCAGGTAAAAAGAATAAGGGGAGCAATCTGGATAGACAAGTTATGGGGTTGGAAGCCAGAAACATGTAAGCAACAGGGAGACAGCTGGAAGATGGTTGAGG
Organism: Psammomys obesus; assembly: GCF_907164565.1. Taxonomy (NCBI): domain Eukaryota; kingdom Metazoa; phylum Chordata; class Mammalia; order Rodentia; family Muridae; genus Psammomys; species Psammomys obesus. The sequence continues at coordinate 887,047 of NW_026596057.1, read as the reverse complement.
TGAGGAAGCAGGGCTGGGAATGCTGGCAGCCTGGGGAGTTCAAGCAAAGGCTGTGGGAAGCTCTGTGGGGCTGAATCTGGCATGTGAGAGACTTTAAAAAGGGAGACAGGGGGCGTAATAACCAGACAGAGCCTGACCTGTGCTAAGGACAAGCATCAGAGGCAAGAAATAATGTAGAGCATAATAATAATGTAGACATGGTTGAGAGCGGGCCCGTGAGTAGAACAGGAGGGGGGAAGGAAAAAGTCCTATGAGCCTGACCTCCTAGCCTTCATGAGATCAGGAACACATCCTTACTTTTGTGGGGGTTTTTTTGGGGGGGGGGGGGTGTTTGCTTGGTTTTTTTTTGTTTCTTTGTCTGTTTGTTTGTTTTTTCAAGACAGGGTTTCTCTGTCTTGGTTTCTCTTGGCTATCCTGGACTCAAATTTTAGACCAGGCTGGTCTCAAACTCACAGCGATCCTCCTGCCTCTCCCTCCCTGAGTGCTGGGATTAAAAGCCTGTACAACCATGTCTGGCTAATATCCTTACTCTTTTGAGGCTTGGAACACCAAAGGAAGAATTTGTTCATCAAGAACAATTGAACGTAAAGAGTTTGGTTTCCTATGAAGACCTGTAAAGAGGCAGACTGAACCTGGCATCCAAGTGAGTACAAAGCTATCCACACATGGATTAATCAACCACCTGAGGCAGGGACAGACACTTGAAATGGTTGAGGAGACCTAAGGAGGAGGAGACCATGAACAGTCTTGGGGTCCACTTGTGCTGGGTAAGGAGACTACCTCCGTGTCCTTCAGGTCTTTCACGGAAGACTTGGAACCACTGAAAAACGGTTCTTCCTCACAAAACAGCAGGGCCTCTGCCCCAACACAACTTCCTTATTTTTGCAGATGAAGAACCCAGAACCCAGAAAGCTGACTTACCCTAGGTCACACAAGAACCAGAACCAAGACAATGTGAGCGACCACTGGGAATCGGAATTGCCTTAGATCGAGGCTGTTGTCCCAAGCATCACATGGCACGGGGGCGTGAGAGATGCCTGAGAACAAGCTACAGACCTCCTTTGTCTCTGCCGTCACAGTCAGCAGTGTCAGGCGGGACCTACCATATAATCAGCTCGGGGGTTCAAACCACATCTTACTCATCATCTTGTCATTGTCCCTACTACCTCCCCTTCCTGTTTCCACTACCAGTTATTACGGAGCAGAAAAATCACAGATCACTTCCCTCTTCTGCATATACACATGATCTCAGACTTCTGGACTTGAAACGGGCTTAAGAAGTCATCTAATATTTAGAAAAGAAAAAAAAAATCTACAGAAACTGGGTTTGAGAGGTGGAGAGCAGCCAGAGACTTGCCCCAGATTGTCAGTTAGTAGGTTCCAGACCCAAATTCCAGCCTCTTGTTTCTCTCCGTGACACTACAAACGTGTAAGAAGCTTATTTCTCAGATGGAGTCTAGAGCGCCTAATTTCTCCAGACGTATGTTGCGCATTGTTTCTCTCCTTGAGGTGTCCCTTCCAAAAAGAGCCCGTGGTTCAGTAAGCTACAGCCTACCCCCTATATGTAACATTCTGTGGAGTGGGGGTATAATGTTCACATATGTGTTTACATTCGTGTGCACATGTGTGCAGGGGCACGTAGAGGCCAGAGGTCAGTATTTAGCTGTCTTGCTTAATCATTCTCCTCCCTGTCTTTGAGACAATCACTGAATCTGGAACGAACTGACTTGGCTACACTGGCTGAAGCAGACTGCAGGGATTCTGTCTCTGCCTCCCCAGTGCTGGGATTACAGGCATCTGCCACCAGGACTAGCTTTTTATCTGGGTGTTGGGAAGCCACCTCGGGCTGTCATGTTTTCACACCAGCGCTCTGCCAGCTGAGCCATCTCCCCAGCCCGGAGGCAACCCTTTTGTTACCATATGAAAAGAAAGAAACCTGTCTAATTCCCTCACGGTATTTTCCAAATTCACTTGACCACACAACTCTCCACTTCCTCCCCAACCCGACTGCTCCTAACCTGTCACAGATTCCCAAAGGCTGTGCTTCGGGGAACCTCATTAACAAGAATTCCTTTTTATATCCCAAGTAAAATGTCCCCATGGAGTGGTCTTCCTTGTGGGTACCTAGTCGGGAAGCCATGAGACACAAGGGAAGGAAAAAAGAAAGACTGAGTAGTGGCCATCGGCTCCAGAGCCATGTGCACTGACAGTAGCAAAGGGTGAGGCGGCCATGAGGTCACCTGGAAATCTGATCCTAGGCTGAAGACTCTTGACTACACCCACGACCTCTCATGTACTCCCTGTCAGCTAACGGGAGAGTTTCCCTCTGCTCTCTGTTAGAGAGACACTAGCAGGTCCTACTACATCTGCCGTAGGTTTTCACCACCCTGACCTTAAGCCTCTGGTCTGTGCCTGCACCTCTGAAGGAAGCTTTCTAATGAATGTCCCCACCTGACTCCTTCTCCCCCCGCAGTTCCCCTTCCAAGTTGCTGGCCTGTTAATCTTCTTAAGACAACATTTGCTTTCAGAGAAAGGAAATGTTTCAAACTCAGCAACAACCCAGGTCCCTCGCTGATGTCCTAAGTCACAACTGTGCAACGCAGTGGCACCCCACGCTCCCCCAACACGTGCCTCGGCACCACCTTGGGCTCATCTTCCGATGACACCCTGGCCACCCACACAGTGTGACACACTGCTGAGCTCTGCACTTCTGCTCTGTTTCTGCCTCTCCATTCTCTCCCAGTTCTTACCTTCCAGCCTCAGTGCTGAGGTAGACAAACACTTCACCTACCCCACTCTCACAGACATGGAGGTCTCCACTCGCACTTCTTGGTCTTTTGACTGACTCTTGTATTTCTTGACTCACACTAAGCTTGGGAAGGGGAAGCACGCGTTATGAAGCATACTTAGAAAGTACCCGGAAATTTCTCTTGATGGATAAAAGAAAGAATCCATACTCGTGTCATGACTCTAAAGGCAAGCAGACAGCTTCAAGCTTACGGAACTTCAAGTCAAGAACGAGGAAAACGACCCTCTTTGGAGGACTCAGAGGCATTTAGAATAGATCTTTCCAGTTTGAAAATAGTGAGGAAAATCTTCTACCTCGTCTTAGAGGACCCAGGGAATTGCACTAATTTCCATAAAGACAGAGCTGAGCTTTTTGCCATTGCACTAGCTTCCTGCTGCACTCCAGGAGGGAGGGTCTAGACAGGGCGTGTCAGGTGACCTGTCTCCAAACAGTCCGAGAGGCTCGTCAAAACAACATTTATCGGAGCAGACTTTCTCTCTTAACATCTGTTCTTTCCTTCATTAATTCTTTTAGTTGCATCACTGCTGTTTTGTAACCAACATGTTCAGATAAGAGGACAGGTTTAAAAAAAAAAAAAAAAAAAAGGCAAACAAACAACAAAACCCCAACCTGGTACTTGAGTCATCTGCAGTCAAATGCAGCTTTTTACTCAGAGTGTGTGTAGACCTGCCTGAAGGAGGCTGCTAAGCAAATAGAGGTCCCCCGGACACTGTGTAGAAATTTGTTATTCATTGTCTGGAGCAAAGCCTGATACATACATCCACACGTGCATGCACAGTAATTATGCTGACTTGTAATAAAAGAATCATGATACATAATGAAGAAGACACGCAGTGAATCAGTAGCTGGGAAAAATTTTAAAAAAAATAATAAAAACTTGTATAATGCAATGAGAAAGGTACAGGTTCAAATACTAGACTAGTCACATCCATGCCATGGGCTTGACATTTTCTTAGGGTCATATGTTCCCAGGCAAAACAGGAAAAGTCTCCACCTTGCCATACTGTAAGGTTTTAATAAGACTCTCTATGTGAAGTGTTTAACTTAACCTCAAGGCATAGCAGTGCTCTTCACTTACTAATTATTAGTAAAATTTAAAAGCATATCAAAAAGGTTTTCTGAAAAGTACCATTCCTGCCCTAGCTGTGATAAAGCAATGGCCAAAAGCAGCTTGGGGAGAAAAGGGTTTGCTTAGCTTATAGCAAATGCTCCATCACTGAAGGACTCCAAGGCAGGAACTCAAGACAGGAACCTAGAGGCAGGAACGGATGCTGAGGCCATGGAGGAACACTGCTTTCTGGCTTGCTCTCCCTCCATGGCATGATCATCCTCCTTTCTCATACAACATAGGACTACTGGCCCTAAGGTGGTGCCAGCCACAGTGTGCTGGGCCCTCCCACACCAATAATTAGTCAAGAAAATGCTGCACAGACATGCTTAGAAGACACTGTGGTGGAATCATTTTTTCAGTTGAGGTTCCTTCTTCTCAGATGACTGGCTTACATCAGATTGACAAGGACTAGCCACTGAAGAACCCAACATTAGTTTTACTGTAATGTCTTCTTGTCAATGCATTCTTGAAGTCCACAAGATTCCTAGGATTTTTTTTTAAATATTACATCTTAAATTTTCCAATTTGAGATTTAGCACAAGAGATACCTAAGTGCCATCATCCATTCAGTCTTAGCACCTACCTTTTCACTTGTGTTTATAATTGTACAAACACCAAACAAAAGCCAGATCAAAGCAAGAACCAATCTGAAAATAGACATGGTGGGAAAACTGAGTCACTGCTTGGCATGAGACAGTTTAATCTATTCAGTCACAGCAGTCCTGCTGTGAGCAGATGCGAGATTTGGAATCTGACAACTTCCATACCAGCAAGGACTGCTTATAAGTGGAGAGCGGAGGCATAAACACACAAAGCAGAAAGATTTCATCGCTGGTTCTATTAATGACTAGATTAAATGCCCACTTAAGAGCAGTTTTGACATCACTACAATATTAAACTTCTCTTTGAGGGAGTAAGCAATTATAATACTTGCTCTTAATTGTCTGCAGTTAGACTCTCCTAGGAGACACACTGCTGGCCTTCCCATGAGGAAATTTCCAGGAAGGGTTAACTGAGGAGGAAAATCACACCCCGAAGATGAGCATCACCATCCCATAGACTGGGCTGCCAAACTCAATAAAAAGAAAAAGCGGAAAAAGCAAGCAGGGTACCCGCATCCATCACTCCTGACGATGCATCCAGTGTGATCAGCTGCCCCCACAGCTAGAGCCACACTCCCCACCATGCCTAGCCTGCCTCCCGCCATGATGGACCGCATCCATAACTGAGCCAAAATCAGCACTTTTCTTCTTTAAGATGCTTTTCTTGGGTTTTGGTCACAAAAATGAACAGCAGTTTAGTAAATGGTCAAATGATACCCCTATAAAATTAACATTGAAGGATTAACTACTACTGCATTTTGGTTGGGATCCAGGTTTTCTGAATTTATATACCCCTGAGGCTAAGACAGTTTGTTCAGTATGCCTACACCAGCAAGCCTTCTCTGCATAAGTATTAATATATTTAAATAATAAACCTGTTACAATTAAAAGGGCACACTGTTCAATTTCACCCACTAACTTCCTCACTAGTGATAAAGTCAAACAGACCTGCACCGTCTGTCACATTACAACCATGTTCTTAATTGAAACCACCAGAGTAATAAACTAATATTAGCTTTATGGTTGCCTATGAGCTATAAGCACTACAAGTGTCTTTAGTACCTAGTTTCCTATTTATACATTTCAAAAATATTTTAAAATTTTTATTGTATCTGTATGAGTGTTTATGTACATGTACATGTGTGTATATCCGTACACTGTGTGAGTCCCTGGTGTCCACAGAGGCAGAATAGATAGTGGAAGCCCTGAAACTGGAGTTACGTATACTTGCGGGCTGCAGTGTGGCTGCTGATAACTGAACTCATGGCCACTATCCAGCCCTCTATCCAGCCCCAGAGTCATACATATATTGATAACTGATCACCCAAGAAGCTGAATTTTTATCTTCTAAAATAGATTATCACAGTATCCATGTAGTAATGGCAAGCTGGACCCTTCCTAAAGAAATACAGGCTACACCGAATCTTTAGAACTGAGGCTACCCCTCCGTAGACCCGTAAGAAGGCTGTGTCTCTCTTTCTTTGGGCTTTACATTCATGAAGACACCGGTATCTTTCTTCAGTTCTCACAGCTTGTGAGAAACAGAATTGGAACCCAGAGCTCCCAACAACACACTCGGTTCTTAGCCCATTTCCATGTGGCCTGGCTCCTGGAGGCCCTGATCTGGCAGCATAACCAGCCAACGAAATTGAATTCTTTTATGTTTCCAAGAACGGTGTGTGAGGCTTTCATTGCTCCCCTCTTAAGAATTTTCCCAACCAGTCAGAACTGTGGTAGGCATATAAAAAGCCTTTAGTCTATTTTAAGAAGCCAGTAAGAACTCATTTATGGGTTATGATAAAAAGTGATTTATAGAGACCACCTAAGATATGAATGGTCCTTGCTCAACTGAATGAAAAAAAAAAAATCCTTGGAATTCCAAGAAATGGGATCTGAGCTCCATGGACAATCTGAGCTACTGGAGCTTGCACCTTAAGAAAAGAACTATTTAGCTGAAGTGCTGGGAGAAAGGATGCTATTCAGAGGGTATAGGACTGGGGTGATGGCGAGAGCGTAGCCCATATGACTCAAGGCTTTACTGTAAAGCGACTCTGGTTCCAGACAGTGGTTAGACCAAACTAGAAGACGTAGAAGCTTTGTAATGTTCCTGATAGACAAGAATATTATGCTTTTACATTTATGTACTTATTGTGTGTATGCTTGTGCCCATGTGTGCTGGCCAAAGGCCACTTATGAGAGTCAGTTCTTCCCTTTCGCTACGGAGGGACCAGAGGGAGCTGAACTCTAATGGTCTGGCTAGGCAACAAGCACCTTCACTTGCTGAGCCATCTTGCCAGTCCATATAAGAACATTTTAAGTGCAAAGAAGTGAAAAGCGGTTGCACAAAGTCTCACTGTTAAAAGTTTGCAAAGTTAAAATTAGAAACATGCCCTATTAACCCTTGGCCTACTGCACTTTCAATCATAAGGTGATTTTAAGTGAGATTACCTGTCTGTTGTTATACCTAAAAGAACTTAAATAAATGATCACTGTATGAATAATAGTTGTTGTGTGAGATTTTTATCTTATCAAATATCCCCTGGAGTGCTCAAATGCCTGCTATGAACCTTTATCAGTAATCTCAAAGTTTTTGCTTCAGATAGCTTTGTTAAATAAAACACTAATATTCAAGTTTAAAAGACAATTTTTTACAATGATGCTAACTATTAGAAATGCATAATCATTTGAAACAAAAGTAACTCATGGCTATTGTTGCATTTACCGTATAGAATGATGGTGTTAGGACTTAGGGGCTTGTGGGAAAAATTTATTCTTAATTACACATGTGTTAGAGCAGTTCTAAGTCACAGGAAAACTAGAGATTTTTTTCCCATATGCTACCTGCCCTCACATGAGTTTAACCTCCTGGGCCATTAGTGCTGTTCCCTACCCTGGCAGAAATGCCACAGTCAACAAGCCTACAGTGGTACACCATTGATGCCCAATGTCACAGATTGCCCCAGAGTTCACTTGTGGTATTGATGATCTATGGGTTTTGACAAAGGGGTAATGACGTATATCCATGTATCACACTGAACAGTGTCAACACCCAAAAATCCCACCTACTCATCCCTCCCTCCCCAGTGCCTGGTAATGACTAATATTTACTATCTCCATGGTTTTATCTTTTCTACAATATGATGCAGCCAGAATCATACAAAATGCATCATGTGAAGACTGGCTTCTTCTACTTCATCACAAGCATTTGAGCTTCCCCCATGTTTATACATGGCTTCATAGCTCACTTACTTATTACTTAATATTGTCAAATAATTATTTTATTTATTAATAACAAGTTATAAATGTGTATATGTATGCATTTTCACGTGTGTCTGTTCACGTATGTATGCTTATATGTGAAGGCCAGAGATCAACCTTGAGTGTCATTCCTTGTATTCTGCCTTGTTTTTTGAGACAGGGTCTCTCTCTCTCTTCCTACCCATCAGTTCAGCTGTACTGGATTGCCAGTGAGCCCCAGGGACCTGCCTGTCTCCATCACTCCAGAGCTGAGACTGTAAGCACACACCACCATTCCTGACATTTATAAGCTATTTTGATAATAAATTATTTGTTAACAAATTATGAAAACTAGAATTAACATTAGCACTGCTACTTTTAGAACTGGACAGTGCTCTATGCTCAACGATGTTCATTCTTATTCTACTGGAGGACATCTTAGGTACCCCAAAGATTAGGGCAATTATAAATAAAGCCCCTACGAAAATTCACGTGCAGGTTTTGTGTGGCTACAATCTTCCAATTCATTTAAGCAAATATTAGAGCGAGAACATGCTACCGTCTATGGTGAAAGTACTTTTAGCTTCACAAGAAACTGCGTATGTATATTGCATTAACCTAGTTTGCAATTCCTCGCTGGCCTGTGTGGTTGAACGTCTTCTGTGCTCACCTACCCTCCATCTCTCTTGAAGTATACATTCAAGTATTTTAGTGTTTTTTAAGCAGTTGTTTGTTTTCTTTATTGTTGCGTGCATTGTGTTTGCAAAATATATCTTCATTTATCTTGCTGTTGTCTTTAGGAGGAAGGAAGTTATTGATTTTAATGATTTCTAGCTTGTCAACTAACTCCTCCATGGAATTTCAAATGTACAGTTGGTTCTGTGATATACTGAGTTAGCTTGAGAGGGATACCAAGTGTTGTCTAGATTCACTGTGTCTGCTAAGACAAAGGACTTCCTTGTCTTTGATGTATGGTTCTTACGCCTTTGTCCAAAACTCTTTGAATGCAATGCACTGATGTGCCTCTGTTTACGGCTCTCCACACTATTCCATACAACTATCTGTCTGTTCTTTGCCAGTACTGCACTTCCTGGATTACTGTAGCTTTCTAGAAAACCCTAAATTCATGCAGTGACAGCCTCCAATGTAGACTTAGATTTTTCAAAAATCTTCTTTATTTAGGGTTCTTAAACACCTCTCCTTCCCTTCCAACCACCCCCACCACAACTACTCATTAGAAGAGAAAGCAACTTAGTAGGGACGAGGGACTCAGATCTCTCTAGCTACTGCCTGCTGGTTAGAGGTGTTGGGTTTGGGGGGGGCAAGATCAATCTGAGTCATCCATAGTCCAGAAGTCCAGCTAAATAGCAAGCCAGTAAGCCAGCAAATCAGCAGCAACCTCAAAGCATTCTCTGCAGTGTTTTCTCTCCAGTACCATGTCAGAGCGATGTGATGTAAAGTGAAGAAGCCAAGAGTTGCAAAGTGACCTCTCTTTACTTGGGGGCTATTTTATGCCCTTCCAAAGTCCATACAGGATGTTTTCAGCTGATAAAAACCATGGCCCCACATGAGTTCCTAGGTGACAAACACGAACCTTTTTACAGGGCTGTTTTCACTGGGGGTTATCAAAAACATTTCCACAGCCCACACTTCAGATCAAAACAAAAACATATTTACATTTACCACACTCTACCTGTTTTCCTCTGTCAATATTGAGTTAGCTATGCTGGCTATTTTGACTCTCCATATAAACTTCCTTTTTTTTTTTTTTTTTTTCATTTATCAGACAGGGTATCACTATATAGCTCAATGACCTTGAACAAGATCCTCCTGCCTCAGCACCCCCTAGTGCAGATACAGATGTGTATCACAACGCTCAGCACTCCAAATAAACTTCACACTCAGTTTATCAACAAGCCACAAAATAACTTGCTAGGTCTTGGGTTGAGATTTGGAATTTTTAACTTGGAAAGGTCATTCGTTTCTGTAAGAAAGCAATGTCCAACCAAGGCTAGCAAGCAGCAAATTGGATTTATTCTTAATTTCCTCTCATGCCATTTTTACATTATCATCAGCATCTTAATTTTGAAGGTATATAATCCACACAGTCTAAGACGAGAAAAGTGTCTGAGACAGGTGCTGTGTTCCTTATCATCACCATTGTTTGTGTTGCCACTGCCTCCACCATCATCATGTCTAGCACATCATTTCTAGCCAAGTCTAGTACTTGGGAAGATGAGGGAGAAGTATCATCCTGAGTTGAGGTCAGCCTGAGCTACATAGTTAAGTTCAGGAGAGCCTGGCCTACAGAGTGAAAGTCTGACTCCACAATAAACAGAGAGTTAACACTTTCTGAGAGAACTTAACTTCCACCCTCTCTTCTTTGGATTGGCTGGTTCCCTTGCAAGGGTCTTTGTAATGCTGACCTACCCTCTAAGTTTTGTAAGACCCTGTGAAGTCCCAGGATGGCAAGGCATTTGGGTGCAGCTCCCACAAGGATTTCCAAGATGTGAGTTCCCTTTACAAGCCAGAATCATAATTCATTTTACTCCCAGTGAACAATGTGAGGTGCGTGTATTGGTGAGATGCTGCTTTCAATCCAGTAAATTACACACACACACACACACACACACACACACACACACGCGCGCGCGCGTGCGCGCGCACACCAACAACTTCTCCCACCTTGCTGTGAGCTGTCCGCGTGTGTTTTCAGTCTTTGATTTAGACATGAATGATAAACAGTGGTACCACAACCATGGGGATATAAGGAGCAAAGCCCCACCCCCTAGCCCTTGGTCAAGGAGATGGCCCTGTTGCTAACAGTTTGCTCGCTTGCCTATGCTGGTCTTCTCTATCCTAGACTGGGACCTGTTTTCTTTTGCCTTTGAGATTTTCTTCTGTCATTACAGTGTGTGTGTCTCCTAAGTACCACAGGTGAAGCCTATGTTTGGCTTCTAGACCCTCCATTTTCACCCGTTGCTGTCTGTTCATCAGCTACTAATGGATGTCTACCATGTCTCAGCACTAGTTAGGCATGTGCTAACTGTACTAAGGATATAGCAGCTGTTTAAATAAATGAGACTCTAATCTAGGGACATGGAACATGACACATGATTCAAAAAAGAGAAATGTGATTGATTTCTTTTATACCTCCAAAATAACAAAGAACATGAAATAGTTAATAGGTACATAGTAAATGGTTGATAAAAATAAAGAATACCAGTGTGAGATGTTGCCAGCAGTGCGACTGTGTGAAGGGTAGAGGGATATGAGAACTCAGTATTCTGTCCTCAGTTATTCTGTAGAGCTAAAGTTGCCATAAAATATAAAGCCTATTAATTTTTAAAAGGAAACTGTGAAAAATAGAACACAAAAATTTTCAGTCCTTTTGTAAAACAGCTGACTCTTATATCACATCCTATCAGGAACCATTGCTGAATTGCCATTGCTGAGTTATTTAAGCATACTTCAGCATATCTGTAAGCACAAAATCTCATTACCTCATCGTGTATAACAATTTTCCAAAGCAAGTTTTGTCCAAACGCATGTGATATACCTCGGAATCTACAGGAATGCCTGTCTAAAGAAGCAAAGGAGCAGGCAGTGATGATGGCCTCGCTGGTACAATGCTTGCTACACTAGCATAAAGACGCAGGTTGGATGTCCTGGAAGCCATGTTTTTAAAAAGCCTGGCATAGTGGCACATGCTTGCAGTTCTCAGTACTGGGGAGAATATTGACAGTAGAGACAGGCACATCACTAAGGTTGGCTGGCTAGCCAGCCTAGCCTTCTTGAGGAGAAAGAGATTGCACACAAATGAGCATGGACATGCACACACAAAGAAAGAAAGAAAGAAATGATCATAAATGATAATAGTCACAAAAACTTAGAACTTTGAGGGTAGATACTAAATAAATATTTGCTGAGGAATTTCTAAATCAATAGAAAAAAAGTTAGGGTAGATGCTGCCAGAATACTATATAACTTATAATAAATAAAAATATACTTTTTCTACATTAATTAAACCTTTAATAAAAATGCACCTGTGATTTTTAAAAACACCACCATCTGAGGAAAAAAAAAGGTTATGAGGAAGCTTGTCTTACAGGAGAATTCACAGAGTATCTGTCTCTCATTTTGTGAATTCCTAATATACCAAATTTAAAAAGAAAAATCAAAAAGTATTAGATTACTCTAATCCTTCTTCCATCTCAATTTATTCTAGTTTCCTATGTTGTTAAGACCCTAAATACAGAGGTTGGAGAGATGGCCCAGTGGTTAAGAACACTCGCTGTTCCTGAAGACAATCTGAGTTCAGTTACCATCACACACATCAGGCTGCCTGTAACTCCAGCACCAGGAGATGCAATGACCTCTTCTGACCTCAGTGTTCACATACAGACACATGTACACATGCACACACACACGCACACAAAGGGTGAACAGCTAGCCTTCACAAAAGACCCTAAACAAATCTTCAGCAAATTCACTGAACAGCTTTCGATGAAAGACACCAAAGGGCATCCCCACCTACCATCCTTGAATGAACAATGCTTTCCAGCTTCCAAATCCTTGCCTTATCTGACCCCCCACCTCCCCAAAAAAAAGAGAATAAAAGTTCATGAGCAAGAGAAATGAGATTGTAGTTCAATGAAGATAAGACTTCTCAAGGAATACATATAAAAAATAATGGTGACAAGATCAAAACCTCATAACATGGCAGCAGCCTGGCAAGTTCTTCCTATTACACACACACACACATACACACACACACACACACACACACACACACACACACTGTGAATCACCAGGGTGCATTAGCCCCCTAGCAGCAAGGTTAAGGAGCTCATCAAAGACTAAAAGGAGGCATGAAACACAGCAACCAGAATGTACTGTCAACCAAGCTTCGTTTCTAGAAGAGCTGTGGAAGCTCAGCCTTGTGACATCGGTCTAAACTCATCTTTACAACATCTTTATTGGTACATTCCTTTTCCAGGCCAGGACAAATACTCTAGGCTGACCTTCTCCTGTGTTTACATGACAAAGTGAAAGCCCAGCCAGCAAGTACACAATATGTCAAATGACAGGATTCTGCATTGCTTGAATAACTACAGAAAGTCGGAAACGTTCAGTGGTTCAATGTAAAACACTAAGGACAGAAAACAAACTTTAGAATGAACATCAAAATAAGAAATAAAATTACATCTAACTAACTTACTTATGAAGCATGAAGGCTTGATTATAATATATTTAAATGTATGCAAATCCAACGGCTAAGAGGAGCCATTTAAAGTCCCTCAGTTTCACCATCAGGTCATTGGCGTTGCAGTGACTATCACTGGACAGTTATCTAGAAATCTTTGTTGAACTGTGTTATTTTGAAAAAATATCAAAGAGTTGAATTGACACGCTTTAGATGAGTGTCAGTGCAAATGATTATCTCTGGTTCACATCAGAATGACCTGGGTAACAACCTACCAGATCGCATTTTCCACCTTTGGATAGTTTGATTTAATTGGTCCAGAAGTCCTTCAGGTCTGCTTCATCTTATCAGCTGTGAGGACACAGTGTGAGATTTTGAATCCGGTTGCAGGATTCGGAACAACTCTGCGATGCCTGGGAATATTGGGCCCATTCATGGCCTCGTCAGGAAAGAGCCAACAGACTCGTATGTTGCACGGCTCTCTGCAGGCCAAGCACATAAAGAATCTACTGTACCTGGACTGCAGACAAGTCCACATTGATACAAGCCGTGGCTGTCTGTTTTCAGTTGGGGCTCACTTTGGCTCGTGTGTTTGAGGTAATATAAAATACCTGAAGGTGCACCTTCCAAAGGAAGTTGAGATGGATGACTGAATTAGAGCTGAATTTATGCGACATGGTATTGGTAGACGGGAGGCACTCTGTCTTTAACATCTGTTAAAAATGCTATTATGCGGAAAGTTTGGAACTAAATTCCCTATGGGGAATGCAGATCCAAATGGCTTCCGTTCCCGGAAGTGACTGTGTAAGACGGGATGAAAGTCATAGGAAAAGGCTATGGAGCAGCGAGCATGATGGGATGTCTCTAGCTGGTGCTTCTGTTTTGCCCTTGGATGGGAAGACTATTGACCCTAAGAGTCTAGAAACACCTTCTCAACTTCTCTTATTTTTTAGCAACAGGGTCTTAAGTAGAAACGTGGGCTGGGGGGAGAGGGAGAGTTCCACATGCTAGCCCTCCACTCCAGGAACAGCACAGCCTTTCTGACTACAGGCTCCGAACAGGCATCGTGACATGGAAGATGAAGGCAGATGCACCTGCCAGTGAGAAGATGCTCCCTGGGCCCAGACTCTGACCTCAGTTGGCTATGGGTTCATCCCGATAAACCCTTTTCTCACTCGGAGCCAGTGCAGATCCAGAGATGCTTCCAGTAACTTACTAGCCTTCACCCTGCTCCACTTTGAAAGAGGAACCATGGACAGACCAGACCACACAGGACATTTTCAGGGAGTAAAGCTACGGCTATTTCCCCCATGACTTACGATTGCTTCTTTTAGAAAGAAGATGGGCATTGAGGCGTGGGGAGATAGCTCAGTGGTAACTTAGGCACCACAGGAGCATGAGAACCCCAGTTTGGTCTCCTGAAATACACATAAAAATTCCAGGTGAAGGCACACACTCATAATCCAAGAGTGCAGAGGCTGAGACAGGAGGATTCCCTGGGGCTCAGGGGCTGGCCAGCCTCGCCTACTCAGCGAGCAGTGGGCCAATGAGAGATCCTGTCTCAAAAAAAAAAAAAAAAAAAAAACAAGGGGGGTGGCTCCTGGGAAAAGTCGCCCAAGGCTGTCCTCTAGTCCACACATGCACAAACACACATGTGAACCCGTACACACACGTGTGCATGTATGTACACACAAAAAAATGGGAAGGCAGGCAGAGAGAGCCCCTCCCCACTTCAGAGCTTTGCACACAGTCCCATCCAAATGCCCTCCCACAAGTCTGCACTGACAGCCAGACCGGGCCTGGCAAAGGCTGCTTCCCCAGTACATTAGTAACATTTCAGAAACAGTTGTAAGAGCTGACACGACGAAGCCCTTCACAGCCTTTGGAACGCCCTCCTGTCTGTGTCTAACAATATAACTCGAGAGCATTCTCATTTCTGGGTAGTGAACGCGGAGGCTCAAGTGCAGAACGCAGTACAAGGTAGAGACAGGACCTAGCCCGGGGCTACGCACTCTAAAGGTCCCAAAGCCAAACAGACATCCAATGTCTGGAGGTTAACGTGCATCTGACACGCGGGTAAGCATTTCTCGGAGTGCAGATTCCAAAGTGTTCCCTTAGCCTAGCATCGGCACCTCTGGGTCCCCCAGTGAAACATGAGATTTGACTCAAAAAGTCAGCACGTCCACATGCAGAGGGGGTGATGGGAGGATTGCCCTTCGGTGGTTCAGGGCAGAGGACTAACACCTTAGGGAACCGCCGCGACTCAGTCAAGTAACACGTAAATCTGCGTGTAGGGGCTGGCCAGAGCGAGGACTCAAACGTTAGATTCCTTTTTGTTTCGTTTTACACACACAAGCACGCACACGTGCTCACACACGTGTGCCCGCACACACAAAGGGCCACCGGCTGCTGAACCGCTCCCGCCACCTTCCCTTTATCGCTGATAACGTCTTCAGGATGACTCGCCTCTGTTGTCCCTTCTGAATCTCAAAAACAAGCCCGAAGGCAGAGAGGTGTGCTGTGCACCAGACACGCACGCCATCAGCTGACTGCACTTTTCCACCCCGCTTCTGGCGTTCGGTGAGACCCTGAACGAGCCGGCCAGCCCTCTGCAATGAGAGGGTCGGGAGAGATGGCGTTGGCAAAGCCCCTCCTCGGGACTCCAGCGGCTGCCAGGGAGGGATATGGAAAGCTGAGCAGTTAAAATGGTGCTGAAGGCCCCCAGCCTTGGGGACTCCCAGCTCTCTCTGATGGACTGGCCTGCCACTCGGAGGGACCTCTCTCTCTCAGATGGGGCCTCCGGTTCTCCAGGTCCCAACTGGAAACAAGTCCCAGGTCCTCCGAAAACAAAAGAAAAGCGCCAGCCCCAGGGAGGACAGGGCTCCGGAAGCGGTTGTCACCCCCTGCAAACCCTCTGGGCAGCTAGCTGGCCTTCCCGCCCAGCCACCCAAGCCCGAAGGTGAAGCCACCTCTCCCCCAAAGCCCTAGCCCACAGTGGCGCTTCCCACACTCAAATCACAAAAGGTGCTAGGTTGTGTTCTCAACCAGAACTCACCGAAGCTCAAACACCACCAGCCCAAAGCCTGAAAGCACAGCTCCTGGCTCGCCTCTCTCCAGCAGCCTGACTCTGCAATCGGCCTGTCTTGCCTGCCAACATTTCCTACTCTGCTAAAACTGTTTATTGTACCTTGCAGCTGCTTATGGAGTCATGTATTTCACCTCGGCCTTCTTTGGTTATTGGCGCCTACTCTTCCCTCCCCGACACAAATCCAGACCCCGAAGCGTGGGATCTGCCTCGGCCCTGTGTCTATAGAGGCCAGATCCTTGCCCTTCCTCCCTGATTCAAACTGCCCTCTGCCGCTTTTAAAACTTTTCCTGACACACCAAGAGAAGTACATTCAGAGCTTTCGTTTTTAAAAAAAGAAAATGAAGTGGGGAAGGGGGGAGGGGGATATAACTTACCTCCATCCAGGGGTGCCCAGTTTTGAAACGAAGAAAATGGTTATAACCCAGTATGCCCCCACAGTCCGAAAGGAGAAAACTGTGGATCTCTTCTTTTTCCACTTTGCCGGTGAAGGAGCCCCGGTGGTAGGCATACATCCACAGGCTGATGCAAGATGCCTTTGAGAGAAACCTCACATTCTGAGGATTCCTGGGCCGGCGCCAGGGATCCAGCGGCCAATATATTGCACATTTGCTTTCAATTAGGAAGGGGGCTGGGGAAAGAAGAAGGCAACTCACCAATCAGAGCTGTTTTCTGTTTAGAGACTATTTCTTTTGACCCAAGGGACCACGAGCAAAGCTATAATTTACAGCAAAACCCATTCATAGAAGAAAAAAAAATATGTATGACCATAGGATAGTGTTAAAGTCGCAGCTCTCTTCTGCCTTCTGGCCACCCGTGCCTCCCTGTACCTTTCCCCTCCACCTAAGACTTGGGGCATGTGTCCCACACACACCTCATCTTTTTCTTACTTGAGCTGAAGCTATGAGCACAGCTTCAGGTTCCGAGTCTCTTCCGATTCACGTTTCCTGGACGGTTAAGTCGCATACTTGGAGCTGATCTTTTGTGTTTTGGCCATGAGAGCTCAGAGCTGGGTCCTCCTCAAAAGGTTAGATTTAATCTCTCTTCCCCACCATTTATCACCACCACCACACACACACACACACACACACTGCCTCCTCTACCAAAAAAGAGAGAGAGAGAGAGAGAGAGAAGGAAGGAAGGAAGGAAGGAAGGAAGGAAGGAAGGAAGGAAGGGAAAGAAAGAAAGAAAGAAAGAAAGAAAGAAAGAAAGAAAGAAAGAAAGAAAGAAAGAAAGAAAGAAAGGAGAGAAAAGAAAAGAACCTGGATAGCTCTAGCATCCAGGATTTCTACTTTTTTTTTTTATATTCAATCCTCAATTGGCTACTGCTGCGAGTCTGTTTCTAGCCTGGAATCCTGCTGTTAAATGAAAACACAAGGGTTTACAAGGACTTTCTAAATATTTTGTAAAACATTTTTCTTCTCTTCTCATCCCCCTGCCCCCGCCCTCCTTTCTGTGGCCAGAGTGAAAGAGACATCATGTGAAAGTAATATAGCCAACAGCCGAGGAAGGCCTGCTGGGCTCTCCAAATGATAACTAATAATCCTGTCCATCCACCCAGGTTCTGGCCTTAACTCTTCAGAGCCTGGTTCACTTTGATGAAGTGGAGGACATGGAGGCCCTGAATCTCTGTGTGTAGAGTGGACGGCGCATGAGCAGAGCGGTGGAGGGAGGCAGATGGCTACAGGCTAGTAAAGAAGACTTAGCCTCCTTCTGAGAGCTAGCATCCTTGTCATGGTACCTCTTCCTGTGGGCCTCTGAGCAATTGCCAACTCTTCTCTGCCAGCACTTGGGCAGACAGCCTCTGGGAAGAGCAGCAGGAGAGGTGGGACTCCTGGGGAGAGGGTAGAGCATGCCTCAGTAAGCGTGGCAAGGGGTCAGTGACACACAGAAAGCCCCAGTTGCACTGGCCTTGAAATTCAGATCCGGGCTGTCGGTAGTGAGTCACCCAAGGTCATAAGCCCCAGCACAGACCGGAGAGTCAGAGAGAAGCTGTGAAAGTCATGTTCCACAGCCAGAGAGGGCACAGAGAAGAAGGAGGCTGTGCCGAGGCCAACCACACAGACAACGCTGGGCAGAAAATATGACTGGGGGGGGGGGGGAAGAAAGCTAGGGTGAAGGTTATTTTACAAAGATAATGGCAGAAAAGAGAGATGGCTCTCTTAAGAGGACCCGTCAAGCAATGTCCAGCATGCGACATCAGATGTGAGGATGGCTGAGGTCATGATATTTTTAGCTCAGCCTGATAAATACCTACGAACCATGGGGCAGATGCTTCGCTGGATACTTGCCAGGGACATCCGCAGACATCTGGCTGAAGACATACGCTTAGAATCTTCGGCCCCCTGTTTGTGAGCCACATCCGATGAAGCCACAGGTTAATGCTGAGAAGAAGCGGAATAACCTCGCAAAGACTGAACTGAGGAAAAGGCAGTCACCTACGGAGGAGTGACCTCAAGCATTCACGGCTACACCATGCTACTCTACAGGCCAGAACATTCGCCTACGTATGTATGTAGTTATTCTTGAGCCCACATCGTTGACTTCAAATCCCAGGCCCGTCTGGATCGTATCTGTGCACAGACCAAGGGGACTTCTGGGAAAGGGTGAACAGAGTAGAGCGAACCAAGAGGCTTGAAGAGGCGCAAGTCCGGGCCCTGGAGAAGTAGGTCAATAGGCAAAGTGCTCGCCACGCAAGCATGAAAACTGCGTTTGCATCCCTGCACCCGCAGAAGGAAAAGCTGGACCCGCCTATAGTGGCTACAGTGAGGCCCGTGCAGACACAAGGATCCCTGGGGCTGAGTGGAGAGCCAGCCCAGCTGACTCAACAAGCCCGGGTTTAGAGAGAGACCCTTACCTGAGGGAAAAAAAAAAAAAGTGAAGTTGAGAAAGAAACTAGACATCAAGCTCTGGCCGGCACACATGCATATGTATTCACTCTTACGCGAGCACAAACACGGACACACACGGACACGGACACAGACACACACACACACACACACACACACACACACACACACACTGAGGAAATACAAGTCCAGCCAACCTTTGCCAAAGGTAAGGAGTAGCTCAGAGGAAGAAATAAAATACTGTGTCTGCCGTTCAATATATTATGTCACCCCAAGTTCCCTATTCTTCAGGCTAATTTGCACCGCGTCTCAGGTGAACTCTAAGAAACAGATACTGCCAAAACAAGGGCAAGGAAAAGCTAAAAATATATTTAGCTGAAATACTTAAGTGCTGTTTACAATATTGGGGGTTGGGGTTATTTTTATGATTTTTTTTAAAGATTTATTGATTATTTATACAACATTCTGCCTGCATACCAGATCTTACTATAGATGGTTCTGAGCCACCATGTGGTTGACTGGGAATTGAACTCAGAACCTTCGGAAGAACAGCGAGTATTCTTAACCTCTGAGCCATCTCTCCACCAACCCCCCTGATTTTATGTTATTTTTTTTTTAATGTGTGAGTATTTTACCTGCTATGTGTCTGTGAGCCATATGTGTGCCTGGTACCCTCAGACGTCGGAAGACGATGATTGATGCCCTGGAACTTTCAAACAACATTCGGGTGCTGGGAATTGAACCTGAGTCTTCTGGAAGAATGAGTGCTCTAAACACGGAACTAGCTCTCCATATTTGAGCCTCAGTTTCCCAAGACCTCTCAGGCGGAGCAGGGAGGGCTGGGCCTCTTTGGCACTTGGAGACTTACTGCTGGACTGGGAAGAAAAGAGATAGCAAATGCTACTTAAAAGCCGAGAACGCCACCTTACAGAACACAAAGAAAATTCCTGAGGACTTTAGAACCGTTTTGACGGTTTTGAGTAAGACTGGAATTCCTAATGCTACGGGAACAGATGTGGAAAAGTACTATTTTTTTTTTCTCTTTTGTGTGCAGATTTTACCCCCTGGTTTGTTTGACTTGGGAAACATGAGTCATTGCAATCAGAATTATTTATATTCCGTAGAAGGTAATACATCTTAGTTATGAGTACTTTTTTACACTGAAAACGAATTAACTGAGAAGCAATGCAGAATTCCATTTGAAAGGTCTTACTAAAAATAGACTCTCTCCATGTGGAATGGTGAGGGCGCAGTGTTCCAGGTGGGGGGGGTGTCACTCAGTGAAGAGCACTTGCTTAATTATGTGCAAGTCCCTGCTTTCAATCCCCAACACACACACAGACACACGCCCATGCACACACTCACACAAGCAGTACCAATTAAGGAAGCACACAAAAGACAAATGACTTAGTCTGTACCTGAGGTCAGAGTAAACACAAGTGCTAAGACAGACATAACTGTAGAATCTCGTCTGGGAATATATAGCAACTGGATACCTCTGTGATGCTTCAAGAAGTACAGGATGGAAGGAAAAGAAATTTAATACATCCTTAAAAGGAGGGGAGTTTTCACAGACTTTGTCTGCCAATGACCTAGGCCGTGCTTTTCCCCTGCCTTCTCCCTTCTACATTCTGTGTGCATGCATTTCTTCTTCTTAACAGCAAACCAACTGTGTTCCTTCCCGTCTGTAGCTGAAGGTGGTAACCACAAAATAGTACCTTAGTTCTTAAATGTATACCTACCTCTTCGGTGCGTGTAAACGTGGCATGATTCCAGAATCCAGGGAAGAATGTGTGTCAGTTGGGCGTGCTTCAAATGTTCATCTTCTCCATTTCAAGGGCTGTCAGAGGTAATGGGTCATGTGCTAGGAATACGGCTCAGAGGAGCCACACTCGCAGGTAAGTCAGTTACCAAAAAACATCAGACAGAGGAAGCACCCACCAAACTAATACTCTACCAATAATTCATAAAGACTGACAATGCCTGGATTGTAAAAACATTGTTCCTCACCAACATGAACACGGAGAACACTGCACACAGTTAGAGTCGGGTGAAAAAGATCAGAGGAAATACTAGTTTTCTTGAATATAAATAGCTAAGCAGCTACATAGACTATTTTCAGTTTCCTCCTGGGAGTTTGCTCAGGATTATCAAATCTTCATGGGTTTAAGAATTATCTGTAGGGGGCGGGAGAGATGGCTCAGTGGGTAAGAGCACCGGCTGCAATTCCAGAGGACCTGAGCTCAATACCCAGCAACCACATGGTGGCTCACAATCACATATAGTGAGATTCTGGCATGCAGGTGTACATGAAGTTAGCGCACTCATCTACATAAAATACATAAAGAAATCTTTCTTTTAAAAGAAGAAGAAGAATTATCTGTAGAATCACCCCTGTGCACCAAAGCATGGATTCTGTCTTTCTAAGTTACAGTCCTTCGAAGATCAATCTAGCTCCGAGATTGTCCCCTTTCTGATCTGAGACCTTGAGCAAGCCCTTAACTGGTCACAGAGTGAAGAGCAACGAGCAGACCACTCACTGGGGCCGTGAGGATCTGATGAGATAATGAATCAAGTATTGTGTATGCATGAATAATACATACAATAGGACGTATTAAGTGCTAGCGATGTTCCAGGCATCCTCTTAAGGACCTTACCTTTGTCACTTCCTATGGTGCACACAAGGATTTTGTTGGGAGGGTCCCCTGACATTCCGTTCGTCTGTAAGAGGAACTAATGTTCAAGATACCAGCATGCCCAACACTATGCCTTATAGATGAGCGTGTTCACGCATATGCTTTGCTAACAATAAAGTGTGTTTACATGGTGAATAGAAACGATCGAAGAGCCCTTGGACAATCTTTTTTAGCTTTTCAGAGACTGAAGTCATGTTATCTGTACGGAAACTCATTTCCTTTCCCATCCTTTCCCACTCCTGAAACCCGTCTCTTTTCCCAAGGAGTTCTCCCACAGAGTGGAATGAGAATTAAGAATTTCAAATCAGGCTGTCTGCTGACGGTTCTATGGAGTTGAGTACATAAGAGTTTGGGATTAATGGTGAAAATAAGACTCCTTTTGCCTTCGTTTTGAACAATGCCACATATAGTGTGTCACAGTTTGAAGAAAGCCTTTGCAGGCATGACTTCATCTGATCCTCAGACAGCCCCAATATATACTCGGTACAGCTATCCTCATGTTACAAATAAGGAAGAGGGGGCCTGGGAAGCAGTAGCTCCTTTGAAGGTTTTGGGCAGCAAATGGCCGCATCTGAGCTTCTATCCAGTACAGTTCTTATGATGTTTAATACTCCCTTTGCCCATTGCCTCATCCATGTCCGAAGGGCACTGGAATGTGCACAGGGATAATATATCTATGATTGACACTTGGGTGGGGAAGCTCCTAAGTAAGTATTAAAAGCTGTGTCGTCCTCTGCAGCATCTTGACTTAGAGACTTCATACCACCGTGTGTCACTCCATCCCGTTGCCCAGAGCTACACCACAACACCACCTCCTTGCTTCTAATATACAACATGCTTCACAGCAGAAAAGAATTTATAGCGCCAACGCTAATTTTCTGTTTGCAGGACTGTGTGGAGTGTTCAGCCGCACTCAGATTCTCTTTTAGTTTCTGCTTCTGTGCTTATTCTGGTGGCAGCTTACACAAGGACAGGGAGGAAGGAAGCTTTTGCTTTTTGTCTACTTGCCCTTGCTTTCACTGTCAACGTCACCTACCCTGCTGTGGAGACATTCCTTCACTGTTATTAGAACCTGCTTCTTCGGGGTTTCACGTCATTACTAAGGCCGAGCCTGACAGGTTGCTTGAATGTCTTCTAAGTCTGCCCTGACTTGTACTCACCTCTTCATGCAGGGTGGGCTACCCTAGTCTATGCTAGCACGAGGTAATCTTTACTTCCAGGTCAGTAACCAAGGGGATCTTAAACAGAAATCTAAAATATGTTCTTCTTTGGATTCCATATTATAAAATTTAAAAATGGAGCAGAGAAAATCTTACCCACTGCTATTTTCAAAGAGGCACGATATCGACCTTAAAGCTACAGGTAGAATTATTCATTGTGTTGTATAAACTGTGAGTTCAGGCAGAGGAAGTAAACCCTCATTCCATTCGGAGGAATGAAGTAGCCTGCAAGAAAATGATGCTAGAGAAACACTTAAAGAGATGCTCAACATCCTTAGCCATCAGAGAGATGCAAATCAAAACGACCCTGGGATTTCACTTTACACCTATCAGAATGGCTAAAATAAAAAATTCGAGTGACAACACATGCTGGAGAGGTTGTGGAGAAAGGGGAACCCTCCTCCACTGCTGGTGGGAATGTAATCTGTTACAACCACTTTGGAAATCAATCTGGCACTTTCTCAGACAATTAGGAATAGCACTTCCTCAAGATCCAGCTATACCACTCCTAGGCATATATCCAAAAGATGCTCAAGTACACAACAAGGACATTTGCTCAACCATGTTCGTAGCAGCTTTATTTGTAATAGCCAGAACCTGGAAACAACCCAGATGTCCATCAACAGAGGAATGGATACAGAAATTTTGGTACTTTTACACAATGGAATACTACTCAGCAATTAAAAACAAGGAAATCGTGAAATTTGCAGGCAAATGGTGGGACCTAGAAAAGATCATTCTGAGTGAGGTATCCCAGAAGAAGAAAGACACACATGATATATACTCACTTATGTAGACCTATAAGATATGATAAACATACTGAAATCTATACACCTAAAGAAGATAAACAAGAAAGAGGACTTGGGGTAAGATGATCAGTCCTCCCTTAGAAAGACAAATGGGATGAACATTGGATGTAGGAGAAAACAAATAACAGGACAGGAGCCTACCACAGAGGGCCTCTGAAAGACTCTACCTAGCAGTGTACCAAAGCAGATACTGAAACTCATAACCAAACCTTCGGCAGAGTACAGGGAATCATATGAAAGAAGGGGGAGTTAGTATGACCTGAAGAGGACAGGAGCTCCTTACAAGGACCAAATATATCCGGGCACAAGGGTCTTTTATAAGACTGTTTCTCCAACCAAGGACCATGTATGGATATAACCTAGAACTCCTGCTCAGATGTAGCCCATGGTAGCTCAGTATCCAAGTGGGTACCCTAGTAAAGGGAAAAGAGACTATTTCTAACATGAACTCAATGGCTGGCTCTTTGGCCTCCCTCCCCCCGAGGGAGGAGCAGCCCTGGGAGGCCACAGAGGAGAACTTCGCAGCCAGTCCTGAAGATACCTGATAAACCAGGGTCAGATGGAAGAGGAGGAGGACCTCCCCTATCAGTGGACTTGGAAAGGGGCAAGGAGGAGATGAGGGAGGGAGGGTAGGATTGGGAGGGAATGAGAGAGGGGGATAGATACAGCTGGGAATCAAAGTTAATAAACTGTAACTAATATTTAAAAAATAAAAATAATTTAAGATAAAAATAAAAAAAAGAAAATGATGCTAATGAGGATCCTGGCAGTTTTCCAGTATCTAGTCCTAAACTCTTCCCAATACAAAGGAGTGATCCCTGCTCTGGGGTCCACACAACACTCTAAATCCAACAAGCATAAAGCTACATAGACCTACGTACAGGCAAAAAACACATACACATTACACAAAGCAAAGAATGAGCTCAGAAGAGCAGACGGACGCTACCCTCTCCACCCTGGGTATTTCAAAAGAAGGTGAAGAGAGCTATTGTGAGGAATTGGTGTCACGGCTCTTGGAAGGCTAACTAGGAGAAATGGTAACTTCAGACAGCAGTTACCACCCTAAATCTAGGGCAACAAAAGTGGACAGATTAGACTGAAGAGCTGGAAGGAGGGGACACCATGAAACTGGAGCCTGACATTTGAAGTAGTTCACACGTGGTTTCTTCTGGCAATCGTGAACTGGGATGTGGAGGGAGACCGCTTCTGTCACTAGGGAAAGGGCTGGAGCTGGGGCAAACTGTCACAGCGGTGTGAAATGCCACTCCTGGGGAATGGTGCCACATCGGAGCAGTGACGTTAATATCAAGGAACAGAAAATGAGTTGTTTCTCTTCTTCCTACCCTTCGGCTCTGCCTCCTGTCTCCTATGGTCAAAACCTAAGAGGAAGCTTGTTGGAGAGAGAACCCCTGAGCCTGATTTGCAAAATCCAAGCTCTGTCATTACAGAACAGAGCACCAAATTTAAAGCTGAGACAAAAGGCAAATGACCACCTCTCTTTCCAGCCATGTTATCATACCTTTCACCCCTTACAACCTCTTACCCAGATCACCACCACAGAAGACCTCCTTCCTTAGAGGTCATGTCTTGCTATGCTCCCAAGTTTTCTGATGACTTTCCCTAATACAGCATTTCAGGCAGCATGTCCTCTCACAGAATATTCATAAGCCATAGCCCTTCCAGGGAGTGCTATCTCGCTCCAGCTCATCAGATGTGTCGAAGACCAGTTACAGCGGGACTTCTTGGACTGTGTCCCTGGAGAATGCCAGAGTCTGAATCTTCTCCCAGAGTCCCTTTTTCTACCAGGAAGACCCGCCTTCCTTTTCTGCCCAGCCATTGGCCGTCAGCTCTTTATTAAAGCCAGTCACATATAATTCTAGATTGCCTAGGGCAGGTGAGGAAGGAACAAAGATTTACAGACTATGAGACTGGTGGTGGGCCGTAGCTCTCTTCTAGTATAGAATTAACTACTGGATTTACAGAGATATACCATCACACAGTACACTCCAACAGCCAGTTGATACTTCGGAAGTATTAACTGCCCAAACCCAGGAAGCACTAGCAGGTATTTTTCTAAATGATTACACAAAAGTGTCTCTAACAAAATATGATCTAAAGAGAGAAAAGGAGGCACCTTCCTACAGGTCAGGGGGGTGATAACTCCCCCGGTATGCATTACTCTCACCAGTAACCCCCACCTGATAGAGGCACATTTGCTCTGGTTTCCCTGTCTTCTCTCATCACAGGCAGGATCCGTTCTCCCTTCCTCCCTCCACTTCATGTTGAATATTCAAATAGGCATTTCCTCTACCAGCCTCTAGGGTTTTTTCCCCCTAATTTTTGATTAGCATAATAATTGTAAATATTTAAGGAGTACGGGGTGATATTACAATAGATGTATACACTCTGTCATCAAAGAATAGCACTTGGCGTAGCTTCCACCTCAAACATTTATCATTTCTTTGTGCTGAGAACACCGGCATCCCCTTTTATGGTGATTTTTGAAAAGTACAGTATAATAGGAACCATAGTTGGCCTTCTCACTGTAAACCAGAATTTGTTTCTCCTACCTCACAATAGTTTTGTAACTGTTTTAACAACCTTTTTCCATTGTCTCCTCCCACACCCTCCAGACATCATCAATGATTATTCTTCTCTTTCCTTTTTTTTTTTTTTTTTTTTTTTTTTGAGACAGGGTATTTCTGTGTAGCCTTGGCTGTCCTGGACTCACTCTTTAGACCAGGCTGGCCTTGAACCCAGAGATCTGCCTGCCTGCCTGCCTGCCTCTGCCTGCTACCTTCACACCGTTCACAGAGGCGTGTACCTCTGTAATCTCAGCAGATTGCAGGCAGCCACCACTATGTTGCCTACTCTGTACTCTCAATACAGTGTTTTTTAAAAAATGACTGTAGTTGTATGTGTTGGCGGTTGGTCTGGGGCTATGTATTCAAATGCTAATTACTGGCCCCCGGGATCTGGTTGCCTCCCAGAAGCACCTTCTCACCTACACCTGTCTTTGTTGTATAAACCTTGCTCTTTCTAGTTTAAAGTTGATTGGTTAATAAAATTAATGAAGCCTGTGACTTGGCAGAGGAGAGGTAGACGAAGGTTAGGTTCCTGGGCTTGGGCTCTGAAGAGCACCAGGCAGGGGGAGGATGTGGAGGAGCAGATGATGGAGAAAGAGGACATGGCCTGATGGAGCAGATCCAGCCCAGAAAGGATGAGTTATCGACGAGTAACTTGGGTTGTGTAGCTGAGAGATTTAAAAAAAAAAAAGCTTTGAGGGCTGATATCTGCCCAGGTCCAGTGCTTTAAGCTTGTAAAATAAATTGCAGTCTCTCTGTGTCAATTATTTTGGAAGCTAGCAGGGTTTTAAAAACGGTTGCTTTATTGATTAGTATCCAGCACATGTGTTCATGGACATGTCTGCATGAGTATGGGCATGTCATGACTTTGTGGACTCAGTTATCTCCTCTAATCTTTACAGGGTTCTAGAAACTGAAATTGGGTGGTCAGGTTCATATAATTTACCCAAAGAGCCACCTTGCTAGCCTCATGTAAGTTGTGTTCTTTTTTTTTTTCCAAATATACCACAAGTTAATGGGAGCATCTGGTCATTGTCTTTCTATGCCTGGATTATTTCACTTAACACGGTGCCCTCCAGATTCACACATACTGACATAAATGGCAGGCTCTTGTTCTGTTTATGGTTGAGTAGTATTCCAATGTCTATATATTGTCAAAATTTTGGAGGTTAGGGTCATGTTCTACCTGCCTACCCCATGATTGTAGATGTTCAGTCATAACCACAGCTATAGTACATGACAGAAAGCAGGGGCCATTAGTGAGATGTTCAACCATAAACATAGCTCTAACACATGGTAGGCGGCAGATGACATCACCGTGAGGTCCACCAATAATAGGGGATTTTGGAAAAAGGTGAAAGGGCTTCTTATTGGATGAGTTACAAAGCCTTCATAAAATATATATTTGTTTTTTCTTAGTCTTGAAAAAAAAAAAGGCTGGAGAAATGGCTCAGTGGTTAAGAATACTGATTGCTCTCCCAGAGGAGTATGATACAATTCCCAGCAGCAACATAGCAGCTCACAACTGTGTGTAACTCCAGTTCTAAGGGATCTGATATCCTCATGCAGGCAAAGACACCAATGCATGTGAATCAAATAATTTTTTTTTTCTTGTTTGGTTTTTCGAGACAGGGTTTCTCTGTGTAGCTTTGGCCATCCTAGAATCAGTTTGTAGACAAGGCTGTCCTTGAACTCAGAGAGATCTGACTGCCTCTGCCTCTCTGAGTGCTGGGATTACAGGTGTGCACCACCATACCCAGCCTTTGTTGTTGTTGTTGTTGTTTGGGTCTGGCTGTGTACCACATATGTGCCTGGTGCTTGCAGAGGCCAGAAGGGGGCATCAGGTCCCCTGAACTGAAGTGACAGGTGATTTTGAGCTGCCATGTGGGTGCTGGGAACCAAACACGAGTCTTCTGCAATGTTAGTCAATGCTCTAACCACTGGGAAATTTCCGCAGTTCCCAATTAAATGAATTTTAAAAACTGGATGTAGCTTGGAATTCTAGTCAAAGAGAGTCGGGCCAGCAAAGGCATCAAGACCTAAAGGAGCAAAACAAATAAAAATAAGTTCCCAAAGATTGGGACCTGTGTGTGACAGAAACAGGGAAGAGAGGAAGGCTCTAGGTTGACAGCAACAAGCAGAAGAACACCAAGAGCATCTACCTGTGGGCACGAGAGATGGGGAAGGGATGTGAAAGACAGAGAGACTGAGCCGGATGCTCTGGTCCTTAAAGAGGATGAACACAAGAAGCCTGTTCACGGAGCCGAGGAATGAGTGTGGGGAGGAAACAGAGACAGCGAGTGAAGATGAATATTTTATTCAGTTTGACAGTGAAAGGCAAAGAATGGAAAGCCATCGGAGTGAATCTCTGTTAAGGAGAAGCATACGGCTCTCTCTTAGATGTCATATTGCAGCGGTCACCATCACGATTCCTAACAAGTATGGATCTTAGTTCAGCTGCGTGCTGCCAGCCCGATTGTAGACATGACTTTTTGAGCCTCACACTCTGGATGGTTGCTGTGAGAATTAACTGGGCTCGTCAATATTTTAAGTGGCTGCAATGGCATCAGTATCATCCTGGCCACTAAGTAGCCTAGCTGGTTAACCAGCTAGAATGTTGAAAACAGAAAATATGTGTTATACACACGAGCATGCATACAGACTTAATGTATATTAAATATCTATTAAAATTCACGGAATAAAAAAACATAATCAGGAAATTCAGAAAAGTCAGATGCTGGGTAGTTTAGGTTTCTAATCAGAACGATTTCCTCAAGCTACAGAAAAACACAAAAAAGAGTCTGAAGAAGTCTTAAAGTTCATTGAATCTAACCCCCCCATCCACCCTCCATCCTCCCTCCCCCACTGTCTGTTCCACACTATAGAAAAGAAAACCGAGGCTTGAACCAACATGGTGGCTGAAAGCCTGGAGCAAGAGGTTGGAGTGCTTGAGACCAGACTAGCTACACAGTGAGGGATACACATCTAGCTACACATCTGAAAAAAAGCGAGGGATAAGTGGCTTTTGATTACTACGGTTACTAACAGGGTAGAACGACAACCCAGTCATCTTCATTTCTTCACTAGTGTGGGGACTCTAACTTAGTGCCTTCTGCAAGATACACACTCACACACACACATACATACACACGGGCATATATAATATATATTTGTGGCATATATATTATATATATATGCCATAAATTCCAGTTAGCTTGATTCCCAATCTAGCGAACAGCAACTATCTCAGAGAAAACCTGGTCAGTTGATCCAAATCTGAAGTAACTTACCAAGGATTGATGAAGGAAAATGAGAGGAGACCTCGGATGCTAAGGGCATAAGCTACAGAACACAACTACACCACGCTGGCACCCGTCTCTCAATCCCACTTCTCCAGCTACTTCATTTATGCTCTGGAATCAGTTTGAAAGACCATGCTGCCAGAAAGCAACCCACAAGAGTATTTGATTCTGAAACACAATATTGTATAGTCAGAATGGTCTCCAAGATGTATACTCAAGGATAATGAAAAAAAAAATTGTGCTTCAAAGAAAAATTTGGAAGTACAAAAACAGCAACCACACCAAAAAAAAAAAAAAAAAAAAAAAAAAAATTCTGTGGAATGATAAAAATACCAGCTAAACTTTTAATTTTCTACTTTGTAACTTTATCAAATGATATAATTTTGGTATGTTCTATTTTATACTAAACAGTCTCTACTATATACTGGAAGGCAGATGAGGTTTCCACAGAGGCTGGCTGTACTTGCTCTGAGATATATTAAACAAAAATTGGTTACCCAGAAGGTCAGATTGTGTTTCTGAATAAACAACTTCCCAGTTAAATATAGGACTTGAAAGAATCACAGATCGCCACTGCTTTGCTATTGTTTGGTTCTTCACAAAGGACTGATTATTTTAGAGAGACAGATGGAAGGAAAAAAGGAAAGCTGGATTTTGGAATAATATAAAAGGACTTAATTTGCACTTTTCAAGGAGGAAAAAAAATCAAATGGAAAGAAAATTGGTGTTCTGGGTTTGGGGACCTGAACAGACCCAATATTGATGAAAGAAAAAAAGATTTTATGGGAATGTGATACTATCATCAAAACTTCAAGTGAATATTTGAAAGAAAAAAAAAAAACAGTAAGAAGGAAAGTATCTAAAACAGAATTTTTTCTTGCCCTGCTGACTGCAGATCAAGACTTTTGTTGTTCTCAGTTTGTCAGTCCTGTGGTGGGCTTCTGTAAGTCCAACACAACAGCTTTCTCCCTCAAGAAGCTGTTGAATGTAATGAAGGACAGACTACGATGGGAGGTGTGTTTGAAAGCAGCAGAAACTGGAGCCTCTGGGATTCATGTCCCCTATTCATACAAGGGTGTAAGGCAGCTCCGGCTCCCATTTAAACACTCATTACACCCCTGTTGGTGTACACTGTGAAATCGAGTATCCTGCACTAAGCCTGGGGCAATCACAGTCCTTAGATAAGCATGGGGTATATGATTTTGGTCTAAACTGAAATTCGATGCTTGAGTTTATCCACCAGTAAATGCAAAAGGCCTGTGAAATTCTGCCCCATGTATGTCTAAGGGGAAACAATGTTCATACCGCTTAAGTTGTTGAAACAATTCATATCTGAGTGCTTTGCTGTACACAAGCTTTGTCCCTCTTAGAGATCAAAGTCACCGGATCAGCCACGCATGAGAGGTGTGTTCTGCTGTAGTGAATGAAGACACACGCTCACAAGCTTGGAAGCATGTCTATAAATTAACTTTCCTGTGTGTTGTAGCTAGACTATTACGCGAAAAAAAAAACCCGAACATTCTAAGATATCAATTTAACCATTTTCAAGATAGCCAACAAGAAAGGCGGCAAGTGAGAAGGATCTGCAGCTCTGCAGAGGTGAGGCTCTCTAACACTCTGCTCCATAAAACAGGAGTGCTGCAGAAATTGTTGATGTCAACCTTTTTCAGACACTCATAACAACTGAAATGATATTAATGAAAACGAGGTAAGGAAAGAAAGCCTTGTGAGTTCTCACTTGCCCTGTTCTTGCCCCTTGCTGCCCAGCTCAGCAGTATCCTTGTAAACCAGACAGACTTTAACATGACTTTAACCTCGGCTTGCAGGAAGTAGAGGCAGGGGTTGCATAAGGTCAATCAATGTCATCCTTGGCCACGTAGCAAGCTTGAGACCAGCCTGGGCTATATGAGACCCTGTAGCAAAAAAGAAATCAGTTGGGGTTGGGGGGGGGATGTATTACTAAAGAGATGTCTCAGCTGGGAACGTGCCATGATTGAACGAAGAGCTGAATTCAGACCTCCATATAAAAGCTGGGAACGGCAGCATGCACCTGTAATCTAGAGGATCCTGACACTTGATGCTCAGCCAGTCTAGCCAACTGACCAGCCTCTGCCCTCAACACACATCTGCAGTCACACATGTGTGTGTGGGCATGCACATACTTGCACACACACCCACCACACCACACACACACACACACACACACACACACACACACACACACACACACGTAGCCTTGGTCTAAGGCTGTTGCTCAGAGGTAGACAATTTGCTTAGCATGTGCAAAGCCTCAAGTTGGGACCAAACCACTAAAATAAAAGATTCAAACTAGCAGCCTCAAAACCATATCTGTGAAAAAGAGCTTCCCATTAGCCTCTAGAGACAGCAGAAGCTTTGGAAACTTTCAAACAGTACTCCCTGCTGTCCTCCTTATCTTTCTTCCCCATCTGGCAGCTGTCAGGAGACTCTATATTCTAGAGTTATCTTTATTTGACCTGTCTCAGGTTTCACTGAGAAGGAAACTGTATCTTTAGGATGTTTATCAAGACCATGCATTGGCAATGGGATAACACTACAGTGGCCAAGGGAGGCCATACGCGGCGAAACAAACAAGAAGCTTGTCAAAATACTTAGAATAAAAATTAGATAATGATATGTCTGTAATGAACTTGGACAAATCCCCCAACACTTTCAATGGGATCTAAAAAAAAAAAAAAAAAAAAAAAAAAAAAAAAAAAAAAGTCAAAAAACTAAGCCAGTAAGTATGCCTAGAAATGTGTATCTTCTGAACCCTGGCTAATAGTAAGATACTGGGCAAGCAAGAATTGAAGAGAAACAAGACCTTAAGTTGTCTGGGTGCTTTGAGAGTCTACCGAAGCCTCATATAGACTTCCTCAGCAGAGAGAGAGAAATATTTAGTTTAAAATATCTGAAGAAATTTCTCATAAGTCAATAGCTGGCCTCTAAGTTAACCTAAGAGAAATGTTAGTGGTCACATGCAAAGAATGAAGATTATTAAATTTGTTAAGAAAAGTTTTCACAAACCCCTCTGGGCCCTGGTTGGTTGGCTCTGTTGGTCTTCTTGTGGAGCTCCTGTCACCTCCAGGCCCTTCTATCCATCCCCTGACTTATCTACAAGACTCCCTAAGCTTTGTCCAATGACTCCACATCTATTTGGATCCACCGCTGGGTGTAGCCTCTCAGAGGGTAGCTATGCTAGGCTCCTGTTTGTGAGCATAGCAGAGTATCATTGTTAGTGTCGGGGGTTGACTCTCTCCAATGGGGTGGGCCAGGCATTGGTTGGAAATTCCCTCAATCTCTGCTCTACCTTTATCCTTGCCAACTTGTAGGCAGGGTAAATTTTGGATTGAAGTGCTTGTGGGTGGGTTGGTATTCCCCTTCCTCCACTAGGAGTCTTGTCTAGTTAGAGGGTGTCCTCTTCAGTCAGCCAAGGACTATGCATAGGCCCCCTACACAGATGCAGCTGATAGGCTGCATGCCTTGGTAAGGGGAACGGAGACTGTCTCTGACATGGACTCAGTTGCCTGCTTTTCAATCACTTCTTCCTGGCAGGGCTGCCTTGCCAAGCCACAGGGGAAGAGGATGTGCTCAGTCCTGAGCTGGGGTGGGTAAGGAGGGAGGGGCTCCCCTTTTCTAAGAAATAGGGAAGGAAAGAAGGAGGAAGAGGGAGGGGGGTCCAGGAGAAGAGGAGGGAGGGAGCTATGATTGGGATGTAAAGTGAATAAATTAATTAAAAATTTGTTAAGAAAAGAAACAACGGGAAAAAGGGAAACATGATTTTCAGAGTCACTATGTTGCATTATTTTAATTTAAAGTGGGGGGCCAGCAATATGATTCATGAGGAAAAAGAACTTGCTGCGTAAGCCCAACAATCCGAGTTCAACCCCAGAATCCACACAAAGGGGGGTGGGGAAGAGAACTAACCCTACAGAGCTGCCCTCTGGCCTCCATACCTCTGCCATGGCACATGTACACATGTACACAGAATCATCATCATCATCATCATCATCATCATCATCATCATCATCATCACCACCACCACCACCACCACCACCACCACCATTTTTGAGAGAACTTAAGGTGGCCAAGTCATTTCTGGAAAACGGGTCTTTGGGAAAGTTGAGCTTAGGTGGGGCAAGGGATTGGAATTTCTTAAAGCATCCTTTAATTTTCTAGATGCAAGAAAGATGACACATTCAATTAAATGACAAGTCATATTTTAGTTTTAATGAATTTACTGCAACTTTTTTTTTTTTTTGTGGGGTGGGGAGGAGTGCTGGGCTTCTAACCCAGGGCTGTGTAGTCCAGGAACTCTACCACTGAGTTACACGACCAGCCGCACCCTCTTTTGAAGAGGGCTTTTGTCGAAGTGAAATCAAGAAAAGATATATTGAAAAAGAAACCTCACCAATTTGTGTAATCCTTGCTATCGCCATTTCTCTGTCATAAGCTCTATCTTTCATCTTCCTCTATTTGTCTCTGCCTTTTAAACCATACTTAGAGTTGAATTACACTCAGTAAACTGTTGGTGCCTAAATTCTGACCTCAGCTCAGATCTAGCATCTAGTCTGAATAGTTACCACCGTAAGGGATCCACTCCTTTTTGAACCTCAAGTACTTACATGCAAAATGAAGTACTCACTCTGGTCTCTTACAGCTGGGAGGAGCTACACAAAGACACACCTGTGAAGTAGGGGGCAAGTTGGTTAGGGGCAGGAAGTGGGCTATGGGAGGATTCATGATGGCATTCATTACTACGAAGCCAGAGTCCATGGTTCTAAGTTCAAACAAGGCTTACCCATCTGAGCGTTTGTTCATACTGCCCTCTGCTGCTCAGACATTACTTTTCCCCAAAAGCCACAAAGAACCATGGCCTGCCAAGACAAGGGCCCTGGGGGACAGCTGACTCACAGGAAATAGTCTATAATACAGTCAGAAGATGTGAGGGATGAAGCCTGCCAAAAACATTCTGCTTGAAGACTTTGAATATTACCGTCATATTTCATGTTTGCTCATGGCGGGGTTTCTTGTGTTTCTGCCTCGCTCCAAATTCACTGACTTTGGAATCCTCCTGCCTCCATTTCTCAGGGGCTACAGTTGCAGGTGTGCCTCACCATACTGGGTCTGCTACCCTCCTATTACTAACCTGGAGCTTGCTTTACTCCAGTGCCCCTGACAACCTGGCTTGGTTAAGTCGTGGGGAAAGAGACAGCAGCTACATGTGGAGGATTCCAGACAGTTCTAGGAAGAAAAAAAGAGAGATATGTTCAGTCTTTTGGACATTGTGATACAGTCATCTACAAAGTTCATACTTAAGAGCCAAACAATCAAATTAGAACCATCATCCCCCTGCCACGCAATGTTTTTGATTAATAAATGTTGATGGAAATAGTACTGGGCCTTTAATTGGATCTCCATTTGAATATGCTTATCTTTGAGAAGGAGCCAATTCAGCAAGGTAACCATTCTCTCAAAGTTTCTTTTCTTCAGAGGTAATCTGTCTTCCGACCTGCAACCCGAGACACAAATTGTAAGCTGACTGTTATTTCTTCCCATCTCCTATATTTGAGTTATCAAGATTTCTACTTCATTTCGCAATCAATCAGTGAATGGGGTTGGGTTGAATCGCTTGCTCTCAGGCCCTCTCTTCTACTATCGCATTTGGACCCGTGCCAAAGCCAGGCTGCGAAGTGTACTACTCTTATGAATGTCTTCCCTGAGCAGATGGACATGGGCTGAGAATTAGGAACTTTTTCCTTGAAGCAATTAGATTTCCCCTAAATATAGCCCGCTTCCCTTAAATGTTATTAATTATTCCCAGAAGCACTCTGCTATTATGACACACACACACACACACACACACACACACACACACACACCCCTTTCAGATACCAAGAAAAAGTCACCCAGGCCCAGGAACAATAATTGGCCTTTGGCTGGTGTTGCATAACCTTTTCAGGATTCCCTTGATTTCACAGTAGCGGAAGTGTGGCCCTGGCTGTTGCATCTGACCACATCCTCACCTGGCCCTCTCTCCTCTTGTACTATGATCCTTCCCAACTAAGATACCAAAGGCCAAAAGCTTGCCAACTTGCTTTCCCTTGAACTATTAATGGTGAAGTTCACCAAAAACTATTATTGTCTTTTCTTAGCTTTTCCATTTCCTCTTCAGCACAAAGAGCTCAAGCCTTGTAAAAACACAACTGCTTCCGTCTGCTCCTCTTTCAAATGCTTTAGCTTGTACTCAACATTTGCAGTACGCTGTTTGGATTGGACTGTGTGGCAAGATTTTAGAGCCAGGAGACTTGGATTTTAATCCCTGCTCATCCACATCCTTGTAATGAAATTTTAAGTTATTTGAACTTCATCTTAGACCAATGAATTATAAAGCATCTTGAAACAAAAATGCATGAGGGGCTAGATGTTTTTCTTCTTACTTGAAGCATAACTTCAAATAACAAAAACAATTTTTTTCTTTTTAATTTTTTTTTATTTATTATTCATTATCATTTATTCACTTTGTATCCCAGTTGTAACCCCATCCCTTCCTTCCTCCCTCCCTTTTCTCCCTCTATGCCCCTCCCCTAATCCACTGATAGGGGAGGTCCTCTTCCCCCTCCATCTGACCCTAGCCTGTCAGGACTGGTTGCATTGTCTTCCTCTGTGGCCTGGCAAGGCTGCACACACACACACACACACCCCCAGGGGGAGGTGATCAGAGAGCTTGCCACTGAGTTCATTCCAAACACCTTGCTCCCCTTACTAGGGAACCCACTTTGAGACTGAGTCTATGGGCTACATTTGATCAGGGGGTTTAGGTCCTCCTCCATTGCTGGTGGGACTGTAAACTTGTACAACCACTTTGGAAAGCAATCTGGCACTTTCTCAGAAAATTAAGAATAGTGCTTCCTCAAGATCCAGCTATACCACTCCTACACAACAAGGAAATTGTGTTCTTACAGAGGTCAGGGACACACTCTGGAATTAGAGATTACTCAACAGTCAGTGTAAAATGCATTTCAAAAGGAAAACGTGTTTCTCTTGTAGGGAAGAAGTACCTCCCAATTAGGATGCAACATTTAAGTTATGACCCTGGCTATTGTGGCACACATTTTTAAGTTTAACATTGAGGAATCAGAGGCAGGTAGATCTCAGAGTCCAAGAACACCCTCCTCTAAACATAAGGTGAGAGCAAATGAGGAAGAACTCCAATGTTGACCTCTGGCCTTCACATGCATGCACATATACCTACACACACACATAAACAATATATGCATGCATACATACATACATACACACACTCACACACACAAGTGCTAGTAAATTCTAACTTTCCTAACCCAGATTTTATTTTTAATTTATTGTCTTTTTTTAAAATGTGTTTTGCTTGCATGTATGTCTGTGTACCAAATGCTTGGTATCCTTGGAGGCCGGGAAAGGTTAGAGGTACAGATGGTTGTAAACTATCATATAGGTGCTCGGTCTCAAACGCAGGTTCTTTGGAAGAGCAGACAGCATTCCTAATCACTGAGCTATATCTCTACCCCACCTTTTCCCTCCTTGAGATGCGGTTTCATTATGTACTGTTGGCTGGACAAAAACAAATCTTAACTGTTTGGTTTTGGGATTTTTTTTTCCTCTGTAAATAACTCCATGACCACTGCCCAAATACAGATTATTTCTAAAGCCTGGCAAGTTCCCTGTGCTCCTTGCTCAGTTGACATCCCTTGTAAAGGATTTTGCTATTCTATTTTTTTTTCTTTGAATTCATTTTGCCATCTTGATTGTCATATAATTGGAATAATGTCATTGTTACCAGGTGAAAATTTCTCCTGAATTTTTGTCTTCTCAAATCAAAGAATTCACACACACACACACCCCAAAAAAAAAAAATTTAGTCAAGCAGTGATGGTCTGACCCAGATATTAGAGCAGGCTGACAGAGGTATTATCATCCCACTCACCTCTGTGTTGTGAGCTTGGTTTTTAAAGTTTATATGCATATTTAAATAGCAGGTGGCATACACTTATGTTCTTGTTAGAACTTAGTGGCCCAGGGTTGGAGAGATGGCTCAGTGGTTAAGAGCACTGACTGTTCTTCCAGAGGACTTAGGTTCAATTCCCAGCACCCACATGGCAGCTCACAACTGTCTATAACTCCAGTTCTAGGTGATCTGATACCTCTACAGCAATGCACATAAAATAAAATTATATACATTATTTTTTAAAAAAAGAACTTAGTGACCCAACCCCAATCTGTTAAGCATCTGTATTCCCACAGTGATGACCAGATGTTAGTTATGTATCAACTTGATTAGACTAAGAAAAGCCTAGAGAGCTGGTAGAACATTCTTTCCCAGTGGGTCTGCTTGGGGAGGGGAGGGAAGGAGGAATAGAAGACATTTGCATATGAAACTGAATCCATATACAGTAAAGCTCAGTCTCATCCAGGTAGGATTACTGAAGGCCTCACAGGACAAGAAGGCTACAGAAGCATGTATTCGCTGTTTGGGCTGGGACACCCATGTTCTCTGTTTCAAGACATTGACATTCCTTGTCCTCTGACTGGCTGGGACTTACACCATCGGTTCTCTAGCTTGACTATGAATTAAGATTATACCACTGGCTTTTTTCAGATTTCAAGTTTACAGCAGCAGGTCACAGAACTTAAGCTTCCACAACCTCATGAGCTGATCTGTCAGGAGAAATCTCTAAATAACCTTGACAATCTATCCATCTCTCATCTACCTCTCAGTCTATGAGTGATCCCCTGGAGAACATTAACACAACAGAATTCTTAAGAACAGTCAATGCAGGGTCTAAAGAGGTGGCTCAGTGGTTAAGAGCACTGGCTGCTCTTCCAGAGGATCTGGGTTAAATTCCCAGCATCCACATAGCAACTCACAGCTGTCTGTAACTTCAAGACCTGACACAGTCACACAGACTTACATGCACACAAAATACCAGCCCATGTAAAATTATATATATATATATATCAATGCCAAACTCCAGTTGATAATGATCACTGTTTGCTGTTGTTAAACTTCCTTCTTAGCACTGAATTATCTTTCTGTATCATGAATTTTCTTTCAATTGAATGAAAACTGTTAAGGACTCTGTTGTATTTTTGATGCCTCCAAAATGATGGATATGTGATGGACACTTAAACCTCATTGGCTGACTCAAGCATCATTACTCAATGTGCACCTCCTGGGAAATGGAACTGCAGAGGTGTGAACAAGAGTTCCTGGAAAGAAACTTGCAGCAAAGACTGACTGGCTAGTTAGAACTTCAATGGTGTGGAAGGGTTGAAATGGTGCAGGTCCAGAGAGCCTCATCCCAGTTTATCTTAAGCTATCTTTAGCCCCCTACATGCCATTCCTTGCCCACCTCTGGTTCAGGTCTAACATCCTGTGACAGATAAAAACTGAAGCAAAACAAAATGAAACAAAACAAACAAAAAAACCTTTGGAATGTATTAACATAACCCTAGTCTACCAATCAAGAGGCTAAGAGTCATCAGACAGCATAAGGCTTATAACTGAGATTTCTCAGATTTATTCCAACCTTCAGTGTATTTGAAAAGCACCT
The DNA here is from genome assembly GCF_907164565.1 of Psammomys obesus. Lineage (NCBI taxonomy): Eukaryota > Metazoa > Chordata > Mammalia > Rodentia > Muridae > Psammomys > Psammomys obesus. Next base: position 847,925 of record NW_026596057.1, on the reverse strand, counting down.
TGATTTACAACTTCCTTTGTTTTTACAATAGAAACTTCATAAATACATGCACACTGAAACATGGGTAACCTAAATCTATGCTCCTGAGCTATGAATAAATATTCTCTTAGGATTGTTGAGGTAAAGTTGTGGTTTTTTGTCAACAGATGGTGAATTGCAAAAACACCTGCCTCAAGCAGTAGAAAGCCAGAATCCAAAGCTAACAGGATGGCTGTATTTTAGCTACTCTTAGATTATGAATGCTTTTTCTCACCTTTTCACCAACAGAGATCAGACTCTGTAGTCATGAGTCATTGAGAGGAAATGCTAGAATAAGCTAGAGCTAGAAATAAAACTTCCCATCACTAAAAAGCCTCTAAACATAGGGATAGGAGTCAGGATTGACAAGTATTTTGTTCATCTTCCAATGGATGCCACGGAACACGACCACAGGCACAGGCTTGCACGTGCACTGTTAATACCCATCAAGTTATTACCATAGTGTGACCTGAGTGGATTCCAAGTGACTATTAATTCTCACACAAACTCTGTACTGTGGCCAAATGACTCCAATTCCTAGTTCAGAAACACTTTATCCAGTTCTGCATCTTCTGCAGTCAAGGCAGGATTCAACAGGAACTGCTTGTGCTGTATAATGTGTTTTTCCTTACAGTTTCATGGCTCAGAGGCTCCCAGGCTCTTTCCTTACATCAGAGTCCTTTTACTGTCCCTCTCCAATAAAAAGCACCACCATCCCCAGTTCTATACCTCCTTTTCTCCAAGATGACTGGTAAACTGAAGACACAGAAAGACAAGTAACAAGCAAATGTTCGGGGGAGGGGGAACGAGAATGGATCCCACACTAAGATGCTAAAAACTCAATCCATTTGGAGCTCACTCCACAGAGAACTCAAGTTCCAAAATCTCTTTAATAGATAACAGCAAAATTGTGCTGTTGTTAAGACAGAAAATATGATAGCTATACTACATATGTAGGCCTTAGTTTAAAAAAAAACAAAACAAGCAAACAAAACAGAAAAACATGCATAAGCTCTGTAAAAGGTAACATTTAAGGGTTCATACGTGGTCCTTCTTACGGTAGCTTAGTAAAAGGTGTTGGTCTCTAAATACAATTTGTATACTCTTGCATTTATCTAGATATTGGAGAACAATATATGTGACTTAAATGCATCCACAATGCTCAGTATTTTCATGCAAAGAGAATTTTTAGATATTTAAAACCCACATCAACAACCATAACTTCCGGCCCATATTGAAGATTCATATTTGCCTCTATTTTTCAATCTTCTAATCACACACACACACACACACACACACACACACACACACACAATCAGAATTCTATGTGATTAATTTGCTAAGCTTTAAGTATTACAAGATACTGAGGGACAATAAGGTAAATAACTGACGAACATGCTTCTCAGCCGCAAATTCTGGCGGGCTAGCTGGCTGAGTCCTTGCTCTACAAGGTCACCCTGTGCATTTGGCATGGATCTGCTTGATGGTATTAATGCCCATCTGCCCAGCCAGGTACCAAAGATGTCTCTAGATATGGCCAAGTGCCCTTTGCAGAGGGCTAGGGGAAACGTCTTTAGGGGAGAGACGGTAAAGAGACAGAAGACAGGGTCCAGAGTCAGCTGCCTGTGGAGCAAAGCCATGACTACATCCGTTTGTTTTTATGCGTTAACTTGAAAGGTCTCCCAAATTTTGCATTTTGCCAATAGAAATTTTCTCAAGGTAGAAATAACACTGCACAGACAAGAAGAAAGTTTTATTTTGTTGTCCAGTTATTTTCTTAAAAAATCTTTAATGCTTGATAAAATAAAACAAAATTTTAGTACCATAGAAACCGTCTGACATGTACAATGACTTATTATCACTATGTACAACTTCAAAAACAAATGCTTCCAGCTCCAAATGAAGTCATGCTGAACATCCCAACTACAGTCAAGCTGAGGAAGTTTCCTGGATGGCCAATATGAGCCTTGGCTTGGAAGAACTTATATAGTTAAAAAATATAAATAAGACCTTCAATGAGTTGAGAATCACAAAAACGCTCTCTAAAGTCCAGTCATCTGGATGTGGGAAGTCTGTTGTTTATCAGATACCAGCAAGCAAAATGAAACTCTGTGAATGTCCACACTTCAGCCTTCTGGGAGGTCCTGCAGGTTCACAGCTGGTCTATCAAACACAAAGGCTCCCTATGTGGCTGAGCGCACTGTAAGATTCATATGCCATTTTTCACCAGCTCATGGACTCCATTCTCGTCGATGATTAAAGGTGCATGGAAGTCTTTATCTGCCACATAACCTTCTAGCCCCTAAAGGGAGGATTGAAATAATGCATGTCAGAAGAGTAGCAGCTGTTTGTCACACAACACTGGCCTGGTGGCACTAAACATTCAAAACCTGTCTGCCAGAAGCTAGTTGGAGAGTAAAGAATGTAGAAGTAAAATATCCACCTCACGTACTTTCTACACTAGACTTAATGGCTGAAAGACAAATAACAACAACAACAAAATGTTAAATTCTTCCTTCTTGGTTTGTGTTCATTCCTTGTTGTTATCTTGCACTAGTGTGGAGGAAACCGAGCCTAGTGCATGCTAGGCAAGTGGTTATAATGCAATTTCTAATAAGATGCTAATCATTCACCCCACAATCATCCTTAAATACAGTTAATTTTCTAAGCAAGATGGCTATCTCTACTGCTACAGCTAAACAGTAAGAAATTCCAGGAAAACTTATGTAACCAGAACAGTAGGGAGCTTCACTGCACAGGACCATAAAGTATAAGTGCTAAGTGTATAAGCAAAACAGAGATACCTAGAAAGAAAATTTACATTGCATTAAAAAAGCAGCCCGCTGATTATAAAACACTTATTTCATTTTTAAAGGCATTAACACGCAGGCATTAATGGACAGGTGAGACATACTAAACATTATAGATTTCTATTAATGGCATTTATGGTATAGATGAAAGACACAGCAGAAATTGTCTAGAGTTCAGAACACACACAGCTCCTCCAATCACTCCCTGGAAGAGCTCCTAGGAAAACACTGCACTTTCTCTGAAACACTTCTGCTGCAACCTGAAGCAATGCCAGATCCCCGCGTCTATAGAATTTACTTTAAACTGTTAAGTAATAAATAGCATATATTCAAGTGCTAATTCAAGCGTGTGTATGCTGTGGCACGGTCCAGATGAGCTGATTAACATATCCACCTCTTCAAAGACTTACCACTTCTTGGAGGGGCAAACACTACAGTCTTTGGAGAGAGAGTACTTTGTAAAAGAACAGAGAGGAAAATATAACTAACTTACTTCTCCAGCATAGGAGATGAGGGGAGAGATTTCACACTGGATCGGTACATCGTTGGCATCTTTCAAGCTAAGAAAAAAATTCAGAGGCATGTTAAAGATTCTGCATCTCACGCGACTTGCTAGCATAAAAATACAGACCATAGTCTTCCTCTGAGAAGCTTGCAGGTAACACAATTCCAGTTACAAAGAATGGAGCCCACCCTGGATCCTAGTCTTCACTAAATCGCCTGAAGGTTGACACATTCTCTTTGTCAGCTGCAAACCACTTGAGCAAGAACCTATAATCACCACCAGCCCCCTATACACTACCCTCTTACACAGAAGTCCCATTTCCAATTTCAGAAAGTTCATGAGAAAGGACTACAGATGAGACAGTCTCTGTGTGTCAGGCCCACCTAGGTCTCTTGACTCCTTCACGTTAATTTTAATTCTCACAAAACGCAACCTTGCAAGTCAGACCCTAATGCTGCCAAACACTCTGGAGCTGCACTGTCCACATAGTGGCCAAAGGGCTACTTATACCGAAATTTTCAAACCTAGTTTCTTGGACAGACTAATCACATTTCAAGTGCTCAGGAGACACAGGTAGGAAATGACAACCAAAGTGAACAGCACAGACAGAGAACATTTCATTCCTTGTTCCACGATTTCCCCGTACAAGATTTTCCTATACAAACTGAATCTCCTGTATGAGCTCAATTAATTTATTACTCTGTCTCAAAATACTGAGCTACCAAAAAGGTATGGACAAAAGCATTATTTGCAAATTCTATGTCACACTCTGATATTTTATAGACATTTGTATTCCGAATTTCTAGATTATCTAACCTAACAGTCAATAAATACTATTTTCTGTACAGTCAGTCCTTCGAGAGCTGTGTTATTTGTTACCGCAAGAATTTTGCCAACAGTAGGTTCAGAATGTAGTTCAGTTGGTAGACGCTTGCCTACCATGCATGAGGCTATGGGTTCAATCTCCAGCACTGTATAAAGCCAGTATGGTCTGGATTGTAGTCCCAGGACTCAGGAGGTAGAGGCAGAAGGATCAGAAGTTTAAGCCTATCCTTGCCTACCTAGCAAGTTCAAGGCCAGCCTGGACTACAGAAGGGTGCAATAATGACAATCTTTACAGTAATCAGTAGCTCTCTGACTGGACTGACAGTCCACTTAGCAGGACTTAAGAAGACATAGTTGGTACTGGAAAATAAGCCAATCATCCAAGGCTAGTGACATCACGGACCTTAGAGGAGAACCAACTACGACCATTTGGCAAAACCAGCAAAATTTCTAACTCTATTCTAAATACTCATCCTATACTCATAGATTAGTACTGTTCTCATCCCTTTCCAAAAAACTCTCTCTCTATAACTGAAGGAAAGCATTACAGGATACAACTGGTCAAAATACAGAGAAAAAATGATTGTGGGTTGTCCTGCTCCAATTACTTCATCTACAATACAACTCCCTAGCAAAGGCTCAGGGAACATCTCAGAATAGGGGGAAGAAAGACTGGAAGAGCCAAAGGATCAGGAAAACTGCTGTGAGACTGTGTCTCCTAGAAATGACAAGGAAGCTTTACCCATGATACCTGAACAACATGGCTGCCTGAACAAGACATGAACAAGTACAACACCAATAGACATGTGAACATGAAAGGAGAAATCACACCTGGTCCCACCCCTAGACAAAGAACTACAGACAATAAAGGAATGTTTCGAGCAGGGGAAACAATCTTTCCCAGGGATGAGCCCTTTAATTGATTATCCAATACCAAGTGGTCAGCCCTGAAATCATAGATACAAGTAACAGTAAACAAACTAGGACAGATTAGACTATGTTTACACATTAAATATTTACATGTCTGTGTATAACTTTACATAAATATGTGTAATATATACATATATATTCATATGTACGTACGTACATACATACATACATACACACATACATATATCAGCAAGAGGTCATGATTCTGAGAGAAACGAGAGGGGGATGGGGTATGTGGGAAGGATTGAAGGGAGAAAAGGGAAAAGAAAAATTATGTAATTATATTTTAATTTATTTTAAAAGATAAAATAATCTTTAAAAAATATTTTTTTAAAAGAGAAAGAAAAAAAGCAAGCAAGAAAGAAAGAACAGCAGGCAGGCATATGGAACATGACTGTAATCCTGCCCTTGAGGAAGCTGAGGAAACTAAGAGTTTGAGGCCAACAAGAGCTTTTATAGCAAGAGCTACTCTCTTAAAAACAGAAAGTCTCAGTAGAAAGTACACAAAACCCAGCCTCTCTGTAGCCTCAAACTCTCTCCTCTTCCACTAATGAATTTTCAAACTGTGGCAACATCAGTAAAATCAGAGCAAGCATGCTAAGGCTAGTCAGAGGGCTCTCCCTGCCCTGTTCCTGAAGCCTTCTACTACTTCTCATGAGTTGCTATAGGATAATGGAGAAATTTCTTTGGATTAGTCTAAATTATCTCAACTATAGACTGCAAAAACCATATCCATCCTCCAAGGTTTAGCCCCAACATTCCCTCACCCTCTCTATTCATTTCAGAGTGAGTGCTTCTGTGCACTGAGAAACTAAAGGTATTGGATGCCTAGAAATCCCTGTCTCCAAGAGTAAATATTACTTATGTCACATGACCAGAATAATCACATACTGCCTGATAACATCTCCTAATTTTTATAGATCTGAACCTTATATGCCATTAGGCTATCAGAAATTACTTACTTCTCCTGCACATGATACTACAGAACCTAGGATGCTAACAGAAGCCTGTAGGCTTCTAGATAAATGACTAAACTCTGAAGGTAAATGACAGTTTAGTGTCAAGAAAAGAAACGTAGGTCTCCCCACAATGTGTCATAGTCTAATGACAAGTGGTCTAGAGTTGCCACGCCAGGTCAGACTAAACCAAGTAGAAGAAATGAAGGCCTATCACACTGGTAAGACACACAGAACCTCTGAAGTATTCAGTCATCATGATGACAGTGTGGTTTTGAACCCAAGAAACAAATATACAACTGGTCTCAATACCTAACTTCTGTTCTAGACTGGCAGTGATAGCCCTTGAATCCAAATGGGAAGAAACTTAGAAAACAGACTTCAATAGGCAAGTTTAGAGACCTGAAGGAGGGAAGACAAAAGGGATTCTCACTAAATGTAGACGATCAGCTTCTAAGAGAAACAGCCCGACTGCAAACTGGCCCCTAATTCCCTCACGAAGCAACCAGTAGCTAATAGTAAGCAAAGAAGAAAAATAAAAATATCACTTTTGTCCAGACTGCACATCCTTGCTTTTATTTTTCAAACTATTTCTTCTCTATCTTACATAGAATATTTCCTTTTTTTTTTTAAAATTGTTATTATTGAGCTGTATGTGAATGCGTGTGAATGTAGGCTTGCCCCATGCACATGTGCTGATCAGAGGACAATAGCTTTGTGGAGCCCTTCATGTGGATTCCAGAAATCAAACTTAGGAAATCAGATTTCTGCGGCAAGTGCCTTTACCCACTGAGCCACCTCGACAGCCTTTTACATCTCACTTTCAGGTAATCTTTTTCAACTTTCTGAAGGCATCCTTTGGTACGGGAGATTTTAGTAGGAATTATTTATAAGCCCATGACATCATTTGGTTTGATTAACCTACAAAAAAAGGGCAGTGGGGAGAGACACTAAAGAAAACAATCCAAATAAAAATGTTTCTGGATCTTTAATGTTGCTTTTTGCTAGATCATTTAAAAAAAAAAAAAAAACTACTTCATTTTGAAGGTAACAGCTATGGTTCGATGAGGAGGAAACTCAAGAGTCAAAGCTATATTTCTTAAATTATAAAAGTAGTTTGTCTACATACTAAAAATAATGGATGAGACAGAAAGTGACAAAAGGGCTCTGGGTCCCAGGCCCCATTGTACAAGTGGCAACAGTTATCTATGAGTCCTGGAGGAAACTAGACAGATGTATAAGGTCCCTTGTCTACAGTGCCACAGAGACACAATGCTCGCAGGGCCTTGTCCTCTGGGCAAATGAGAACTGTAACAAGATGAGGCACGTGGAAAGTGTCATCAAGGGCAACCCTGTTTCTCAGAAAAATTCCAACTCCAGAACCTCATTCCCAAATTACCTGAAAATCTTAAAATTCAAACTAAATCTAGTAACTTTTAACTTTTTTTAAAATCTGTACTGTATGTGTACAGGTGGTTTGTCTGCATGTATGTCTGTGTACCACATGCATGCCTGGTTCCCGGTGCCCCAGGAGGCCAGAAGAAGTAATAAGATCTCCTGGAACTGGAGTTACAGATGGTTGTGTGCTGCCATGTAGGTGCTAAGAATTCAACCTGAGTCCTCTGCAAGAATCAGTGCTCTTAACCACTGAGCCATCTCTTTAGCCACGAAATCTAGTAACTTTAAAGGGCAGCAAAACATCAGCTGACCTTTTAACTATAAAAATAATGGCAAAAATAATATTAAAACAACAATAAAAAATATTGTAAAGCCAGGCATGCACCATGCCTGTAATCCTAGAACTTAGGGAGGCAGAAGCAGGCAGATCTCTGTGAGGTTGAGGCCAGCCTGGTCTATAAAGTAAGTCCAGACAGCCAAGGGCTACAAGAGAAACCCTGTCTTGAAAAACAAAAACAAAACAAAACAATAAATTGTTAGTAACCAGATGAGAAAGGCTATGCTATTCCTAGCTATAAAATGGCCTGCTGATAAAAAAAAAAAAAAAAAAAAAAAAGATATACGCTTTAGAATCAAAATAACTCAACCATGATGAAAGCACAGCGACCCTGGCCACATATGTTGGTATGTGGCCATAATCCCAGCACTTGGAGGCAAACAGGAGAATAGAGTTCTAGGCCAGATTTGGCTACAAACCAAGACCCTTTCTCAAAACGATAACAAAGCCAAAAAGTATGCAAATCAAGTAAAAGATGTCTTCTCCATACTGGTGAAGCTGTTGAATATCAGGAACAGTCAAACTCCATATTGAGAATGTGTGTGTGTGTGTGTGTGTGTGTGTGTGTGTGTGTGTGTGTGTGT
>NW_026596057.1:815839-839552 GCF_907164565.1 Psammomys obesus | reverse complement strand
TGTGTGTGTGTGTGTGTGTGTGTGTGTGTGTGTGTGTGTGTGTGTGTTCAATTCAATAAAACACATTTGCAGAATGCCATTTTTAACAAGCTTATGCTACAAAGTCTCCTGGGAACCAACTTTGCTCTTCCAGTCTGTAACTCTCCCTGGATCCCAGCATCTGTAAACATTTCACCATGGGCTCAAACACCTAATGCTCAGATTCTTTAGGAAAGCATGCTCCCCGCTTCCTGCATGCACCGAGATTCTGAGTTAGTATCACCCAGATAGAAACCTGCCACCAGGAAAGCAGTGCACCCACACACCAGAGCTTCAATCATCCTCCCTCCAGAACCCCAGAAGGCAGAACACTAAACTATGACGCCAGTTAGTATGGAGAGAAGCACAGCCCCATCACCATGCACTGCAGGCAGGCTGGTATATTTACTTGTGATTGACATCAGCTGTGATGGTCTCTGACTTTCCATTTGTAGCACTGCTATTCAGGAATAAATAAACATTAATGGGAATGGCAACAAATAACAACAATGAAGTGGAGCTGCAAAATATACTTAATCAAATGGTATGTCCTTATGATAAATCATAAAGGTGGTACTATATAAGCAGTAAAAACAAAAAAAAAAATAAATTAAAAAAAAAAAACAAACAAACTCAATAGTCACAGATGGGCATGAGAATAATATGACATGTCGAAGAGCAAGCAAGCTTGTTGATAAGGCAGAGCGTGCTGTAAGTGGCCTGGACTCAGAGACAAGCCAGCACTGTTCCTTTCAGTAGAACTCGTCAATGGGGCAGTGCACTACACTGCCCGGTGGCCCAATGTTTGAGGCTTTCTAGCCCTTGGGTGCGTGCAGCCAGAATTTTACCTCTTAAGAACAAAACTTAAGCCAAGTGGTGGTGGCGCACACCTTTAATCCCAGCACTCTGGAGGCAGAGGCAGGCGGATATCTATGAGTTTGAGGCCAGCCCAGTCTACAAAATGAGTCCAGGACAGCCAAGGCTACACAGAGAAACCCTGTCTCAAAAAAAAACCTAAATAAATAGTGTTAAAAAAAAAAAGCTTTAGAAAGGGACATTCTAGGTGCGAGCAAGTTTTATTGTAAGAGAAAGGTTTAGTTAAAAGTGCTTTATCTGAAATCTGAATAGCTCCCAGTGCCTTTTTTTCTTATCCTCAAAACATTCCTGAGGTCCGAGAATCAGTTAATGTACCTGGCACTCACTTCCTTCATGGCACCTTCTCTAGGGCCATGGTAAGAGCATGTTGCAGACAGCCTTCTGTGTTTAAGGACCTTGCCTGGAGTACAGTGCATTCTTAATGGCTTTAATGAGATTAAACACCAAAATAACATCACCTGATCATTATTTAATAGAAATTATTTTGTTAGTACGATGAGGATATTTCAAAGCAAAAAACAAACAAACAAAAGACAACTGAGAGCTCTTCAAGAGCTGTCTCTTAAAGAGAAGTAAACGGGCATTCTCTTCATAATGGGCAAAGCTATGGTCACTTTACAGTAGTAACAACTCACAAAGTGATACTTTAAAAACAATCAATCAAGATCTAGGGATACACCAGACAGAAGAGGAAGAAGTTCAAAGTGGTACATACATACAAAAGCAAGACAGTAACTTACCGGGGGATGGCTGGGAGGCGAGAGCCATTTTCATCTATGAAGTGTCCCCCAGCATTGAGGACCCAGCAATGATGCAGGGACATCAAAGCATGCCTCGCAGTGGTCGGATTGTCCTTCCCATTCTGACTGTCTGCATTCTTGAGTGGGGAGAACTCGTCTTCCCGTAATACTTCATACACCACAAACTTCCTAGAATGGAGCCACAGATACTTCATTCATAGGAAATAAAACTATCCACACAGCAGACCTAAGACTTTGGGATTCAGTGACAAGGTTTCTTCAGGCAATTCCAAGTAATCACAAATAATGCTTATCATTAACCCAAAGAGAAACAGAACTTTCTTCTCCATTGCAAAATGTAAACTCCTTGCCACAACACTCATTTTACATGAAAAAGAAAAGAATGTACAAAGATCACATTAATATGTTTTGAGGAGGGCAGATAAAAGGGGCATTAATAAAGCATGTGGGAATCAGACAGACTCACACTCATAATCCAAACAGTCAAGGCAGAAACATCAGGAATTCAAGCATATCCTAGCTACAGAGCCTGGCCTACAGGAGACCCTGTCTGAAAGCAACAAACAGAATAAAGGAAAGAGAAAGAAAGGAAAGAAGGAAAGGGAGAAGGAAAGGAAAGAAAGGCACACAGTTGTGCAAGAATAGTGTCATACAACTAACTTGTTCTCTGAGTTTTTCACATTGGCCAAATTCTGAAACATGTATCTCAACATGCAGTGTGACCTTTACACAGTCTGAAGAGTTCAACACGCACTTATAGGTCAGTTACACTAAACAAAACTGGTCAACTATTTATATGAATCTCTTCAGTCTCTCAGTAAAAAATAAACGACTTTATCAACTTTGAAAAAGACCTAGATAGTGACAGTTTTGTTTTGTTTTTAATTGTCCTTTTAGGCAAATCAGCCCACACCCCTGGAGTGGTAGCTTTAGACTAGAGAATGATAATGAATTTAGACTCTCCTGATCAAGATGTCTGGCTGAAACAGACACCACTAAGTGATTCCTGTGCACAGCTTATTGGCTAACAGTAAAAAACAGCATTTCAAGGCATACATTTGATCTTACTGGTGCTATTCAAAGCATACTTTGCAAACTGGAAGATGTCAAAGACAAATTTCTCCATCTTTATTCCATTTGGCTTGTCTGGCTTAATTAAGTGCCCCTGGGAATCCACATATGGAATCTTCTTTTGCGCCACATGGTGCTGCAACTGAGGTTCGTAGACACTAAGAAATAAAGGAGGAAAAAGATATAGTCACTTTCCAATTTAAAAAAGGAAAAAAAAAAATACCTGAATACTCAGGCACAAGTGTATCAACAAGCAACAGTGAGGTTTTCAGAGATAAAAGCATTTATTAGGTTTCAGTTCATGTGTAAATATCATATAGCTGATTCCTCCTAGAAAATTTAAATAATGACTTCTACATTAAAAAAAAAAAAATCTAGATGTGGCAGCTCATACCCCAGTCCTAGCACTTAGAAGCAGAAGGATCACACACTAGGGAAAGACTCCTGCCCAGATCCAGCATCTGACCCAGCTCATGAAGAACAGTCACAAATGTGAGTTTTCCCTCTGAGAACATTGATCCTCAAGAGAGGAAACGAGTTCTGCAGAATGGTAGTTGGGGTTTTAAATAGTTCCCCAAAAGGTTCAGTTTCTAATTAACAACAAAATAAAATCTGGGTCCCTCTTCTGTTCATACTTGACAACATCTTTCAGGAACGGTACAGTGAAGAAGTGATTGGCAATGTTCCCTGCGTTGAACAGCAGCCGTCCATCCGAGCTTCGCTTTTGGGCCGTCGCCAGAGAAATCTCACTGTACTCTACCACCTGGTACACCCCATCCACCCGGCAAACCACTCCAACTGGTTCCGTGGGGTTCGTTTTCTCCACTACCTGCCCATCAAAAAAGACAACAATAAAGGAAGAAATTTAATTACAGGCTCTTTTGGAAACATGCCATATGAAAGACCACTTTTACATTTTACTTATGTTGTCTTTAAGTTCAAAAGAGGGCTTTAGTATTTTTGTATACTTTTATTAGCTTAGAGTTTGATGGGGTTTTTTGAGGGGGGAGGAGTAGTACTTTATCTTGTCTTCTTATTTTTTTAAACCATATATATATTTGGGGTTTTTGGTTTTTTTGAGACAGGATTTCTCTCTGTAGCCTTGACTATCCTCAACTCACTCTGTAGACCAGGCTAGTCTCAAACTCACAGAGATCTGCCTCCCTGAGTATTGGGATTATAGGCATGCTCTACCGTACCTGGTCTTGTGTTTTTTTTTTTTTTTTTTTAAGATTTTAAGAGGTTTTCTTGTATTGGGTTCTTATCTATCTATCTATCTATCTATCTATCTATCTATCTATCTATTTATTTATTTTTGAGAAAGAACTTAAATTTGAGTGAGGGAGAGGATCTGGAAGGACTTGGGTGAGAGGGTAATAATATGTAAGTAATGTTTTAAATACAAAAAATATTTTAAAAGAATATGTCAAATGAGGGCTAGAGAGATGGCTCAGTGGTTAAGAGCACTGTCTGCCCTTCCAAAGGACCTGGGTTCAATTCCCAGCACCCACATGGCAGCTCACAACTGTCTATAATGCCAGTTCCAAAAGATCTGACACCTTCACACTAATGTACAAAAAAAAAAAATCAAATAAATTATTTTAAAAAAAGAATATGTCAAATATATTTTAATACCTTAATTGCCTTATTAAAAGAAAAAGGCTAGCCAAGTGGCATATATCTGAAATCCCAACACTTAGAAAACAGAAGTGAACTTAAGTCAAATCCCAAAAAACAAAGCTAGGGGGAAAGAAATATTTGTTAACTAACATTTGTAAAATGTTTAAACATGTCAATCTAGTCTTAGCTTAGTTCCACATGAGTTATCTATTCACTGAATGATTATAATCTTAAATGCCAGGGCTAAGACTAAGCAGTGAGTCTGCAGAAGGAAACTCAGCTGCAGCCACAGTAATGGGGAAATTGACACTCATGTCTCTGTGACAACATGCACTCACTAGTCGGCACACCGGTGTCCAGCTTCTGAGCTGCCGGCACACACGGGACAATTCTCCAGATGGGCTTGTATAAAGGAAGTGAGAGAGGAAGTGCTGGGAAACATGAATTCTAGCCCCGCCCCTGCAGACACAATTAGTGACCTTTAATCTGGGACTTAGAAAGTATCTGAATGAAGAGTGCCAATATCTGGGATCAAATGGACTCGGATCAAATCATCACTGGTCTCTCAGCCTTTACATTGACTCTGAAGCTTGGAGCAGTAAAGATTAAGTTTCTGTTTCGAAAATAAGAGTGACACCAAGTGGAACAAAGACAGAAATGCACTGTTTTGCTTTGGTGTTTTTTGAGCTTCCTAGCTAATTACAATTCAATATGCTATTTCCATTTCAATTCAGTAGCTATTAAAACAGATGGCACCTGGTGGTGGTGGTACACACATTTAATCCCAGCACTCAGGAGGCAGAGGCAGAGGAGCAGATCTCTGTGAGTTCGAGCCCAGCCTGGTCTACAGAGTGAGTCCAGGACAGCCAAGGCTATACAGAGAAAACCTGTCTCGAACCCCGCCCCCTACCAAAGAAAAAGAAATAACAACAACAAAAATATCGATGGCATGAAACATCGAGTATTAGATTAGGCAGATGCCTTAAGCAAATGAATTAAATCAATTATTCTCTTCAGAGTCAAAGAGTCTTGCGTGGGATATAGTGGCCCACGCCTATAATTCCAGCCCCTTCTTAGTAAGCTGAGGCAGGAGAACTGTCATGAGTTCCAAGTCAGCCAGCCTAAACCAACAGCAACATCTTGTCTCAAGAAAGAAAGTCTTATTAGACCTAACACTTTAATCTCACTTTGCTAAATTTAGGGCTTCAGCTTCTGAATATGACTCATTAGACTAATGTAGTGAGAAAAAATTTTAATTAAATTTTTATTTTTTATATTAATTATAGTTTATTCACTTTGTATCCTAGCTGTAGCCCCCTCCTTCATTCCCTCCCAATCCCACCCTCCCTCCCTCATCTCCTCCCATGTCCCTCTCCAAGTCCACTGATAAGGGAGGTCCTCCTCCCTTTTCATCTGACCCTACCTTATCAGGTCTCATCAGGACTGGCTGCATTGTCCTCCTCTGTGGCCTGGCAAGGCTGCTCCCCCCTCGGGGAGGGGGGAGTGTCAAAGAGCCAGCCACTGAGTTCATGTCAGAGACAGTCCCTGTTTCCTTTACTAGGGAAACCCACTTGAACACTGAGCTGCCATGGGCTACATCTAAGCAGGGGCTCTAGGTTATATCCATGAATGGTCTTTGGTTAGAGTATCAATCTCAGAAAAGACCCTTGTGTCCAGATATTTTGGTTCTGTTGCTCTCCTTGTGGAGCTCCTGTCCTCTCCAGATCTTACTATCTCCCCCTTCTTTCATAAGATTCCCTGCATTCTGTCCAAAGTTTGGTTATGAGTCTCAGCATCTGCTTTGATACATTGCTGGGTAGAGTCTTTCAGAGGCCCTCTGTGGTAGGCTCCTGTCCTGTTTCCTATTTTCTCCTTCTTCTAATGTTCATCCCATTTGTCTTTCTGAGTGAGGATTGAACATCTTACCCTGGGTCCTCCTTCTTGCTTAGCTTCTTTAGGTGTACAGATTTTAGCATGTTTATCCTTTATTATAGGTCTAGTATCCACTTATAAGTGAGTATATACCATGTGTGTCTTTCTGCTTCTGGGATACCTCATTCAGGATGATCTTTTCTAGATCCCACCATTTGCCTACAAATTTCATGATTTCCTTGTTTTTAATTACTGAGTAGTATTCCATTGTATAAATGTACCACAATTTCTGTATCCATTCCTCCGTTGAGGGACATCTGGGTTGTTTCTAGGTTCTGGCTATTATGAATAAAGCTGCTACGAACATGGTTGAACAAATGTCCTTGTTGTGTACTTGCTAAGATCAAGTGGAGAAAATTTTTTATAATAAAAAAATCTCTAACCAAAATTATGATGTGTTTCTTGAGCTCTCATATTTAATAGACATTTCTAGTTCATATATGGTCCACTTTGTTTTGTCAGAGCACACATGGTTTCGACTTTTACATCAAAGTCATAAAAACATTCTACATCTTAACACCTTTCTGGTTTCACATTTATATTTAAATATGTGCCCATTTTGCAGTGATCGTGACATGAGCTTTGAAGGAGAGATATGTTTTACGTAGCTAGTTTCCTCATTCATTCTTATTACAATTTGAAATGCTCTATTTTTTCAGTTTATTGTTTCATTTTATATGATGAAGTATAATTCAATAAACATATACATATGTAATAGAATGACCAAATTTGGGTCATTAGCATTTCTACTTCTTTATTATTACTTTATGGTCACCCCAGTTAGAATGAATAAAATAAAGTGCCAGTGAGGGTATGTAGAAAAGGCAACTTTTCTCAATAAGAATTATTTTATCTTATGATTATGGATGTTTTGCCTTCATGTATGTATGCACTGCCCATAGAGGCCAAAAGAGGGCATGGGATCCCCAGGAAGAGTCACAGACAGTTATGAACAGCTATGTGGGCACTGAGAACTGAAGCAAAGTCCTCTGGAAGAACAGCAAGTGCTCATAACCCCAAGCTATCTCTCGGGGCTCTAGAAAAGGAAACACTTATGCACTATTGGTAGGAATATAAATTCTACACAGAAACTATATAAAGCAATATGAAATTCCTTATAAAAACCAAAAATGTATTTATCATTGACCCAGCTAACCCATGACTGAATACAGATCCAAAAGAACTAAAGTCAGCATATCAGGGATATTCCTGTGTCCCTGTGTGATGGCTGCATTGCTCACAACAGCTAAGATATAGGATTAACCTAGATGATACCCGTCAGTGGGTGAATAAAGCATATATATGTATATATATATGCACGTGAGCACATACACACACACATACACACACACACACACACACACACACACACACACACACACACACCGTTCTATTAGTAAACCATATACAAGAATAAAAAGATTCCTATTATTTGAACGAAAACAGATGGCTCTGTTGGACATTATATTAAGTGAACCTGTGTTATTTTTTTTTTACCATCTTCCCAGTTTATTATAAATCTTGCAATGATTTCACCAGATGTCGCCTCATTAGTCGCCATGGGATCTAACACGATTGTATTATGTTTTATTTGTTGAGAGCAGAAGCTTTTAAAACCTTCAGAAAATCAGTGTTTATATCAATATTTTTAAATTTTCTGAAATGTTGTTAAGGTCTCTTCTGACTATTTCATTCTTAGCCTCATCTATCCCAACACATACACAAATCCAACTATTTAAGACTGTTACTAGTCGGGCCTGTTTAATCCCAGTACTTGGCAGGAAGAGGCAGGCCAGTTCCAGGACAGCCAGGGTTACGCACAGAGAAACCCTGTCTCCAAAACAAAATAAAAAGCGTGTTACTCTATACAGCATTATCTCCTTACATCCTAAAATCAGTGTGTTTAGTCATTCCAGCAGTAATTCATTACCTCCAGGTGTCCTGTTTCATAATCTCCACACCTGTATCTTATTCACAAAGTCATGAGATGCCTTGCTGAAGGCCTTACTGCAGTCCACACCTGCTATGTCTATCATCCATCCTCTCCTCCACCTGCTCCAGCAGGAGAACCAACAGGCTTAATAAGCATGACCTGATATTAATGTCCATCACAGGTATAGCATATCCATCATTCCCTGGCTCAAGTATTTACAAATCATCGTCACATTTTTTAAAGTCTTACTTGTGATAAGCCTGCATTACTTCTAGAACCAAGTGTTGTCAAGTGGAAGAAAAAAAAATGGAATAGTGCAGATACTCTAGAGGGATGAATGATTCTAAATTACTCACCTTAAAAACAAAACAAAAACAAAAACAAAAAAACAACTTACAGAGAAAGGTCATTGAAAGCCTCAACACAGCCAAGAAGGCGTTACCTTTGCCCCACAGTCTGCTCCCTTCTGGATGCAGAACCCGATGAACCGCGGGTCCGCCACTCTCACCAGTATGTTGTCCACGCAATAGACATGAATACTACAGACGCCTCTCTGCTCCATGTCCTCCACAATTTTTTGGGCTGCAAGAGCCCTGTAGAGACCACCATTCCCATCTAGAAAATAAAACAACCCACTAGTAGCATACCATGACCCACTGTGAAGGCATCTAGAACACAGTTTAACATATATAGACTCAGATGGCTTTCATAATAAAAAAACAAACAAACAAACAAACAAACAAAAAAAAAAACTGAAGAAATACCGAAAGTTCAGGTGTCAAAAATATATAGCACATAGCTTTAATTTCCCCTAAGCATAATGGTGCACAGAATAACATCATTAATATAAATCCCAGAAACCTCAAAACAATAATTTAGCCTATAATATAGAGTATAATATAACAGCTATCAAGCAATGATTATTTCATACCATTTTAAGTTTCATTAATATTTATGATTCATATAAGCCCTGTCTTTATAGTCCAAACAGACTTATCTCAAAATAAAAATATTTAAGCATTTTATACTAGTTTACTTGTTATGAAGCCAGACTCATATAAAAACCTATTGAGATTTAAAGTGAACATAAAAGCTTTTCATTTATTTTCATTGCCGTTTTAATACATTTCTTCCAACAATTTTACCATTAATTAAACAATAATGAAAAATTATACAACTTCCCAAAACAGAGCTAAGAATAATAGTAAACTCTTCTATAAAAACAAGAAAGGAAGGAAGGAAAGAAGGAAGGAAGGAAGGAAGAAAGGAAGGAAGGAAGGAAGGAAGGAAGGAAGGAAGGAAGGAAGGAAGGAAGGAAGGAAATAGAGAGGGGGAGAGAGGGAGAAAGGAAGAAAGGATGAAATGTAGTAAAGGGAATTCAGCTCAGCTGGTAGCGTACATGGCTAGCATACATGAAGCCCTGGGTTTAATCTCCAGCACCTTCTAAACAGAGTGTGGTGGAACATACCTGTAAGCCCAGCACTTAGGAAGTAGAGGAGGAGGATCAGGAGTTCAAGGTCCCTTCAGCTACATAATGAGTTGCAGACCAGCCTGGTTACATGAGCCCTTGCCTCCAAACAAACAACCAAAGGTACTATAACATTCTTTTACAAACAGGAATCCAGATGACTTGCAGGCCCACACATGGCGCAGTTTATTCTTGTCAGTCCTTCCTCCAAGTACATACTCACACGGATACAGGCTTCACAGTTGAGCTCGCTCTCCTGGACAGTGCGCGTGCTCACACAAGCACTACACTGTCCAGTTCCAATACATGCCACCAGCAAACTGCAACGTGCATATACTAACTACAAACATACAACTCAGCATCCTCACTCACAACGAATACAGTTCTGCATTGGACTTTCTTAATGTATGAAGAGTTCTCTTTGCCAGTTCATGTCTCCAAGCAACTGCCTCTATACGATTAAGAACTTTAAAGCCACTTGTAAACTATCATTTAGCCTCTCACATTCTGTTGTTTTGTTGTTCTTTAGAGCTGGCATGTGAACCCAGAGGCTTGAGCATACCAGGCAAGCAATCCGGCACTGACTTACACCATCAGCCAAGCCCCCTATGTACTGGATAGTGGTGTTTTCCAGCTTTTCACTAAGTAAATAGTGTGCCGAGGGCATTGTATGTTTAAAATAGTAAGGGAAGAGAATGAACATCCAGATAGCTCTCTCTAAGGCAGACATCCACAAGAAGTGTAAATGGATCCATCCATTTCACCAACGAACATTTTCAACTTTTTAAATCACTGTCAATTTGAAGAAAAGCATTTGAAGGAAAAAAAAAAAAAAAAAAAAAAAGCCCTGATATTTTTAACATCCAAGTCACCACATTAAAAAAAAAAAAAAAAGAAAGAAAAAAAATCAAAAGTTAATGATTTTCTCGATTACTATCAAATAAGTCACCATCAAATGAGGATGATTACAAACCTGGAGCCATAGAGACTTTGTTTTTCTCTTCCAAGATAATTTTCCCATCAAAACTCATAGCGGGCAGCATTCCCTGCTGAAAGAAGACCACGTTCTCCTTTTTTAAGCCAAAGTATTTGTGCCTTGTGAAGAACTCCTTCGTTGATTCCATTGTTCTACCACTGGTCATTATATACCTGACAAAAGGAAGTCCATTCTCTAAGCAACGATATTGGAAGAATTAGAGCAAAGAAAGTGCACTCTATTTCCCAAGCTACAGAGCCTCTGTGAGAGCAATTACTTATTTGACTCACTTCATCTTTTCTCTGGCTCAGACACACTAATTGGCAGTTCTATTTCTTCCAGCAATTTTATCAATCCTTATGCACAAAATCAGCCTCTAACAATATCAAACCTATTTCCAGAAGCAGAGAACCTCTATCTAGAGGCATAAATAAGCACTTAGAACTCTATGAAAGTACATGCTAAAATTAAACCTTTTATTCTAAATAGAGGAAAAAAGGATAATAGCAATGCAGGCTAATATTCTCTTGTCATTCTTATTAAAATTTGAAATAGACTCCAGACTCTCTGCTCACCATCCAGTTACAAGCACAGAAGTAAAATTATACATTCTGTTTGTGGCAACATTTTCTGTTGCCACAAAACTTTAATTCAGGATCTTGAGAGATGGCTCAGCTGTTAAGACCACTGTCTGCTCTTCCAGAGTAGAGGGTTGGATTCCCAGCATCCACATGGTAACTCACAACTGTCTCTACTCCAGTCCTAGGAGTCCAGCAGCTCTCCTGGTCTCCCTGGGCATCAAGTACACATAAGCGTGCTCAGACATAAAACACTTACACACAAAAAAAAGTAAAACGAACCTTTTATTTTTAAAAAATTGAATTCACTATAGAATGGCAAAGGAGGAAAAAAAAATCCGATCTAAAACTACAATTAAAAGCTACATAAAAGCTGGGATTTTTGTTTTGGTTAGTGATTAATACTTACCACTTAGAAACAGTAACTCAACTAATAATCATTAAACGAATGAGCTGATGAAAAACAGGGCTGGAGAGGTGGCTCACAGGTACAAGCACTTGTGTTTACAGAGCATTCAGGTTTGGTTCCCACTTGGTAGTGAAAAACCTGTAAAAAATCCTCCATTTCTAGAGGATCTGAGGTCCTCTTCTGGCCTCTGCAGGTACTTCAGGCATGCGGTGCAGACATACAAGCAGGCAAAACATCCATCCCATACATCAAACAAGAAAAAGACTTAAACTGATGAAGAAAATTGCATGATTTCCTACCACAGTAAGTATGTCTACCACTAAACAGATCATTCTAGGCATTTTGATATTTGTAATGGGTGGAGCCACAATTCTTTGTTTTATACAAATAAAAAAGGTGGGACACCTGGCAGCGACTCTGGAAACAATAAAGCAACACCTTCAGATTTCAGGAGAAAACTGGTTTCCAGTCAGAAAGCCTACTCCAGACAAGCTGTCAGTCAGGAGAGGTCTCTGAACTGGGGGTTTACTGGGTATTGAAAGGTATTCCTACAGTGCTCAGCTAGGGTTGTAAAGGTTAAAGTGAGAATATATGCCCAGGAAAGGCACTGAGGTCAGAGAGATAGCTATAACGTATATCACTTTCAACATACACAGAATTACACTTCCACAAAAGATCACTGGGAACAGGAAGTTTGTCTTTTTGTCAGTAAATTTATATACATTTGACTATTATAGAGCAGACACTTCAACATGAGACCTGACTTACCATGGGATGATGCATTTGTTGCCATACTGCTTTTCAGCTAACTGCTGCAGCTTCAGAATACGTTCTGCTTGAATCTGAAAAAGTGTCTTGTGGGATGGCAAGCCAACATCATACATGCCCTTGGGATATGCGACTCCAAGTCTTGTCCCCTGCCCACCAGCTAGAAGAAGAACTGCCACTTTGTTCTGAGAAATGTGGGCAAGTCCTGGAAAAGAAAATACTTGTATCACAAAACCTCCATAATTCAACACACAGAATTAGGCTTAGGCAACCCACTCAAACACCCAAAAACTAGTGGGAGACTTCAATGAACATTTTAAATGTTTTTCTAGGGCTGGAACATCGACTCAGCTGTTAACAGCTGCTCTTTCAGAGGAACCAAGTTCAGTTACCAACATAGCTTACAACTGCCCTGTAATACCAACTCCAACTCCAAAGGGGTTCCAATGCTTCTGGCCCCCGTAAGCACTTGCAAACACACACACACACACACACACACACACACACACACACACACCCATGCACTCAGGCATGCACATGGTCACATAAAAATAATTTAAAATAGATCTTTTTTTACTTCAAAAGAATTACTCTTTAACAACCACTATTATAATGAGTTATAATATAATCCATATATATTGTGATTTGAAAGGTTTTCCTTGGACTGCAGAGAAGATGACTCCGTGGTAGAGAACTTGCTCTGTATGCAGGGGGCCTGAATTCAAATCCCTGACATGCACATTAAAGGCCGGGCAAGACTGCATGCCTGTAGCCCCAGCTCTGGAGAAAGGAGACAGGTGGACGCCAAGAGCTCACTGGACAACCAGCCTAGCCGAAAAGCTGAGCGTCAGAAATAGACGCTGGAGCATCCAGGAGATACCTGGATGTCCTGACCTCCTTGTGTGTATGCATGGATTCACATGCTTACGTGCATACACCACACACACATAAAATATACACGCACAAAGAGTTTCTTTATATTCTTTATGCTCTTGAATCTAGCTTATGACAAGGCAGAGAAAAAGGAAAAAGCAGTCTTTGGAGAGTCGAGCCCAGGACAATCAAAATCAAATGCAGTTCATGTAGTTGTTCAGAATCCGATGGTGGGTACAGTGCTGACGGGATCAGCGACTTCCGCTTTACGGCCACAGCAATCTTCACCGCCTGCATGTAGCACTGAAATTACGACTGGTCTTATAATGACAAATGACATAGCACTGCAAGTTAAGTAGGCAAATAAAATTCGGGCCTTTTTCTAGGTATAAAGCAAAAGGACATGATCTATGTGGCAACAGTCTGTATTTCATATAGGCAGCACTGAAAAAAGCTAACTAACCATAAAGGTACTTGCCACGTAGCAGTAGAAAAGTATGAACTTTGTGTATCCGAAAGCAGGCTGGGCAAGGTGCTGCACACTTGTAATCCCAGCACATGGAGGCAGAAGCTTAGTCTTCACAACAAAACTTGATTTCAAAAGTTTATAAGATATATACATGTATGTATGTATGAATATATACAGATGCTCACGTGTGTATGTGTTCTCAAGATTCTTTAGAAATATGAAATGTCTGAAAAATCATATCCCTTTATTCTCCTTTTCACTTCTTCATAACAGGACCCAAGAGTTAAAACTTTCTTACAGGAAGGATTTTAACAAAGAAAAATAATAATAATAATAATAATAAGCCAGAGTGAGACAGTTCCAGGTCTAGAGAACATCTCTGTTTGAAGATCCGGGAACTGTGAGCCCAGAAGGATCTGAGCACTCTTCCTTGATAACATTACAAGAAACAGACTGGTTTACAGTGGCCTGTGAAAAGTCAACTACTTCCTGGATAACTTCCTGGTTAGACTAGTTCCTCCCCTGTGCTTTAACTTGAACAGGTGCCTAAAACAAGGAAGGGCTCACTGGTGCTTCTGAAACAGAGCAAAACAGAACTTGTTTAAGTGGTGGACACACAGGACAAGTCATGTGGCATCAATAGGTGATTCAACTGGGAGAAATAAAGGAAAGCTATCCAAGAAAGCCAGTCAGAAGAAATACCGAAGCACAAAATGTTTGCATTGCCTTGTCTTTTGGAGACAAAGGTCTCACGTTGCTCATGCTAGCCTCAAACTCTCCCTGCAGCCAACCATGGACTTGATACTCCGGCCTCCACATCCATGCATTTGGAACTGTAGGCATGTACCACCATGCCCACCTTAAGTCTTTGAATTTTAATCACATGTTACAACTGAAACTGTTTCCAAAATGTTAAGGACAAAAAGTAGACTAATCAAGAACATCTCTATCTGAACTCATTTTATAAACTAACGCATTGCTGTGAATTTCACTGGGCATTAAACCAAAAAAGCCTTGTGATCAGTGTGGGTTAGGGAGATATATTTGGCATTGTATACGTAGTTAAAATCATATATTCAACTATGGTGATAAAAACAACACCATATTTGGGGCTTGCCTTATAATAAAGCAACAAAGAAGAAAGAAAACAAAAGGAAGGATACACAAGCAAAAAAGTTACTTTTAGTCAAATAAGCATATATATGTAGGTGTTCACTATACCATATTTGTCTCAAAATATTTGTTCATAATATACTTGAAATATTTCATAATAAATCATATAAAGTTCTACACAACAATAGCCTATAAAACATTACTAGTAGCTATATTTCTTTGGATTATGAGATGGCAGAAATCTGTTATTTAATAGCAGACATTCTGAAATTACTACACAATACTTTTTCCACCACCGTGAAGAAAACAAAATTGTCCTTGAAGCAGTTATAGATCCCTCACAGCACATAAAATACAATGCTATAATCTTCCCCACGCCCATCTCTTCCCTCCAATTGGTAACTGCAGACACGCTCTATTGCTCTGAATGCACAAACACACAGCAAATCTGGCCACGTGAAGATAGAAAGTCACTTACAATATCCCCTCCACCCTACTGTTACACCACAAATAACTACTGTTTTCTGATACTGAGCCAAAAGGAAGTTGGTCCATACTTGGTTCTAAACTGTGGCTTACACAGTAAATGAAATGCCATGAATGCAGATTAGCTCTACAGAGTCCATTAGAAGTTAAAGAAGACTCCACTAGAAACAAAGGAGTCCTGCTTGTTGCTTACAGCCATTACACAAGTGTTAAGGCTAAGACTCCACCCTCCTCAAGCCCTAAGGAGAAACACGGAAGCTGGGATGTGGAGGGAAGAAGCCATGTGACTATTGGTTTGAAGGAGTACTTTTTGAATCCCAGAGCAGGATGGCAGGATTAGTGATTCCAAAGTCTCCAGAACTCTTCATTCACAAGGGTTCATGTGAAGGTTGTTCTCTCAATTCTTAGCAGCCCTGCCCAGTTCTCAGTAAGAAGCTAGGCTAGCCTCTCTCAGTTAGAGGCTAGGTTAGTCATAGTCAGCTATGTATTAGCATATCAGATCTGAAAGGCATCCTCTAAAGGAACAACCAATCTTTCCCAAGCTGCTCTTTAACTTTTGAATATTTTTAATAAAGACTCATAAAATGATTAATTACACAAAGCAGAAGGAAGTAGAACTACCGTGATGGGTGTGAAAGGTTAGAGATCTGCCAAGTTATAATATGCTTCCTCTTCCCTGTGAACCAGCTTTCCTACAAGTGAACACCTGGGGGTTCTTTGGAACACAATTTAAAAATCAACAAATCTGTCTGCCTAGATGGAGACAGAGCTATAGACAATATCAATGACACCAGTTATCTTCCTTTTTTTTTTTTTTCCCATGGAGAAGTAGATGTCAAAAAGTGAAAGACAAAAATAGCCACTAATAGAAAATGATAGCTCTGACATTATTCACATGCATACAACTAGATAATATATGAAAATAAAAATGGATCTGATACAGTTATAGAAATTTCTGATATTTTGATATTACTTTCTGTAATAAAGTAGATTAGTCTTATTTGTTCATTCAGTTAAGAAAATGAGGCAGAGTTAACAAGAAGGGTGTGTCTTTACTGTCAACCTCACTAGATCTAGAATCACCTAGGGGAAAAGTGAGGCATGTTTCTGGGTACATCTGGAAGGGTCTTTCCAGAGAAGGTTAAATAAAGGAAAAGAAGGCCCACTGTGCATGAGGATGACACCATCCTATGGGGAGGGGGAGGCCCAACAGAATAAAGGGGGGAAGAGAAGGGGCCAGAGAAACACTGGCATTCTTTGTTCTTTACTTCCAGGTCCACCACGATGTGAACGGCTCTGCTCCAGCAGGCCCTCCTGGTCAGGATGCAGGGAACTCTCTGAAACTCTGGCCCAAAATTTGCATTGCTTCCTTAAATTGATCTGTCTGGCATTTCATCAGAGATACGCAAAGGCCGAGGGTACAATATTTAGCAAACTTTTTATTTACAGAGGAGTATTAGATTACAAAAACAAAACTTTTCAACTCTACCAAAAAGCTA
The DNA here is from genome assembly GCF_907164565.1 of Psammomys obesus. Lineage (NCBI taxonomy): Eukaryota > Metazoa > Chordata > Mammalia > Rodentia > Muridae > Psammomys > Psammomys obesus. The sequence goes on along the minus strand of NW_026596057.1, from coordinate 822,702 downwards.
CAGTTGAGCTATTGTGCCATTCTCAGAACTATAAATTAGTACTAGACATGAGAATAAATTATAGTATATGTTTTGAACACAAAATCTTTGTGTAAATTCAACACACAATACTGACCCATGTAGGGCTGCAAGTTTTCCTTCTAAATGATGTCTGGCATACACAGACAATCAGGACACAGGCTGCTGTTCAAAAGTTTATGATATAATGATGCAGACAAACGCAAACAGCTATTATTCAAGGTGGAATCAAATGCAAGCATCAACAACTAATTCCAGCTCTAGAGAGTGAAGAAAGCATTAAAAATTGCCAATAGGGTGAATCTTAAAGAATAAGCATAAGGAGGCTGGAGTGATGGCTCAGTGGGTTAGAGCACTGACTTGCTCGTAGAGGTCCTGAGTTCAATTCCCAGTACCTATATAGTAACTCACAACTGCCTGCAGCTTCAGTCTCAGGGGATCTGACCTCTCTGCACTGCACACATGTGATGTACAGGCACACATGAAGGGAAAACACTCACATATATAAAATTTAAAACAGAAAATTTTTAAAGAAGAATAAGTGTAAGAATCAGGCCTGTAACAACTCTGGATACCAAGGAAACTGAGAGAGAAGGGCTGAGAATTCAAAGTCTTCCTGGCCTACACGGTGAGCTCAAACCATCAGGCACCGGAGACCTAGAGATGGGGCTCCACGGAGGCGTGCTTTCCTAGCACACAGAAGGCCCTGGGTTCGAGCTCTAGTACCTCAAAAACGAAACAAAGAAGTTGGTCCACAGCAGCAGAACCTCAGCCAGCACAGCTCCATGACCTTCAAGGTGACCCTCTAAGCAAAGGAAAGGCACAGGCCAGACCAAGCTAAAGAGAAACATAAACACAGGAGGAAATGCATAACAGAATACCTAGGCAGGGTGAATTGTTTGCCTCGATAAAACATGTACAGCAGTAGGAACGGAACGGAATACAGAAGAAAACAAAATTGGAAATATAGGGCCAGTTTAAGACAGGTTTCAGACGAAAGCAGCTTAAATTGGAACATTTAACTTGTTTCGTAAAATTTCAGGGAAAATAAACCTAGCAAAAGTATAGAGTTTAAAGACAAAGAAGAGACTGAGGCCAAATAAAGACCAGCATGAAAAGAACTTTGAAACCAGGCATCAATAATTCCAGCAGAACATAGGTCAGCAATGGCAGGCACTGCAGCTACCTTGGCAAGACCACTTGTCATTTGCTAGTGGGTCACCGCGTTTCTGGTTATGATGCGCCCAGTGTTAGCTACATGGTCCAGCCCCTTGAATAATTTCAGCATCTCTCCTCATACACCGTGTAAGACATGAGCATGTGCTCGGTACCTTCACTCTCCCAGGCCTGGAGCTGGTCTTGGTCTCTGGTAGCACTGCCCAGAACTTCTCGAGGCACGGGCTCCATTCGTGCATCCACCTTTTCTTGGGGAGAGGAATGATCAAATCCTCCAATGGTCTTCTGGAAAAATGCGTTCAGCTCGTCAAAGTTCATGGCCTGGAGCTCCGTATACAGTTCTGCCTGCTGGGCTTCTTCCAGCTCATTCCAGAACTGCAGCAGGTGTTCCTGCCCGGCTCTGGACAACCTGAGTTTGAGCTCGTTAACATTCATGGCGCTCTGGCCGTGAAGCTTTGTGAAAACAGAGTTGTGAGGTCTGTGAACCAAAAGGAGAAAAGGAATTAAAAACAGGCACAAGTCCAACTCCAAACCTGAGGAGAATTTTCCTTACTGAAAAGTCATATATAGCAGAATGACATTTTGGTCAACAAGACCACTTATTTGACAGTGGTCCCATGAGATTATATCACCTTATCCTAGCTACCTTAGAATATAAATGTATGATGTTTGCATAGTGATGAAATAGCCTAATGACACATTTCTCAGTACATCAATAAGCTATGTATAACATTTTTTAAAAACTCAGTGGAGATTCTAGCATTGGCCAGTGCAGTGACACATGAGCCCAGGCAATCTCATTCACTCCACTGTCACTCTTCACATCTGTTGCTGATGTACTATTCAACACTAAGCTACCTCTTCCTATTTCTACTGTTCTCCTTTTATGATGAAAATAACTACTGTTGTGTTCAGAGTACAGCAATTTTTGGGAGTACAGGACCACCTATAACCATGAAAAGTGTATTTCAATAGCAACTTTCACAGGAAAACAGGGAAATCACATCCATTATCTACTCACTAAAAACATGGACCCTGGGTGGAAAAAGTGATGCTCATATAACAATGAGGGAGAAGACCACATTAGTCACACACATGAGCACTCTATGATCACCAAGCAAAACCTTACACTGACAGTGCTAAAAGATAAGGGTGTGAAGAACTATTTACCCGTAAAAGGTAAGAGAGTAAAGAAATATTTACCCTGTCACCTACCTAGTACTGACAGATGCAAGATCTGAGATAAGTACTGGCTGGGAAAAGTTCACAATCTAGCTGTACCTTCAGGGTCAAACAGACTGCTTAGATAAGAACAGGAAACAAGGTGACCTTGACAGCCCAGGAGAAGAAGATAGGAAGCAGTCAGAAAGTGAAGGCTTACGCTCAGTGACAGGATATGGTGTAGGGCAGGGCTAGCCCATGAAAGCCAGGCAATGGATGGTAGAGCAAATAGGAAGCCAACAGTAGAAGGCTACACGGGACACTGTTATCATGTGCCTTACAAAGATAAGAGAAAGAAGCAGTGGTACAGAATACACTGTAAAGAGACAGCTAGAAGAAGGAAAGAAAGCTAAAACACAACTGTGGGTGTGAAAAACCAAGAGGACCCAATTAGAATGGCTATCATCAAACAAACAAATACGGGTGAGATGGCGCAGCAGGTAAAGGCACTTGCCTCCAAGTCTGAGGAGCTGAGATCTATCCCCAGGACCCACATGATGAAAAGAGAGAAATGAATTCCATAAGATGTTCTCTAGCGTCCACACACACACAAACTTAAAAATCTTAAAAAAACTTTTTAAAAACTTTTTAAAAATGACAACAAATGCTAAGTAAACATGCATGGGGGTGGGGTGAGAAGAGGAATCCTTTTATAATCCTAATAGAAACATAAACTAGTGTGTCCATTGTAGAAATCAGGATGGAGGTTGCTCGAAAACTAAAAGTAGAACTACATAGGAATAGCCTGGAGCAGTGGCATACACCTGTAATCCCAACACTCGGGGAGGCAGAGGCAGGCAGATCTCTGTGAGTTCGAGGCCAGCCTGGTGTACAAAGTGAGTCCAGGACAGCCAAGGTTACACAGAGAAACCATGTCTTGGTGGGGAAAAACTACCATAGGATCTAGCTATAACCACTTCTGGGAATCTAAGATGGCACAAAGGGATACCTACTTGCAAACCCATAGTTCTTGCTGAGTGCTGTTCATAACAGCCAAGATATAGAACCATCCTAGACACCCATCAATGTATGAACTAACAAAGAAGATATATCTATAGCAATGGGATTTCATTCAGTCATAGAGAATGAAATGTCATTTTCCAGAAAATGGATAGAACTGGAGACCATTAGTGAAGAAAGTCAAAAGCAGACAAATATTGCATTTTTTTCATTCATATTCAGACTCTAGATTTGAAACACACACACACATACACACATGTACATGTGCCACGAAAGTAAAAGAGGAGCTGGGCAGAGAAGGTTCCTAAAGAGAGTAGAATGAGAAATGAACAGACCAAATATCTATTTCTCTGTATGCAGAATCTAGACTCAGCTATAAACACCGATTTATACATATGTACGTCATGAAAGCAGAAGGGAGACTATTTGGGAAAAGGGGACTAAGAAGGCAGTAGGAAAACAAATATGAACTCTGTATAATATTACATGTCTAAAAATGACATGATGACATCCATTACTTTGTATGCTAACTAAAAAAGAAAAAATCAAGGGTATAAAGCAGACTAGCTGTAGGGGTGTGAGAATGAAGGGGATACATTTGAGGCTCACTATTCAGAAACATCATTGCATTCCAACTGCTTAGATACAGGGGTTAAAAAGAAGGAGTACCAAACAAGCAACCGCTTCTCTCAGGATGGTGAAAAGTGGTCCAGAGCACTCAACAATCCATCTGCATCAGAGAGCTGCCCCAGGCCTCAGGTCCCTTACCTATAAAATGAGATGACCAACAATTTCTGCAATTTCATCACAACCATTCAGCATCAAACACCGTTTACAAGCTGTGGAGAGAGCCTACACCTTGTGTCCATCAAGACAATGGTCGTAACAGTACTATGGCTTTTGCAGTCAAAGGAAGTACACACAGGCTCTCCCACTGCACCACCAGACACACAAAGTCAAAAGAAGCTCCCTTCTTGCTACTGCTTCCCGTAGCAAGGCAACAGACACCCAGGAGACCCAGGCCGCCTGAACTTTCTGTATCCATAAGTGGTCTTACAACATGAAAACAGATCTTGCTGCAACCCCAGAGCCACCTCTTGTACTAGGCATACCTAGAGGCACTCAAGAAGCCTGTCACAAAACTGTCAGGCTTGGGAACAGATGGACATGCCCAATTTTATTGTCTACACCAAAGCATGAAACACTGGTGTCTATAAAATGAGAATAAAATTTTCATCCAAGGCTGAGGCCTAACTTAAATAATCTTCACGACAATGAGAAAATGAGGCTCTGAGAAGTTATATAATTTGCCTCAAGCTATATTACTAGCACCTAGAAAGATGGAAATTTAAACTCAGTTGTGTGTGACTCCAGGCCTGTCCTCTTTCTCTCTCCTCACAAAAGTAGAGGGAACACAGAGAACCCAATGAGAGGTCTCCCTCTCATTGGCAGTAAAATTTGGTAACAACCATCACTGAGCTTTAGAATCAGACCAGCTAGGTTCCTACCTCAACTCTACCACGGTCCATGTCTGTGATTTTGATCTAGATATTGAACCTTTCAATGCTCTAATTTTCCATGTCTACATAATGGAGCAAAGACAGTTCTTAGCCAGGTGGAGCAGTGAATGCCACAATCTTAGCATTTGTGAAGATGAGGCATGATAGAGAATCTGAGGATCCTTTAGGCTAGAGTAAGACTATGTCTACACCACAGAGCATGACCCTGTCTTAAAGGCATAGAAACAAATATAAAAAGGAGCACTGACCTCTAAAAATAAAGGTATTCATGACTTACTATGATGAAAAGCACTTTTCAAAGTGCCTAGGACATCGAGAAGCCTCTATAAAATACTGTTAAAGATGTGAATCTGAACCCCACAGCACTAAATCACCTTTCAAACATGGCAGAGCTATTACGTAAGTTGGACAAAGCTAAAAAGTTTTATCAAAGATACAAGAAAAGAAAATCTACTCAATGGGAGCAATAAGAAAAAATGTCTCCCAGAGTAATATATTCAGAGAAGATCAGGACATGGGTGGCAGGAGAAATGCTGCTACAGTTCGATATAAAAGGACAGATTCTGAGAATCAAATCCTTATCACCTGAACATCACAGAACACAGTGAGCAAACATGGAGGGGTAATCACCAGCATGGCTTCCTGATGGAACCAAGACCCATAGGAAACACAAGATGAATAGGCTGTTGCTGGTAGAACACACACGTTTTTACGGTCAACTCTCACAGGTCTACTTGCAGTACTCACCAAGTATGTACCAACGAGCCCTGCTACATTACAAGGGCAATGACTTCATTAGGAAAAACTTCATTTCCAGCATACTCTATGGGCCCTACATGGTTTGCTCTGTTGTGACACGAAACCACAGTCAGTTGTGATTGATCCTTAATCATCCTCCTTACTATGCGAACAGGTTACCCATAAAAACTGCCTTTTCGTGAGCACATGTGATAACAGAGAATTTAAGAAGGAAAATTAACTTTCGTGTGTAACCACGAAATTTAAGTCATTCACCAAATAGTTAAATGTGCACTTAATGCCCATCAGACATCGATCTGAGTGCCAGGGAAGTAAAATGAAGAAACAAATGCATACTCACTGAATATAGGAGACACATGTGTAAAAAGACAGGAGAAAAGGCTATGGAGAAACATAAATGGGCAAAAAGACAGGGACAGTAGTGGTAATTAGGTAAAAAGTAAACACCCTTGGTAGAGGGGCACACCTTTAATTCCAGCACTTGGGAGGCAGAGGCAGATAGATCTCTGAGTTCAATGCCAGGCTACACAGAGAAACCCTGTCCCAAAAATACAAAAGTTTTACGAGTTATATCAGTTATTTTTTTAAGCATTTAATAAGATAGTTGGCACATGTACAAAATCCTCAGTTTGTTTTTAACTAATTAAATAAAGAATATGACAGTAGGAAAAGTAGATTTGTAGTATTTTCTAAGGAATGCTTCCCAGTGTCTCATGTTTGGCCCTGTTTTGACTTGAGGGAACACGTTGTAGTCAGAACATCAGTGGGACATATGTAACCAAAGAAGTGGTCCTAGTTCTTGGTCCCGCCCCCAGTCATCCTCCCTGTACAAGTAATTTGACCCTGTAAAAGTAATTTCACTTCCCAATGTATGTATTTCCTCATGAAGATAAGAAAACCCAGCCCTTTTCATATTTACTCAAGATTCAAAAACAAAGAGGCTCTTCTACCAAAAGTACATGCAAACATACTATGACAAATGTTCAGTAGAACTGTTCCTTTAAAAGTCCTTCATAGCTGCGCTGACTGTTCTCTCTGCCAGCCTGGTCAGAGTGAGTTCTAGGACAGTGAGAGAGAGAGGAGAAAGAGAAAGAGAGAGAGAGAGAAGAGAGAGAGAGAATGAGAGAAAGAGAGAAAGAAAGAGAGAAAGAAAGAGAGAAAGAAAGAAAGAAAGAAAGAAAGAAAGAAAGAAAGAAAGAAAGAAAGAAA
>NW_026596057.1:729879-815829 GCF_907164565.1 Psammomys obesus | reverse complement strand
AAAGAAAGAAAGAAAGAAAGAAAGAAAGAAAGAAAGAAAGAAAGAAAAAGAAATCATTCAATAAATACCTTTTCTCTTTAGGTGCTTGAAAAAAAAGTATTCATGCTAATAAAACAATTAACAATTCATGGTAAACTTTGATATCTGGGCCCGGAATATCAGCAGTCTATAAAGGTTACCAAAAGCGTATCTGCTCCTTTACATGTTATGTAACACTCATAATAAGCACGGTTTCTATTTACCTGACATAGCTATAACCATACAGCACCATGTCCTGCTGACGCTGTTAAATAAATGGTGTGTAAATAAATGGTATATAGCAACAAAGAGAATTTTAAAAGACAATTTTTATATTAACAACAAAAATCTAAGCTAAAACTCTGCACTACAAATTATGACTACATTTGGTATGTGCCTATAACCTAACACACCTGGATCAACAGAAATGACAAACCAGTATCAAACATGCCTTTATTAGAACTTAAGTGACATATTAAAGAAATCCAGTATTTCCCTTTTCCTACCCCCCCCCCCCCCATCTCCCTCTCTGCTCCTGCTATATGTCTTCCAAATGGGTTAATAAAGCCCTTTTGAAAGGAGGGGGAAAAAAACGGAATGTAGCCAGCTGGTAGTGGTGGTGCTGGCCTTTAGTCTCAGAACTCTGGAGCCAGACGGATCTCTGAGGTGGGAGCCAGCCTGCCTGTTCTAAAAATTGAGTTCCAGTACTGCCAGGAATACACAACGAAATCCCGTCTCTAAAAAACCAGAAAGAAGAAGGAAGAAAAAAAATGGTACAGAGACTTGAGTCCTAACCACTAACAGCACAAGACTATGAAGTCTTTTCCCCCAGCCAAGTGAGTCAACTAATAGTGAAATAGACAGATGCCTTCAGTTCCCTGAACTCTAGAGTCCAAGCCCAAGTGAACTTCACCTCCAAGTCCCTACCCTTTCGCCTCACATAAACACATACATATTTGGCATAATCACTACCACCCGATTTCAGATTTCATAAGTAGCATACCAATGAAAGCCAGCCTCAGGCCAAATCTTTAAGAGCATATGCGTGTTCTCAGTCCTCCAGGCCCCATCATTCTCCCGGGCCAACTAAAGGGAAACCCTGAAATCCGAACCTCTCCCGCTATCAGCGTCCAGCGAGGCGGGGAAGTGACGAGTGGGTCCGGTGCTAGCCACAGCCCCCACCGGGATCCCCTATCCTTTTCTGAGCTCTCAGTTCTGACCCTCGCGCGTTCAAAACACTCCAACTCGCTTTCCCCTGACAGTTCCGGCGACCCCCACAGATGGCCCAACTATCCCTGAGCCCCGGCCTCGGACCCTCGTGGTTCCTCTTCCCCGTTAGGCGAGGGGCCATTTTCAACAGCACTGACACGCGCCGGGGTCTCCATCACCGCCCCAGCCTCCTCTCCGGGTCCCCGCCCCTCCGGAGCTCCGGGCAGCCGACGCCGGGCACGGCGCGGCGACGCGTGGCCCGGTCCGCGCGCGAAGGGGCAGGCCCTACCTCCCGCGGCTCGACCCGGCTGCGGCTCCTTCGGCTCGGCTGCTCGCCGGCGTCCCGCGCCCGCCCGGAATATATACCGTCATCCGGGGGGCCGGGGCGGCGGGGCGGGCCGCGAGGAGCTGCCTAGGGGAGCGCGGGCCCCGGCCACCCCGCCCCTCTCGACGCGATGAGTGGCTACGGCCGCGGGGCGGAGCGGAAGCCTGCCGGCCGGACACGTCAGCCACCCAGCGGGGCCAGAGGGGCGGGGCCGGCGGCAGGGAGGCGGGGCCTTACGTCACCCAGACTCCTGCCCAATAGGATGGCCAAGGGTGCTGTCTGTCTGCGGCACCGCCCCCTCACGCACGGGCGAGGGCGGGGCCGGCTGCGCGGGTGGCCCTGGGGAGGCGAGGCGTGGCGCCACCTTGAGGAAGGAGTGCGGGGCGGGTCCTCAGGGTCACCCCGCGTGGATCGTCGCGCCCTGAGCGCAAGCTGTGCTCAGGTGACGGATTCCCGAACACCCCCGAGTGTGGTTGGGAAAGACCCGCCGATTTCTGGGCAGAGATCCCTCCGGGGCGAGCCTGGGACGTCAGGCTGGCTGGTTGTGTCACTGGTTCCCCAGATACCTGCCTGCCGGTGCAGGGCGCCGGGCTTCCTCCGTCATTGTCTGAGGGTCACAGGTGTGAAGCCGGCCGGGTAGCTTTCCCTTTTGCACAGTCACAAGTGGAAGAAGAAATGCAAGCGAAAGAGATTGGATGACCCGAAGTCGTGCTAAGTGTGCCAGTCAGTGAGAACGGGTCCAGGAAGCAGGATTTAGCGCAGAGTGTGTAGACTTTACCTTGCTGGGAGGAAAGAGCCAATGTAACTGTCCTGTTACCATCAGCAGCGGGTGTGCACACGCAGGCTACGTTCTGTGTTATGCAGATACGTTTATATTTGAAGTTATGTTGGATCTGGCAGGTTTGTGAAGAGATTTCAATTTGTTGAGATGTCAGAAAACAACTAAACATATCCTGGATCCTAGAGAAAGTCAGACGGCTTTCTTCCCTCTGGTAGATAGGCTTCCTGGGTTAGATTTTCAATGTTTTATTAGTCGTTCTTGCATATTCCTATCTCATTCAGACTTTACAGTCAATGTATGTCATTTAGAAATTTTATCACTTAGCAAGAGGTGTCATTTGGAAATAAAAAGACAGTTTTCTATTTAATAAGGAACCTTTGTGGCTTTGGGGTACTGAGATGGCTGCCCAGACAACTAATGAACATCTTTAACCTCCAGAGGTGAAATGGCTAGCTAGTTAAAGAGCTTGGTGGAGCAGGATCAAGTATGGGTGTGATGTGTTAGCAGTATTTGCTTGGCCTTAGTCCCACATGCCCTCTGATATCCTGTCAGAATGCCACGTCGCCTGAGAAGCTGTAAAAGCCACCCACAGTGCTGTTGGTAGTGCCAGCTCTGCCTTCCTGGAGCAAGAATAACAACAGGGGAGTGTTCTCAGGTTTTCATACTTCCGGTTTTGAAAGCCTAAGTGAAGAATACAGAACCTGACACACCGGGGATTGCCCAGAATCTCTTGCTCTTTACATATGCAAGTCCCTGGGGCTAAAGTAGTCTAAGAACAATCTCGTGGCGACAGCATTCAATAAAGAGCATATTGTTCAAAATGCATTTATTGAGTTATTCTACGCCAGACCTTCTGATAGCCACCACAGGGGAATCAAGAATCTGTATCTTGGAGGCATTGCTAGTACAGCAAGAAAGCAAGGCAGGTAGCTTTTCCTTTTCCAACATGGAGGGCCATGAGGGCAGCAGCAAATGCTCAAATGAAGGCCCTCAGAACTCAGACAGAACAAAGGAGTGAATAACATTTCCCTCCAAAATAGGCCCCCAGTTTCCAGAAGGAGCGAGTGATCACCTCATGCTTCTGAAGGCGGCGCTTGGTACTCAGTCACCATGAGAGAAGCTGTTAAGCTTTCTCCTTGGCAGCCTTGGCGCCTTTGCTAACTCCTGTTACTCCATTGATACTAATAATTTTTTGAAACACTAAGAAATCTGTTCATAGATTTTTTTTTAATTGGGAAGGGAAATATTTACCTATGAGTTGCTAATAAATACACTCTGAATTTTAAGTATCAAAAGGGAATACTTGCTAAAAGGTACATATTTTGTAGTAATGTGAGCTCAAAACAGTTTTCTAAAAAATAAACAGGAAATACTTTCATCTATTAGGTGGGTGAGAACAGATATTTAGATGGATATTATAATCTCTGGGAAAAAAAATCACCAAAATTCAATTCACACAAAATTGAGAAAATAGCACAAAACAGTTTACAGAGTTGGAAAAGGAAAGGAGAAAGTGCTAGCATGTGATAGTGAGAGTAATAAATGTTAACTGAAAAAAAAAAGGGAAAAGGAAAAGAAGTAGAATAGTTATGTGGTAAAACTACAGAAAGGCTGGGATATAGCTCAATGATAAGAGCATTTACCTAGGGTGTATAAGCTCAACCCCTAGAAACACATACACATGGACAAAAAGTATTATCAGGATATGAGCTGTTTTATTTTTATTGTAATTGTTATGCATATTAGCAATACATCCTAATGAATTTCCTTTCCACCTATTTTTATTATATTTTCTGTAAATAGATGAGGTAACCTCTCTGCCTCCTGCCTTCTGAGAAAAGATGCCCATAAATGAACCATTATTGTGAAACAATTTAAAATTTGGAAGTGTCATATATTAACAATAGGCTTTATGTGTTTTTCTATGAGGACAGTGGGATTATGGTGATTTTTATATTATTTTGGGTGGACATATTTTGCTAAATTGTAAATCATTTTAACTTTGTGAAAGATGCTGCTTAACAACAAAAACAGCCACTTGGCTTGACTGATTTTCCCAGGGACCTGTCAGGCATGTGCCAGTGTGACCACATGTTCTTGTTTCTCAGAATCTGTTATGACACACCAAGATTTTTTTTTTCTACAAAGTATGCCAGAACTTGAGGCTGCCACACTAAAGGAGTCTTCTCTCCATTGTCCTGGGCACGATTCCTCAGCTGGTTCATGAAACTTTTCGCCAGCAAGATGCACAAAACACCACGAGAGCCTAGCTCGGCTCAGAATGGGTCAGGGCAGAGCCTGGGCACTTATGACATCCCTGTTTCCAGGAAGGTTCAGACAAGTGGGTGGTGGAGTGACCAGCAGTTTGATTCTCTGCTGACAGTTTCCTAGGACATAAGGACTTTATTCCCTCGGGAGATGATATAGCCTTAGCTCACCACTCCTCCCACACTTAAATTCTCTGTAGTTTAGGGTGTGTGTTGGAACATTGTGAAATGAAGAAAACACCCAGTTAAAGGTCAGGCTTTTCACCCAGACTTTTCACCTTCCTAACATTTATACAGTCCTTCGGGGAATTCCGAGCTAGACAGTTTATGTAGAATGTGTGGGCTGCTGGGAGTGATACACAAGAATGAGTGAATGCACAGCCCTTCACAACCGACTCTAACCTGAGAATCACGCAAGTCACTGAATGAAATAAACTGGTAAGTGAAAAAGAATGCCAATGTGTGATGGCTCCAGGGAGTGCAAAGCTGGAAGAATCCACATGGAGGCAAGGTTTTGCACAGTGGTAGAGAAGACTCTGAGTTCCATCCCTGGGGTGTTGGCTAGACACCATCTGGTCTGCCCCTTAATCAACACAGACTTGCCAAAAAGGAAGTGATTTACTTAAGGACAAAATTGATAGGAAGACTAAAAGCAAGATTCAAAGTCAAGCTGTTACTATATAGCAGCATTTCTTTACAGGTAATGAGTGTGAAAATAATCCAGTAATTAAAAAGATAATAAAAGATAATAAAACTCTGATTTTTTTTATTTTTTATTTTTTCTTGAAACTGAGTGGTTCGTCCTGGGATAGTTATTCTTCAGTGTCAACTTGACAAGAATCACCATGGCAACAAATCTCTGGGCATTTTTGTGAGCGGTTCTTTTAGATTAGTTGGAACTTACTCTAAATGTCATAGGCAGCACCATTCCATATGCTGGGAGCCAAGAGGCAGCACTTACCTCTCTCTGCTTCCTGACCATGGACACACAGATAGGCTGCCTGGTGCTCCTGTCACCACACCCTCCCTGCCTTGACAGACTGAGCCCCCTTGAACGTGAGCCAAAACAGACCCTTCTTTCTTCAGGCTGCCTGTATCAAGTGTTTTGTCTCAACCATGAAACTAAGTAAGAAAGACATCACCATTGGGAATTCTAGGTCAGATACTGAAGGCTTGGGAAGTTACCTGTCTAGAACTTCCTTTGCGACAGCCTCTCGATGATGCTATCTCCAGGTGATGATACCTGACTTATGGATGAAGCTAGAATAGAGATATATTTTGTTCCGAACCTGCCTCCCCACACATGTAGGAGCTGCTGAGCCACCCACCTCTGTGTGTTGTACAACTGTCCATAATACCGTCTCTCAGATGCAAATGTTTCTCAAAAGGCTGTTTAGATTTATTGTGCATTTTACTTGGATGAGTGTCAACTCAACATGAATGGTGTATATAAGATTATTCCAAGTTATTTTTGGAGATATCTCTTAGTCTCGTATTTTGTCTTTAGGAATCTCTATATATTAAATTTGCTTTGTGTTTTTTCAGGTAATATCTCTTTAAATTAATGAATTTATGTTCTGTGTATGAGTGTTTTTATTTGTTTGTTTGGTTGGTTTGGTTAGGTTTTTTTAATTTGATTTTTGAGAAAGGGTTTCTCTGTGTAGCTCTGGCTGCCCTTGAACCCACAGAGATCCACCTGCCTCTGCTGGGATTAAAGGTGTATGCCACCATGCTTGGCTCTTATGCACCATTTTCATACTTGCTTCCTGCAGAGGCCATATATAGATGTCTTTGAGCTGTTGTTTGGGTGCTAGGAATTGAACTCAGGTCCTTTGGAAAAGTAGTCCATGACTGCTCATCCATCTCTCCAGCCCCTATAGGTAATATCTTTAAATAAGAAAGGAGTTTTTTAAAAAAATCTGTTCTACCTTCTACAAGCATTTTTTGTTCTAGGCCCTGTACCTTCCCTTGGTCTGTGTCATTTAATATTAGTTAAGAAAGAAAGGACCTATGCTGCAATGAAAGTCTCTAGCAATGCATAGAGTTAAACTATGGAAGTATGATCTTAAAGCTTACTTGGTGGGTTCCCCAGTAAGGGGAACAGGGACTGTCTCTGACATGAACTCAGTGGTTGGCTCTTTGACCTCCCCCAACCCCCAAGGGAGGAGCAGCCTTGCTAGGCCACAGAGGAGGACATTGTAGCCAGTCCTGATGAGACCTGATAAGCTAGGGTCAGATCCCTTTCCCCTAACTGGACTACCTTGTCTAGCCTCAGTAGAAGATGTGTCCAGTCGTACTTGATATGTCAAGGTGGATTGATATCCATGGGAGGTCTCCCCTTCTCTGAGAAGAAAGAAAGGGGAACATGGGAGGAAGCAGAGGTATGAGGGACTGGAAGGAGAGACAGGAGGGGAAGTTCTGATCAGGATGTAAAGTAAATAAATAAGTTAACTAATGGAAAAAGAAAAGAAAAACAAGTCAAAGACATGGCTACAAGAGTAGATGGAGAAAACTAGGCAACCATGCCATCTGGTCTGACTTTCTGGCTTTAAATTCACAACTGAGGCAAACTTGATGTCTCTGCATGTAAAGGTGCTTGCCATCAAGCCTGACAACCTGAGTTCAATCCCTAGGTGGAAGGAAAGAACTCACCCACACACAGGCTGTCATTTAAAATGTAATCCATAACCATTGCACAAATACTACTTAACTTCTCTAGTCCACTCATTCTGCCATCCTCTTAGGTGACTCCTATTTTTTTTCCCGAGACTTCTATTATTTCTCACATACTTACTCTTAACAGATAACCTTGTTCTTTCCTTTCAGTGACACATGACATCTTAGGATTTTATCACTGTGAAGAGACACCATGACCACAGCAATTCTTATAAAGAACGACATTCAGTTGGAGCTGGCTTAACTTTTCAGAGGTTTAGTCCATTATCATCATGTCGAGCAGCCTGGCGGCAGGCAGGCAGGCAGACATGGTGCTGGAGAAGGAGCTGAGAGTTCTGCATCTTGATTGGCAGGCATCAGAAGGAGACTGTCTCCCTGGGCATAGCTTGAGCATGTAGGACTTCAAAATCCACCTCTGTAGTGATGCACTTCCTCCAACAAGGCCACATCTACTGCAAAGGCTACACCTCCTAATAGTGCCACATCCTATGGGCCAAGCATTCAAATACATGAGTGTATGGAAGCCTATTCAAACCACCATGCATGATAAGAGAACGTTCAGACACCACCACCAAAGAAGAGGGTGTTTGAGCCCTGGAATGGGTGTTACAAGTGATTGTGAGCTGGCCTGTGGGTACTAGGGAAAGGATTCCAACCCTCTGCAAGAGCAGCAAATGCTCTTAACTACACAGGGAACCCTACATCCCAACGCCTGACTTTTTGTCTGAGTTCTGGGGATTGAACTCAGGTCCTCAGGCTTGCAAGGCAAGAATTTTACCATCTGACCCATCCCTCAGGCCCTAGTAGGGGTGTTTTATTTTGGCTTTTGGTGTGTGTGTGTGTTTTGGTTTTTTGTTGTTTTTTTTTATTTCAGAATTATATTTGCAGGGGAAATTTGAGACATAGTTTCACTATGTACTCCATTATGTGGCCTGGACCTCACTAGGTAGATCAAGCTGACCTTGAACTTGGGACGATCCTCCTTCCTCTACCTCTCAAGTACTGAGATTACCACCATGCACTACCATGTCCGGCCTTAGATATTCCTCTTTATTACATAAACACTACAAACATTAAAACATTAAATTTATAAAAGAGGAAAAGGAGGAGAAGGAAGAAAAAATAAGGGAAAATCCCTATGGCCTACATGTGTATGAACGCAGAATGTGTAGGAACACTCCAGTTTTTTCCTTACAGACTAGAAATTCTAAGTACTTTTAAAAGAGTATTTACAGATAATCTGCAGTGTCTGCCTCTTCTCCCTGTCTTCCCCTGGGGAATGAGAGGAACAATGTGTGTTTTTGAAAACTTGACTTGGTATTTACAAACCACGCCCTGTTCCAGCTGAGCTCATCTCTAGCCAACAAACTTTAGAAAAGACAACTTGGGATTTGCTTTGTCTGTAAGCCCAGAACTTAACCAACACTTCCTCACAGAAGCAAGGCTTTCTTAACTGTAAGGCTGTCCATATTCTTGTTTTGAAAGAGAAAGAAATTTCATTGTACTATATTACCAACAAGTAAATTAAATGGGTGAGAAACTATAAGCAGAATAGGTTGACTCTAATGAAAAAGCCTTCTCTGTTGTGAATTCTCTTTATAGACCAGTCTGGTCTCACAGGGATCCACCTTCCTCTGCTTCCCTGAGTGCTCGGATTACAGGAGTGCACTACCATGCCCGGTAAGATTAAATCCTTTAAATGAAAGGAAGGTACAAAATTGGGCATAGTGGCACACTCCTTTAACAGAAGCTGGTGGATCTCTGAGTTCAAGGCCAGCCTGGTTTACAGTGAGTTCCAGGATTTCAGGGATACACAGAGAAACCCTCTCCCAAAAAACCAAACAAACAAAAAGAAGAAAAGAGAGAGAGAGAGAGAGAGAAAGAGAGAGAGAGAGAGAGAGAAGAAAGGAGGAATGCTACAAACCAGATATAATGTCACATGCCTGTAATCTTAGTAGGTGAGGAGGCTGAGGTAGGAGGATGAAAGTTTGAAGGATAGCCTGAGCTAGTCCCTATCTCAAGATAGAAAGGAAGATGGATAGAGTATGTATATGGTGGGGGGAAGGTGTTAAAATATATGAACTTTGTTCCCCTTAACCATTTAATTACAGCATGAGAAATTTCACTCTTAATCTGTTTTTATAAATTCCAGTGTTCTTTTATTTATTTTTCTTCTCTCACTAGAAACTGTCCTATTAGTGTCAGGTTTTATTCGGTTCTACTGTAGCCACTAAAAATGTTGTGACATTTTGTTTATAGATGATCACTGCTATTTAAGTAAGTGTTGTAAAATTATTTGTTATTGATCATAAAAAGCAACTGTAGGCCACAATTTAAAAGACTGAAGCAGTAATTTATTTACAATGGCTATTCTTGGTTGTCAGCTTGACTATATCTGGAACGAACTACAATCCAGAAATGGAGGGCACACCGGCTTGGTTTGAAGTGAGTGAATCCACTTCTTGTCCAGACCTTTGAGTGGGGAAGACACACGATTTTGATCTGGATCCTGAGGTGGAAAGACACACCTTGAATCTGGGGCATATCTTCTGCTGGAGTCATAGAAGGGAATGGAAATAGGAAGATTTGGCTCTTCGCCTGCTTGCCTTTGCCTTGCTAGCACATCCCTGGCCTTGGAGCCTGCTTTTCTGGGATTCCAGCATATACAGAAGACCAGCTGAGATACCCAGCTTTGTGGAACTGAGCAGATACTAGATTCTTGGACTTTCCATTCGCAGCCAGCTGTTGTTGAATTAGCTGGTCTGCAGCCTGTAAGTCATGGCAATAAATCCCCTTTAAATAAATAAATAAGTATACATATACATATATAGAGATTCAGTCCATAAGTTCTATGACTCT
The DNA here is from genome assembly GCF_907164565.1 of Psammomys obesus. Lineage (NCBI taxonomy): Eukaryota > Metazoa > Chordata > Mammalia > Rodentia > Muridae > Psammomys > Psammomys obesus. Next base: position 805,694 of record NW_026596057.1, on the reverse strand, counting down.
AGAGAACCCTAAAAAATGCATTGCACCCGAGTTGTTAATAAATATGAAAACACAAATGCAGCTTGTCATATGGCAGTTGGTTGCTGGCACAGTGTATATGAAGAAAGCAAGGCTTGTGATAGCAGTACACAACAGAGAATGTGCTCAAGCTTTTTTCTAGCCCCCAAATCAAGGGGGGAAAAGAGAAAAAATACCATTTTCTAATAATTAATTGATAGTATTCTCATTGCTCAATATCTGTGTCCTAAATGTAATTTATTAATGTGAGATTGGAAGAGTCCCAGAGTTTTAGCATTAATTACACTGCTTTGTGATTTAAGCATAGAAAAATACTTTTTGGATTAAAAAAAAAAGGTTTATTTATTCTAAAATTGGCTTAAATGACATATAGCTATGATTTCTTAGACACACGTTATGAGACGTTAGGTCTAACTCATACCTTTGCTAACAAAGCTAAAGTGCCTTTTAAGTCACTCAGTGGTATCATGACTTCTCTCAAGAAGCCACCAGCGTGGGTGCTGGGGACGTGGCTCAGGTGGCTCAAGGCCTTGCTGTTTGAGCATAAATGCATGAGCTTGGTCCCAAGCAGCTGTGGTTAAAATCCAGGCATGGAATCCAGCCCTGAGGAGGTGGAGACAAGCAGATCATTGGGGCTCCCTGGCCAACCAGCCTAATCAACAAGCACCACGTCATAGTCAGACACCAAGCCTCAAAATCCCAAGTGGATGGTGCCTGAGGAAAGACATCCCAGGATGTCATTTTTTTTCTTTCTTTCTTTCTTTCTTTCTTTTTTTTTTTTTTTTTTTTTTTTTTTTTTTTTTTTTTTTTTTTTTTTGTTTTTTTTTTTTTTTTTTTTTTTTTTTTTTTTTTTTTTTTTTTTTTTTCCTGAGACAGGGTTTCTCTGTATAACCACAATGGCTGTCCTAAAATTCACTTTGTAGGCCAGGTTGGCCTCAAACTCACAGAGATCTGTCTGCCTCTGTCTCCTGAGTGCTGGAATTAAAGGATGACTTCTTATCTGTAAACACACATACACATGGTGGGGGCGGGCACAGGGGAGGGAAAAAGAGAAGAGAGGGGAAGGGAGAAAAAAAAGGGGTAAGAGATGAGAAAAAAGAATTCTAAAATAAATCTACATTTAGAAAGGAAGGAAGGAAAGAAGGAGGGAAGGAAGGAAGGAAGAAAGGAAGGAAGGAAGGACACCTGTCACTTCAACATACTATTGACAAGTAGTCAGTAATCATTTCTTGAATATAGGATTTGACAAGGCTCAAGCAAACCAGTTGTATGTGGAGTCTGGATTTGGAGGAAGAGCACTCTTTGTATACCGGTGCCATCTTCTCTCCCTGTGCTTCAGAGACTCCTCAAAGATAACCTAGCACTGCACAAATTGAACACGGTGGTGCTCACTGCAATCCCAGCATCTAGGAGGAACAGAAAACTCGAGGTCATCCAGTTTGCAATGAAACACATGCAACTGTGTCTCAAAAATAAATACATGTAAACTTAAGATGAGAGAAAATGAGAATGCCTTTCTCAGTCTTATTTATGTACATAGTCACCATCTCTGGTGCTCTGGATTTTTCTTCCTATGGATTTGAAATGCCATCTGGGCCATTTCCTTCAGCCTAAACCATTTCCTTCAGTGTTTCTTGAAAGCAAGCTTGCTGCAAAGAATTCTCTCACACGTATCTAAATCCGGGAATATATTTAGCTGGCCTTCATTATTTAAAGCATAGCTTTCCAGAATATAAAGGTCATACGTCTCTTTCTGATAAACTTTCATATTCTTGCTGAAACATGCTTCTCACTTTCCACCCAAATAAGCCAGCAGCCTCCAGCAGGGAAGCATGTGCTCTGTACTGGGAGTCCCACCCAGTGGCACCTGGTATAAAGTTAGGGGAGGTGGGAGCGTCCTGGAAAAAAACACCACCGGGTCCATGCTCAGCCGAAAAGTGTGGCAGCCTCTCAGAGCAAATGTTCCTTCTTTTGTTATTTGCTTTGGGTCTTTGCCTCAAGCTTGTAAACAATTGCTTTTTCTTAAATGCATGTGTGATTTTATAAGAGTCTGAGAAAAAGGCTTTCTCACTGTTCTGGTGAGTACAGATTAAGCGTGCTCAAGAGCTTTAACCCTTGAACAGCAGCCGTTGGCTCAAGAAGACTTGCTTGTGAGAGTTGCTGGGGCCGATCACAGAAACCTCTCCCTCTGGAGTAGCTCACTTTAGCTTTTCTTTTCTTTTTTTTTCCTGCTGGAAATTAGAAAAATAATCTTTTCATCAGAGGTAAGAAGGGTCCCAGATTTCCTGAGCATGATGGGTTTCTAGTGTTACATGTTGTTCATGCACTACTGCCCTGAAAAATAGAAAAATAGAAAATTGTCTTGGCTCATGTTTGTAATCTCATCACCTTGGTCAGAGGTTGAAGCAGGAGAGTTCTAGGCCAGCCTGAGGTATAGGACTTAGAGACCTCATCTCAAAAATCCAGATGATGATAACGATGACAACAACCTGGGGCTTTTATTTCATGAAGTTTGAAAAAACACAGGAAAAAGTCACCTTTGGAAATATTTTAAATTGCTACCACTCCAGAAAAAAAAAAAAAAGTTTGCATGTTTGACATTTGAGTCTATTTTAGATTGCTACCAACAAAAGACATACTCATGAGACTGTTTCTCCAACCAAGGGCCATGTTTGGATATAACCTAGAACCTCTGCTCAGATGTAGCCCTTGGTAGCTCAGTAACCAAGTGGGTACCCTAATAAGGGGAACAGGGACTGTTTCTGACATGAACTCAATGTCAGGCTCTTTGACCAACCCCCCCGCCCCCCCGGGAGCAGTAGCCTTGCTAGGCCACAGAGGAGGACTTTCTAGCCAGTCCTGAAGATACCTGATAAACCAGTATTAGATGAAAGGGGAGGAGGTTCCCCCTATCAGTGGACTTGGAAAGGGGCAGGGAGGAGATGAGGGAGGGAGGGTGGGATTGGGAGGGAAAGAGGAAACGGGATACAGCAGGGATACAAAGTTAACAAGCTGTAACTAATATTAAAAAAATAAAAATTAAAAAAAAAAAGCAGATGCTAAGACTCTTAGCCAATCTTTGGGCAGAATGTAGGGAATCCTATCAAAGAAGGGCGAGATAGTAAGACTTGGAGAGGACAGGAGCTCCACAAGGAGAGCAACAGAACCAAAAAATTTGGGCACAGGGGTCTTTCCTGAGATTGATACTCCAAACAAGAACCACACATGGATATAACTTAGAACCACTGCTCAGTTGTAGCCCATGGCAGCTCAGTATCCAAGTGGGTATCCTAGTAAGGGGAACAGGGACTTTCTCTAATATGAACTCAGTGGCTGGCTCTTTGGCCACCCTTCTCCCCTGAATGGAGAGCAGCCTAGTCAGGCCACAGAGAAGGGCATGGCATCCAGTCCTGATGAGACCTGATAAGTTAGGGTCAGATGGAAAGGGAGGAGGACCTCCCCTATCAGTGGATTTGGAGAGGGGAATGGGAGGAGATGAGGGAGGGAGGATTGGGAGGGGCCTACAGCTGGGATACAAAGTGGATAAGCTGTAATTAATATAAAAAATTTAATTTAATAAAAGAAAAAAAATAATTCAAAGGAAAAAAAAAGACATACTCAACAAACCTGGCACATTTCCTCTTCCTTCGTTTCCCCTCTCCATCACTCGCCATCCCACCCCTGTGTGTGCATCTGTGTTTCTGTGTGTGAAAGAGAGAGGGGATATGTACCTTTATGTCCTCTCAAGATCGTAGCCTCTTTCAAGGCTTTAAGATTGTAAAAGCTGTGAAATGGTGGTAACGCTTTTAATCCCAGCACTTGGGAGGCAAAGGCAGGCAGATCTCTGAGTTCCAGGCAAAGGCAGGCAGATCTCTGAGTTCCAGGTCTACAAAGGAAGGACAGGACATTCAGGGCTACACAGAGAAACCAAACTACTACCGCTACTACCACTGATAATAATAATGCTAATACTTAAAACCTTTCTCCTTTTAGCAACCATCGAGCATAGACTGAGCCTGGGTACAACAAAGACATATATTTGATTATATAGAAATAAAAAATATTCCCTATTTTAAGGAGAAATTAGATGTTTACCTCCAAAAATAGCATTTCTGTTTATTTGGTCTGACTTTTTTAGAAAGTGTCTTGTGTCTGTACTGTTCTTTGTATTAAAATGTTTCATCCCAGTGGCTACATATTTATAATCATGAATTTTCATATAGCATATGTGTCATATAGATACAGCTTGAGACTGTTTGCTCTTAAAAAGTATTGATTTTAAGTTTGTGTATACTTGTGTGCGTGCGTGCGTGCGTGCTTGCTTGCATATGTGTGTTGTTGCTGTTGTTTTTGAGACAGCGTCTGCTGTGTAACCATGGCTATCCTAGAACTTGCTATGTACCTCAGACTGGCCTCAAACTTGCAGTGATCCTCCTGTCTCTGCCCCCCAAAATGCTGAGGTTACAGACATGAACCATCATGTTCTGTTGAACGATTGTTGCTGATAGTAGGATAGACTTCCATCCCTCAGAACAAACTTGAAACAAAAGAGAAACAGAAATTAATTTGAGGTCCTACTTGCCCATCTTTACAGGAAAATCAAGAACATAATTTATAGAATAGGAGCCCAGGAAAGACCAAATGCTTCATCAGCTAGGACACGCACTTTGAAAGGAGCAATCACCAATAGTGGTCATTTAATGTCTGTTTTGTTTCTTGAACTTTTATGAGTAACATCCCCAAGGGGAATGGAGTAAGTATTCTTCTTAGTCTGAACTTGGGCTGATTTTTAGAGTGAAGCCAGTCAGTAAGCAGTCATCGGCAGACAGATTATAGGTGGGAGGGGTGCTGAACTGAGAATGGAGCACACGCCCTCCTCCATCGCTTTCACTCCAAAAAGAGGGGGTTCCCATTCCCCGGGGAGCTGACACAGACTAGGCAGCAGGGACCATCACTGCCAAAGCCTGAGTCATTTCCCCCAATGCTTAGGCAAAGCCTGAAGAAAAACATTTCCTTCTCCAGCATTTGAGACTAAAATTTCACAACGGCTAAGGAACCTCTCTGATGGGGGAATCTGGAGTCAGGGAAGAAAAAGAAGAGGCCTGAGGGCAGAAAAGTTGAAAGGGTAGAGAGATTAGTTAGACAAAATGGATTCTGAAGCCCCATTTGGTAGCCAGGGGAGGATCTGACCATGATTTAGTCTTAGAAGTTACCTGTTCTTTAATGTATGTGAGTACCAGTCCTGAGTTCAAAAGTACACAAAATCAGGCAAACCCTTGGTGGGTTTTTGTTGTTTCTGAGAGCATCATAGTTTAATTATGTACATAAATAAAATAATCTCTGTCTCATGGCTTTGGGCCCCCACAAGGACAATAATAAAAATAAATCACTTAATGGAATCGTGTGTGTGTGTGTTGCTGGGGACAGAACCCAAGGTTTCATGAATGTTAGGCCAGGGTCCTACCGCTGATCTTCCACCACTTCCAGAAGTACCTTGGTCCTTACCATATCTACAGACTACTCCATGTGTCTGTCTTTTTATTCTCCAAAGGTCCATTGAATTGTTTCCTCCAAGCAAAAGCTAATTAAATCTCTCTAGAGCTATAAAATATAGTTTGCAAAATTACAGTGGTTTTGCAATCTGCGGCTGCTATCCAAAACTTCTTTTAAAATGATTGAAAATTTCCTGGCTTCTTGTTGAAAGCTTAACTTTGGTCTCTAGGATTCGAATTATTCTGTTTATTTCTGAGATAGGTTGTCACCTAGGCTTAGGTTGGCACTGAACTCACTGTGTAGCCCAGACTAGCCTTGGATTTGAATTCATGGTACTCTTCCTTCCTGTCTTAGCCTCCTGAGTGCTAGGATTATAAGCATAACCACTATGCCCATCTGAGAATATTTTCTTTAAAAATTAATACTCTTATTATGAACAATGTATATGGATAGGAAAAACATCCATTAATTTATCATAGAAATCTCTAGGTAAGAGTCACATGACCCCTGGATGTTTCAGGATGGACTTTCAGTTCTGCTACCTGCCCAGTATGGTCAGGCAAGCCCACGCCTTCCCACTTACCAGCTTGCAGTGTTCATCTGGATTTTTCTAACAAAGGTTACTACTGCTATACTTAGTATTTGATTAAAAATATGTTCTTTATAGAGATGGTATTGTTTCAAGCTAGTACAAAAAAAAAAAAAAAAAGGCACTGTAGTGCATACCTGTAACCTCAGCATTCAGGAGGCAGAGGCAGGCAGATCTCTGTGAGTTGGAGGCCAGCCTGGTCTACAAAGTGAGTCCAAGACAGCCAAGGCTACACAGAGAAACCCTGTCTCGGGGGTGGGGGTGGGGCTTGTGAACTCAGCTAGAGAACAGATATGCCCAGATCAGATTCATAACCTTGGAGGTCAGTCATTATTAGCGTTAATGTATGTCTTTTTATATTCTCTTATTAACAGAAAATTAACTTTTGGTTATTGTGTTAATCTGTTCACAGTTGCCATGACCAAAATACCTGACAGAAATGGGAGAGGAAGGATTTCTTTAGGATCATGGTTTCAGCAGGGCGTAGTGGAGAGGGCATGGTGGGTATGGAAGGGTGGTGTGGGTAGGGCGTGGTGGACAGGGCATAGTCGAGGAGCTATCTGATGCCATGACAGAACAGGAGGCAGAGAGAGGGAGGAGACTGTCCTTTCACCCTTCTAGTACAAGTGGGCTCCCAGCCCATGGTACGGTGATACCTACCTTGTGGGTAGATTTTCCCCAGCAATTAATCCTCTCTGAAAATTCTCTGACAGACACACCCACCAATCTCCTAGATAAGTTGTCAGGAAAGATTAACCAGCTCACAGTCACGTTCCTGGAGCATGTGTAATGAATCTGATTGTAAAATGTGACCAATAAATAGAGACTACATAAAGCATAGGTATACCGGGGCGCGTGTCCAAAATCATGAAGCTAACTGTGAAAGGCATAATTAAAGAGAGCTTTACGGTTTGCCATTCTGGCTACACAGACAAATAGACTTCCTGAATTAATCTGTACAATCTTATTCCTGGCATTAAACAAACACACTGACAAACAACTGGCTCACATACACTCCACGTTGCAGGATATTTGATCCTGTCATGATCCCTGAGATTGTGAACTATAAAAACCTGTTTCACATTTGGTGTAGTTTGGCCCTAACACATTCCTTTTATCCTAGAGCTTTCCGTACACAGGATTTAATAGAGTTAACCCTAGGAGGTGGAGCAAGTAAGCAGCCGACAGGAATCAAAAGAAAGGACTTTGAGAGAAGGGTGTTTAAGACAGCATGGAGAAGAAGGAGCTTTTTGAGCTTTGGTTCTTTAGCGCTTTAGCTCTCTAGCTCTTGGGCTTTTAGCTGCTGGCTTTTTCCTCCTGGACTATCAGCTGAGCTAGCAAGCTTTTAGCTTCGGGCTTTTGGTCTTTTCCTTTTGGGATGTGAGCTGAGTAGGAAGGTCAGCCGGGTGCTTTCTCTGTCTCTCTGAGCTAATAGGTTTTCACCTCAGCATCTGAGTCTTCATTGGTAAAATCGAATGGATAGGATTTTCATTTTTTGTAACAACAGACCCCACCTACATTCATTGTAAAATATCCTTTCTGAATTAAAAATCACCTATTACTGAGATTTTCATCCAAGAAATGGGTTCCCCTTGGCATATTCATATAGCTATGGGCTATGAGATATTGCTAAAATCCTCAACAGGACTCCTCACCCAGGTATTTAGACCTGACTTTTAATTGTATTATTGAAGTTCACAGTATTACTTTAAAGAGGAATAGACCCCATACAGGCTCATATATTTGAATACTTGGTCACTAGAGAGGCACTACTTGACAAGGATTAGGAAGTATGGCCTTGTTGGCGGAAGTGTGTCACTGGGTGTAGGGTTAGGGCTTCAGAAGCTCAAGCCAGAAGCTCTCTTCCTGCTGCCTGTGACTCCAGATGTAGAACCCTCAGCTACTCTCCAGCACCATGCCTGCCTGCACGCTTCCATGTTCCCTGCAATGATAACAATAGAGCCCCAATTAAACGCTTTTCTTTCTAAGAGTTGTCATGGTCATGACATCTCTTCACAGCAATAAAATGATGGCGAAGACAAAAGTTGGTCTTTCCTATGTAATAATTTTATATGAAATAAAAATATCAATGTTAGAAGCATCAAAATTTTCCCATAATATCAAAAGGCATGGTGTAGAGTAAGGTCCCAATGAAAGATAGTCTTCATTATAATTTATAGTTTATAATGATAAAGAAAACAAAAGAAAAAACATTAACAAGCATGTTTTTGAATCTACTGCAGATGATGCGTTGTCCATACTATTAATTAATAATGCGTTGTTAGGGGGCTAGAAAGGTGGCTCAGCAATTACAAGAATGCCCTGCTCTTACAGAGGACCTAGTTCAGTTTCCAGAACCCACAGTGAGCAAGCTCACAATCAACCACTATAACTTCAGCTCCAAGGTGACATGACCCCTGGGCCTCCTGGGAAACCTGCACACATGTGCAAATACATACAATAAAAAAATAAATTAATCTTTAAAACTTGAGTTCTTCAGATACAAGCTTTACAGAAATCAAACCTTAGGGGCTCAAAAAATAATAAATCTGGCATTAGGGGTGTTCCATATCATCCCCGTCAGGATGAGCTGAGCACTAAAGCAATACTGTCAGAAAACATGAAGACACTACTGAAAGAATTAAAAGCAGGTTTGGAGAGTTGTTTAAAAGCTCAGCTTGGGGGATGTAGAGATGATTCAGTGGTTAAGAGAAGTATGAGCCGCTGTTCCAGAGTGTACGGGCTCAATTCCCAGCATCCACACAGCAGCTCACAACCATCTGGAACACCAGTCTCTCTGTCTCTGCCTCTCTGTCTCTCTACACACAAACCAGAAACACACACACATTTGGCATTTCATCTCTTCCCTGCAGTAAACTTGGCTTTCATGAGAGAGTAAGGAGCCCTGGGGAACCTGGACAGGAGACTACACAAGAAGGTAGTGAGTTTGAGGCCAGCCTGGGCTACAGTAAAACCTTGTCTTAAAACAAACTAACCAAGAGATACTAGGTTAGTGTGATCTTAAAAAGGAACCTTTTATTCCTTAACCTCTGACTATTTGCACCCGTTTGTAACAACCAATGGTGTTACATCTCCAGCTCTTGATGGGTCTTCTCTGTCTTAACAGTTGGCCAAACAGCTGGTTTCCCTACAAGTTTCCTGGGAGAGCAGAAAGCAGTTGTGTCTTGAGCATGAAGCTGGCATGTGAATAAGAGGATGGATGCCATTTTGAATGAGACTGTCAGTTTGCTAAAAAAATAAAAATTAAAATAAAATTTAAATTTAAAAAAAGGGGGTCAAAAGTATAATACATGGCTTCCCAGCAAAGCTGAGCCCCAGATTCTTTCTTGGCTCTGATTCAAAAGGCTGAATGTGGGGCCATGAGAAGATACTACCAGCTAGGGGCCACTGAACTTCTCGTGCTAATGGCGAACAGTTATTCTCTGCTCTTGGTGCTCCATGGGGAAAGAGGCCCCTTGTAGCAGCAGTCTTGGGGCTCTGCTGTCTTCTTCATGCCCGTTCAGAGGCCTGGTACACTGGGCAATGGGATCAGAGCAGAGACAATTTGTGTGTCAGGGCTCTGCAGGGTCAGAACCAACAGGACATGGATAAAGAGAAAGAGAGATAAATTGACTCGTGTATGTCCAAGGATAGCAGACTGCTGGTGCCAAAGAACTTGAATTCTGATTCAAGGACCAGAGAAGGTTGTTCCAGCTTGAAGAGAGACAGAAAATTCACCTTTCCTCTGCTTTTTATTCTGCCCAGGCTTTTAGCTCATGAGACAGTTCCCGCCCACACGGAGGACGGATCTTCCCATTGAGTCCACTGACACAAATGTCAATCTCTCCTAAGGAACACCCTCAGAAATTCCCAGAAATAACACTCGACTAGCGATCTGCATAGCCTTCATCCAGCCACGGTGACATCTTCTCTCTTCTGTTTCTGCAGAAAGTGTGTGCAGTTAGATTCAGGTGTGCCAGCAGTTAACATGCCATCTGCAAAACCGACTTGTAGCCGCCGTACCTAAGCTGTGTTCTCCAGCTGTTCTAGCCGTACCAGAAGCCAACTGAGTCCACAGCTGGACCAGCTTCTCAGGAGGCTCAAGACTTGCTCAGAAGCAAAAGAGGATCTTTATTTATTAATTATTTCATGTATTTATTCATTAACATAAAAAGCATTAGGTTTTATTAGAGCATTTTTTCAAATAAAATTTGTTTGGGCCGTTTTTCCCAGAACGTTTCTCCTCCACGAGTCTTTTTGCTTTCATGGCACATGTCCTTTTGCTCCTCTCCCTTCTTCCTTGACACCTGTTCCCCTCTTGTATCTAGTTTCATACTTTATATGCAGCCACACATCCTTCATTTACATGTATGCAAATATCAAAGGATTTGCATAGGAGAACATGTGATTTTTGTCTTTCCAACTTTGCATCCTCTCACTTAATATAATACCTTCTGGATCTGTCCGATTTCCTGAATATTTCATAACTTCATTTTTCTTTACAGCTGGGTTAAATTCCATTTGCTTATATGCCACACTTTCAGTACACAATCATCCACTGACGAACATCTCGGCTGCTTCCATTTCCTTACCATCACGACTATAATGCAGCAGTGAGTTTAGCTGTGTAAGTTATCTCTTCGGTAGGATGAGTCTAACAATATGAGGGTCATTTTAATTTCTTAGTAAGTGCTACACGGATTTCGGTAGTCTGTGCTGGTTTACATTCTCACCAGCAGTAAATATGGCTATGCTCCCTTTTTTCTACATTTCTTCAAGAAAGCCCATGGCATTCTGGTCGTAAACGTATCTTTTTAGCTGTAAAATAAGCAAGATTCAACAATCACTGCTCTTAGAGATCTCTTAGCCAATGGAAAGAAGCAGGGAAACCTTACCGAGTGTGGGCAGAAGGCGTATTGGGGCATCAGGGGAGATTAATAGCTGAGTCAGTCGAGGAACCACAAGTCTGCCAACACCTGGTCCATGGATAGATTCTTAAAGGCTAGTTGTTTTCCAAATAATGAAAATGGAGGAAATAGTCTCAGCAGATACTAGAAAATACCCAGAGCAAAGTTGATGAAAAGTGGGTAGGGCATATGAGGAATTTGATAAAGACTGTAAGCAAATGAGATGCTAATTTCAAACACAAAGTAGGGCTGACAAGCTGTCTCAGCAGGTAAAGATGTTTGGTGCAGTAAAGGTGCTTGTTGCCTGAGGACCTGTGCTCAGTCCCCAGATGAAAACAGATGTCTGAACGATGTCCTCTGACCTCCACAAGCATGCTGTGGCACCTGCGAACTCACACTCACACTCCTCTCTCTCACACACACACATACATAAACACACACACTAAAATAAGTAAAATGCCATTTTTCCACAAGTTTGCTAAATAAACCTGTCCAGGACAGTAGCCAGGGCATCAACGTATGAAGAAACAGGTTTTCTTTTTCTGTTCTTTTTTATTTTTTTTTTACTCAAGGTTTTACTGTGAGACCAAAGCTAGCCTACAATTTACAATCTCCCGGTGTCTGTCTCCTAAGAGCTGGTATTATAAGCACATACCATCATGCCTGGCTTCTGTAGCTTTGGGCAATACTATCTAACTGTGAATAGCCATTGAAGCACTTCAAAAGCAGGAAAGTAATCAGAACAGAATTTTCACTGTGTTTGTGGAGTGCAGCCTGAAATCGGGGACACCACCACATTAATAAGCAACAGATTCTAATTGCGTCCTACAAGCTGCCGTAAGTACATGCTTCAGGGGCTACATTAAAATGCATGTAAGGGGCCAGAGAGATGGCTCAGTGGCCAGGCGTGTGCACTGCTCTTGCAGAGGATCCAGGTTTGGTTCCCAGCACCTACCTCAGGCAGTCCACGACGGCCTTTAACTCCAGCTCCAAGGGATCCAAGCCCTCCGTCCTCTACAGACACGGGCACATAACCATACAGATACACACAATTTAAAATAATAACAACAAATCCTTAAACAATGTATTTAAGGAGATGCCTCCACAGGTAAAGAATGTGTTGCATGAATTTGATGACCTAAGTTCAATCGCTAGAACCCACCTAACAGATGGACGGTGTCTTCTGCCATGCACACGTGCCCCTCCCACACACCCCACACATAATAAATAATAATAGCAAATTCAAATTGGTAAGGTCTGGGGGCATCTGAGGTTTAAGATGAGGGTGATGTACTGACGTACTTGGCACACAGGGAAGGAGTGGGTTGCTCAGCGGGCCATCCTACCCCACCGGTGGATGGGGCAGCAGCAGGAGGCAGACACAGGAGAGACTGCCAGCTCAAGGCAGGAATGCATGGGAAGCGGCAGCAGCCTAAGAAAGAGAGGATCAAGGAGAGTACTGGCAGCCTGCCAGCCCCAGGTCCTGGCTGGGGGTGAGAGCTGGCTGCACTGCTATTCTTACACCTCACAAACTCAAGTATCTCATTGCCAGAGCCCGCCAGCAGAGTCCAACAGTACCTGAGTGGGGAGTGAGGACGAATCACACTCCACACGGGATCGGCTTGAGAGGGCTGTCAGTCTGACTGAAGCAGCAGCGGGTTTATTCCAGGTTCGTTATTTATAGGCAAAGCAAAAACAAGTCACATCAACACAAAAAGAAAAAGGTGTGGAAACGCCTAACTTCTTTTCAAAAACTACTTCCCCAGGTGAAAACATAACAAAGCAGCTTAACAAGCAGCTCTCCACACCACGGTGTGAGTCCTAGTGATCCAACTCAGCTAGTCAGGCTTGGCTGAAGGTGTGTTGCTTTAGCAAGAGGCCATTTGCGTCCAGGTGCCAGAGGCTTCCGGGTTACCTGGAGCATACGGGACTATCCAGGTAAACTATAGGTTGGAAATGAAAGGCAGGCACACCTTTCCTGGATGTCTTCCAGTATCACCCTGTGAGTTCGCTATTGAGCTTCTGGGCCTGTCTCTCAGGCTGGCTCTGTCTGTAGCTGCATCCCACAGCTCTCCACATCCTGAGGCAAACTCTTGTCAACTGTTCATTTCAGCTAGCATTTTTCTCTGTCGCTGACAGTCTAGAAAAGGAGATGGCAAATGGGATTTGGGACATAGGGAGACTAAAATAGGCAGAAGACACTGAGGTAAAAACATCAAGTGGAGGCCTTGACCTATGCGCATAGCACATGGAATGTGACTAGTAGTTGATATAAAATAAACATATGCCCTTGGAATCTGAAGGGTTATAGTCACCTCAGAAGAACAGAAGGAAAGCATGTAAGAAAAACAAATGTCAAGGGCAAGATTAAAAAATACAAGTCACTAGCTGGGCATGGTGGCACATACCTTTAATCCTAGCACTTGAAAGGCATAGGCAGGGGGATTTCTGTGAGTCTGAGGCCAGACTAGTCTACCAAGAAAGTCCAGAGACAGTTAGGACTGTTACACAGAGAAACCCTGTCTCAAAACAAAACAAAATACAAGTCACTTAGGACATTAAATGATTAGGAAGCAAAGCTAAACACTTGTTATTTCCTGGAGTGTGGAAATAATCCCTTGGGTATTTGTGGTAAAAAACAGAATTGTCCTTCTTAGAATTATTTAATACTATTAAATTGTATAAATATAACTAATCTAATAAAACTAAACGTATTAATGAAGAGAAGCCTCCTCATACCAACCAGACATAACATTACATGGTTTTTACTCCAGCTGTGTGAAGCACTTGTATTCAGTGTTTCCATTTCTTCTTAGGAAAAACCAGCTATTGGTGAGCAGTGTCTATGACGCCACTGGCTTAGCTCAAGGCAGGGGGAGTAATTCCTCAGCTTAGCTAAAATTAAGAACCAGAACGCCTGAGTCACACACTGCTCCAGACCTGAGAAGCCACAGTGAGATGGGATTCCATCTGGATGATTTCCAAGCCTGTGCTCAGCACTATTTGTCTTGGAATTTTGTGTCATATGACTTAATTTATTAGCAAATGATCACTGGACTAGGACATTTGTCAAGCACGATATTCTTCGGATCACATTTGTTCTTTTTTCCCATTTACACTCAGATATTTTTTTAAATACCTATGTATACACGTATACACGGGCTTTAGTTTTTGAGACAGTATCTCACTATGCAGCCGAGGCTGGCCTTGAACTCACCATGTACCTCTGCCTCCCAAGTGCTATGAATACAGGCATACTCTACCTTACCCAGCTAAAATATTTTTTAATTAAATTTTATTTTTTTATTATTAGTTACATTGTATTAACTCTGTATCCCAGCTGTATCCTGCTCCCTTATTCCCTCCCAATCCCACTCTCCCTCCCTCTTCTCCTCCCTGCCCCTTTCCAGGTCCACTGATTGGTAGGACCTCCTCCCCTTTCAATCTGACCCTGTTTTATCAGGTATTAAAACATTTTTTTAAAGCATAGCCTCTAAAATGTATGTCATTTTCAGCATGCCATTCCTCTAGCGCGCACACACACACACACACACACACACACACACACAGAAATACATGCACTTTCACCTGCCCATACACATACACAAAGCACACACACGCACATGTAGACACAAACACACATACATAAAAATTCAACACACAATCACGTGTACAAGCACACATGTATAAAACAAGCTCTCTAAGGCACACACGCAGGCACACTATAGGGAACGGGTCATAAAAGACAATTAAAGCTTAGACACTTGCGTTGATTGTAATATCCAGAATGGTCAAAGATGGCTAACACTGGACATCTGGGGGGACAGTGGGTCAGCTGATGATGGCTGACACTGGGAGTCCAGAGCCTGGGGTAAGCAGTGACGTGATCTGTCACGTAGCTATTTCTGGGAAAACGCCACTTCTGTGTGATTTCACTTAATTACGGCATTGAGATCAAAGGCTTCAAGTGTCTGTCTGTAGGTCTGTGTGCCTAATTCTGTGCAGCCTCCGTGTGCTGATGTGTTCTGGGTGCCTGCCAGCACCTACCTGAGTAAAGCAGGTCACGTCTGCCTGTGGTCCTCACATATTTTATCTCCCAGACTCCTGAACGTTCTCCTTTTCTGGTTTTGGAGCTCAGAGCCAACACACACACATAAACACATACACAAGTACATACACACACATGCAAACACATATGCATTATGCTCATGCACACAAGTAACCATACACATGCACACATGTACACATATGAGCACAAGCATACATGCATACACACATAAGCATATCCACAAATGTGCATTCACATATATGCAAACATACACATATGAACACACAAATGGGTATAACCCCACATGAATACACATGGACATAAGCACTCATGATCACAATTATGCACCCAAGCATGTACACACATATACACAAAACATGCCCAATATACCCACATGCACACACACAAATACACACACACATGCTCATATATACACATACATGAAAGTGTGAACACACAAACACATGCTTCTAAAAGTGTTAGCATATGGTAAATCATAAGAAAAGGACAGATATGAACATACAATCAAAGTAATTTCTCACAGTGTTCTAAGAACCCTGCAAAACTCATAATTTGAATACAAAAGATCCAATAGCCCGGTGGTGTACACTGTAATCCTAGTGCTTTTGTTCTGGAGACAGGAGGATCAGGAGTTCAAGGCCATCCTGGCTACCTAGTGAGTTTGAGGCCAGTCTGGGTTACATAAAACCCTGTCTCAAAAAGCAAATAAACAGAATCTCATCATACACAGAAGGTGAGGGGGTAAGGAACCAAAAGGCATTTTGATGAGAGGCTAAGCCACAGGAATGCACTCAGAATTAGCAGAAAGGTGAGTAGTTCCAAGTTAGCTGAAGCATGAAGTGCAAGCTGGGAGAGATACAGGCACTGAGCCAGAACTGGAAGGTGGGGCTAGTTATGAAAAGTCTTGACACTAACTAAAAGGCAAACAGACAAGAACAATGTATTTTAAAGGAGGAAATAGCGTGGCCAGGCTTACGGTTAAGAAAATGCAAATGGGGGCTGGAGAGATGGCTCAGCGGTTAAGAGCACTGGCTGCTCTTCCAGAGGTCCTGAGTTCAATTCCCAGCAACCATATGGTGCCTCATAACCATCTATAATGAGATCTGGTGCCCTCTTCTGGCATGCAAGTGTACATGCAGATAGAACACTGTATACATAATATATAAATAAATCTTTAAAAAAAGGAATGCAAATGGACTGCAGAGACGGCGATGAAGAGCACTTGATGCTCTTGCAGAGGACCCAACTTCAGCTCCCAGCACTGACATTAAGTAGCTCGCAAGTGCATGTAACTGCAGTCAAGATGTGGTGCCCTCTTCGACCTCCATGTGCATGCGCACACAGACGCACACTCATACACAAATACATGTTAAATATTTTTTAAGTCACACAGCAGTGTGAAAAGAAAATATAAAACTGGCAGCAGTGGGGCCTTGAAAGCACCTGACAAAAAGGAGGGTTCAATGGCTGAAGTGTTTGCATCGGAGCCGGCAGGATGGACTGTGAAGAAATGGGGATTCTACCTAGCAGTGGTGGAAACACAACATGGAGGCTGAGGAGATGGCTCAGCGGTTAAAGCATGTATGCTGTAAGCAAAAGGACTGGACTTGGGATCCCCAGGACCCACATAAATGATGGGTGGGTGTGGCAGCTCACCTCTAATTCCAGGCACAAAAGGCAGAGGCAAGGGATCCCCCCAGCAAGCTGGCTTAATTAGACCAGCCATATTAGCAAGCTCTGCTGGGATTGACCGAGACCCTCCTCAAAGACTAAGGTTGCAGAGTGGTTGAGAGTATCACTGGGAAGCTATGTGAACCTGCTTCAACCATAGAATAAAATGAGTACTAGCTGCTACACTCGGAGACTTAGACCACTCCTCAGAAGGCTAAATGGCGGGAAACTGTTTGAATAGTTGCTATTACAGTTAAAACTGTCAGGGGTCCCAGGAAGCTTGTGAGTCAATGTTGAACTTAGAGCAAGAGTTCAATAGTTCTAAGTGTGGTTCCAGGCAAGCAGCAGCTCTATATACCCATGAACACATTAGAAGTGCAGTCTCCAGCCAAATGCTGAACAGAGAGCAAGGAGTCTCATGAAAGATTGGGGTCCTGGTGAGGACAGGCACTCCACAAGAAAGCTAAAAGCCAACAAATCTGGGCCTAGGGGGCCTGCATGGGCTGATGAACCAACCAAGGACGAGCATGGAGAGGACCCAGCCCCCCTGATCAAATGTAGCCCATGGGCAGCTCAGTCTCCATGTAGGTCACCCAGTAAGAGGACCAGGGGCTGTCTCTAACAGGAACTCTGTTGCTTGCTCTTCAATTACTATCCCCACGCCCAGCCCCTGGATGAGGCAGCTTTGCCAGGCCACAGAGGAAGAGGATACAGGCAGTCCTGAAGAGGCTTAACAGTCTGGAGTCAGTTGGTAAGGGAGGAGGGCTCCCCCTTTCTGAGGAACAGGGGATGGCAATGGGGGGAAAAGGGAAGAAGGGTGGAAGATGGAGCCTAAGAAGGGGGCTATGATTGGGATGTAAAATGAATAAATTAAAAAACAAACAAACAAACAAGTGCAGTCTCCAATTTCACACAGGCCTAGTCAGAGCCCAAAAGTGGAGCAAAGCAACTGTACTCTAGAAAGCTCTCCTGAGCTGATTCTGTTGTGTGGTCTGAAAACTGATTTCAACACACATAATCTCTAGTCAGTTCTTGAAGTCCCTTAAGATGTCTCTCCTAGCTTTCCCTGTAATTCAGCACTCATATAATTGTTTCATTTAAAAACAAGAGGTGCCAGTGTCCCCCCTAAACAATAGGAAATCTGCTCAGTCTCTTGAGATGTTGAATCTCAGAACATTAGACATGATCTGATATGCTCTTATGAACGGCTGTTCATTATTACTCTCACGCCATTTCCTTCACTCCTCACAAATCACTATCAAATTAACATCGCTTGATTAAAGCCATCCAATCTAGTAAAACACATGACTAGCATATAAATCTCCCAACTGTGAAGTCTGTTGAACGAGGTTATTTCTGCAATACCATGAACATTTTTCCTGAAACTAGGAAATTACATTTCAGTACTGTTAATCTGACTCATTACTTACAAATACGGATTCTTCTTTTGGGCCATTTATTTAGTGGCATGTGTGTGCATGCCTTTGCATACATGCATCAAAGAACAGCGTGTGGGGTCTGCTTTCCATCATATGATTTCCAGAAGAAGATGTCTTTCACTTCATCTTATGTGAGTGTGGCTTGAGTGTACACACATGCACACACGTGTTCATGTTACTCACAGAGGCCAGGAGAGGGCAGCATATACCCTGGAACTGGAGTTACAGACAGTTATGAGCTGTTGTATGGGTGCTGGAAACCAAATCTGTGTCCTGTAAACGAGCAGCAAATGCTAACCACTGAACCATCTGTCCAGTCCTGCGAAAATTTTAATGGATTAAACGTAGGGCCTCATGAGTACTAGAAAAAAAATATTAATGACAGTTTTTAGTAAAGATTAAAGCTTAAAATACATGTATCTATTAGATGAGCTTGAATATTTATACTGTTAGAAACGTATGAAATAGAATTAGGGCAGTGATGTACACCTGTAACCCCAGCACTTGGGAGGCAGAGGCAGGAGGACCATGAGTTCAAGGCCGGTCTCAGCTACACAGTGAGCTGAAGGCCAGCTGAGTGACATGAAATGCTAGCCCATTTAAAATAAACAAACAAATCAATAAATGAAAGAGCACTTCTTTTCTTTGTAAGCTTTATTTTATCACTCTTATCCACCACACACCAGGAAGCTATCAACAGTGCATCACATGGTGAGTCAGTTTACAACAAAACTGAACAAGGCAATCGTGTTTACAGAGAAGTTTTCAGCAAAAGTATTCAATGCAGCTTGCTGAAACACAGTGCTCACACTTTATAGGGAGGTGGAAATAAAGTCCTCTGCTATTCAGCAAGAAAACAGACGTCTGAAAGACGATATTGAAACCAGAAATTTAGGGATTTAAAAAAGAACACCTTGGTACTACTAAAACACATCTATCCACATTTACAGTCCCACTTAGTTCAAACAAACAATAACAACAACAAAACCCCAACCACTTACAAGCAGTAAAACATTACAAAAAACAGAACCATAGCATCAAGAAATGCAAGACCAACAGGCTACTGAAACACCAGGAGAAACGTTCCGGACAAACACTCACTGTGCACTGTCCTGTTCCTGTCATTCTGAGGTGAAGGTAACCGACAGGAGCAAACACTCCTTCAAACTGGCTTTGGTTTAGGTGATCTTTCACATGTTGTTTAAACCAGCCCTTCTATGCCCAAAACAGCAATTCCATGTTCCCAAGGGAAAATAGTACTGGGTTTTGATGTTCACAACCAACCACTCCAGAGCTGACAAAGTTGAGACCAGAAACTATTAAAATGTGCTGACCATAACTTTCTAAGAGTGACAAAAAGATTGAAAAAATGGAGCCCTTTTTGGATGGGGGGGGGGGGGAAGCCTTCTACCCTAAATCTGACACTACTGAAAGGAGATTAAGGAATGTTGAAGTATTTTAAGATTTTTCAAAACAAAATTGAGAATGAAAAGTAAATCCTGATGGTAAAATGTGACAGCTTAACACTCTGCTAGTTTACAGAATTGCAGATTAAAGTTTTTTACTCTAATAATAAGCACTATTTACACTTCTTTTCACGAGGTACTGTAACTCTGAAGTTGGTGGACTGACCCCACCACCCCATGTGCAGAAGGAAGACAGAGACGGCTGACTCCAGTCTCTTTCTGAGCCCTGATTCTCAACAGCAGTGAACACCAAATGCACAGGGCTAGAATTCAAATACTTTTTTAAAAATTGGGACAAAATGAATACAGATATTTAATCTGGCCTCATAAACCCTGACAACCATCTTTTGGGAGAAACAAGGATGAGGAATGTGTAAGAAGGGTAGTAAGTCTAGATTTTTAGGCCATGAGCTCTATATACAAGATTACTGATGCCAGCAAGGGAGCCACTGTCTTCCTTCTCTGTTCATGTTAATTTTTTTCTTCCTTACTCCTATCTTTGACAGCCTTCTGAGGACCCACTAAATGAAGTAACACAGGTAAGTAATTCAAGTAACTGAAGAGCATCTGAGCTACATATGCATGCTGTTTCGCGTATCATGTTGTCTTAATATCATATTATTAGGAGGAGCTGACAGAGAAAAGGGAAGTGATTCCAACAGAGGATTTTAAGGACTCCACTTTTACAAATCCACTCTCTGATAATCAGTAGCTAAAGGTGGTAGTAGCCTGCTGTTCACAAAAGCTTCTCAGTAAGAAAGAAACACAAAAGCAAACATTTCCAGTTTTGTTTCGTTTTTTTCAGAATGTGACTGGCTTTCATTACACAGAGACATAGAACAAAGTCAGCTGTCTTTTGCAGAAGAGATTAACGGCATGTAAGGCAAAGAACATGTCTCACTGCCTTTCCACTCAAACACCAGGAACTCTGTTCACAAAACACATACAGCCTTCAAAAGAGCTACCGATTTTTCTTCACATTGCCATGACAGCAACCCAGTTTAATACCCAGGCAATCGTTTAGTGAGGTTCCCATTAACTCCAGCATTTAGAATGGTACCAACAAACACAACTGCCATGATTATGACTCTCTGAAAGGCACAAATACATCAAATTTAAAGCAACCATCCCTATAAGCAGCACAAAGAACGGGGAAAGTGCTGAGCTGCAGAAAATGAATAGTTTTTATTAGGACAACAACATTTGTGTAAACCTTTGTGTTGGTCTTACATCTTTAAAAAAAATCACCTTAATGACCATCTATAAAATAGTTTTCTAAAAGAGCCGGGCATGATGGTGCACCTATGATAACCAGCACTTGGAGGCTGAGACAGGAGGATCCTGAGCTGGAGGCCTGTCTAGGATACACTGAAAACCCCAGGCTCTAAAAACCTTTTTATCCTAAATGCTCCCTGGCTTGTACATACTTCTTTGACAGCTCATTTCTCCTATAAAGTCATAGCAAAAATAGTCTAAATTGTTTACCTTCTTAAATACCTAGTAGCTGCCAACTGCTTGTCACAGTATGAAGCATTAGTTATTAGTGAACGCCATCTGGGGGAGGTGATAAGGATAAAAATCATGATCCATCTTGTGGTATAAGGTGAAGAAAGGACAAATTCCATTTTTAAAAAGCAATGGGGGCACTCTAAAAACTAAAATATCCAAGTTTCTCCATGATTAAGAATCTCAAATCTAGTTCCAGGGCAGCCAGGGTAACACAGAGAACCTCTGTCTCACCCCTACCCCTCCTCCCAAATAGATCTAAAATCTAAACATACTAGATAAGCTCCATATGACAGAGACTCAGTCTCTCTTTGAGGACACTAGTAGGACCAAGTGGGAAGATGGCCAAACCCCCAGGCAAAAGAAAGGCAAATTGCTGAGCACCTCAAGAAATAGGAATTCTTTTGAGCTAGCGGGGACCAAGGACTAGTCTGCATGTGACCACAATTTACAAGAAATAGAGAGCAGAAGCAGTAAGATTTGAGGAAAGAACCTGACAGATGAGACTAGATCCCAGAATTAGAGATGTCAGACAACTGGCCTTTCCATCAATATGCAGTAGTGAAATAAATTGAATTTGAATAGTTTTATACTTTTTATTTTTTTAAAGTAAGCCAATTCTGGACTCACATGACTAAGTTATTCCAAGAAAAAGGTCAGTCATCACCTGGAGCTTTTGCCTAGATGAGGTTTTTATATTCACCAGGAAACACAAGGCACTTGAGCTAGCTACACATCCAACAGATGACAAGTCACGATGTGGTCCTATTTGTATCCCAATCCGAATAAACAGCCCAGCCTGTACCCTAGGGTGAGAGTCTTGGTAAAACATATTGTTACCAGTGTGTCCCTGCCAGATCCCCTCACCCACTGTGCTGTTATCATTTCCATTGGGTACAATGATACTCATTTTCAGTGACTTTTTAAAATAAAACTGCCTAATAAACCAGAGTGAGAGCTACCAAAAATGATGCCAAATTGTCAGCTACCTGCCTTTGATCAATAAATTCAAAAGAGCCATGAAACAGCATCTGATTCTAACCCTGCTTTTGAATTACGCTGTAACTGATGCCCTTACTTGAGGGAAAGTCCAGTGTACTAAGACAGAAAGAAGGCTTATGCCAGTAATACCTCTGCATCTTTCTCTATGTGGCAGCACGGTTGTTGGCAGGTTAACATACGTCAGCACTCTTTAGCAGCTATATATCAAAGAGAAGGCCACACTTCTCTCAATTAAAAGAGACAGATGAATAAAACTATGTTAGTCATTTGATTCTAAAAGCAGCCATAAATTTAGCTCAAGAGATATAAGAAAGGGAGGGTTTTCAAAGAGAGCTATTGTGCCAATGGCCACAAAGGAAGGGGTTATTCAGTAACAATCAATGCAGATTTATTGTGAAATGAGCCAACACAGTACTGAGGTGACCAGCTCTATTATTCTCTTCTAAATACAGTAGTATAGTTTTGATAATGGCTACTAGTCACCTCCTCCAAATACTTCTAAAGAACCCAAAATATCCCAGGGGGCATTTGCTTCCTATGCCTTATCAGTGACAAAATGTGCCACCGTAGAGTAGTACCATGGATGAATAAAGAAGAAACTGGGAAGGAAGAGGGAAGGAAGCACAAATAATACAGGGAAAGAAAAACTACCTGAGATAAAATTTGCCCCCAGAAACAGGGGCTAAATAACATGAACCCTCACCTCTTTACGTTACGTCTTAATAAAAAGAATTCTAGGTTTTTAATAACGTCAAAGAATTAAAATTCCTGTGCATACACTAATTATGAAAATTGTATCTTTTGTAGGATTTGGTCCCAGTTTAAGAAATACATTAAAATGAAAATCCTGATACTATGAGGAGGGGGAATCTACAGATGTCCTCTTTGGTAAAATGGGCTAAAAATTATCAAACAATGGTTTAAATCATATTAGGTTGTCTTTTGCTTTTAATTCTCTGGCTTCAGCATAAAATATTTAATTCAATGCAATTAACTGGGCTCATCATTTACTTCTCAGATCCCTTAAAATCTAGCTAGCATCTTCTGGAATAAGCCTACAGTGTCCAACACTACGTATAAGCATAAGTACACCTGCAGATGAGGATCACAGAGTGCTGTTGGCAGCACACTGCTCACGAGAGCCTAAAGGCCTGTCTGCAGTGTATTTGCAAGGATCTCTTTTGTATGAGACAGGGGAACATGGGCTAAACATACTTGCCCTTCAAAAGAATTCACTTGTTTCCTGTGTTCATCCGTAGAAATGTAGAGACCTGCTACAAACCACTACAAACGCAGCTCCTCATGTAAATATTTATGTTTTAGGAAAGCTCAGGGCCTCACAGGACTGATTCTACGCTCTTCAATTTTGACTTGAAAACCAACCACCCAACAAATCCCTGAAAGAGCCTTCTTCTTAAGTGCACACATCAGTGACCATGACGAAAGAGCAATAGGTAATTCATCAGTGAATCCCCTTATGCCAAAATTAACCTCATAAGAGGGAGCTCTGAATAATTTGATTATTCTAACAAATGTTGGACAGTAAATGTGTGAACAGGGTAAAATAATTTATCCTCTAAGACGCAAATTTTAATGGAGTTTTCAGGAACTTGAATGACATGTATAAGAGACTATATAAGCAGGGGAAGAAACAAACACTCTTTTCTAAGGAAAAATAAATAAATAAAACTTTCATTCAGGTAAGAAGACAGGAAAAAATTCATCACAAGTTACAACTGTGGGTTGTCTTGTATAATCAGTGCTTTACAAAGGTTTCATAAGTTTACGCCTTTCAAGGCAATCTAATGTAGAGTAAGAAGAATCCACACTCAATCAAGCCACAGTTAGCCAGTGCCCACAACTCATGACAACAGGCACACTCTGTCAAGAACACGTCAGAATGCTAAGGCTCTTTTAGAAGTTGAGTGTTTCCTCCTTCCTACTTCCACCTTATAGTACCCTAACCTTTCTTTACTCCCTTACAATCAAAAGCCAGATGACTTGAGACACTGTCCTCCAGCTGCAGACAGAGGCAAAGGGGAAAGGCGACAAAGGTGGCAGGGCAGCAGGGAGGACAGATTGGGGAGGAAAGGACCCATGATTAGCTATCTTCTTTGCATTTTTCTCATTTTACTTCACTGTACATCTAACTTTTTTCTGAGCCATTTCAATTTTCCATTATAGTAAAAAAAAAAAAAAAAAAATCACATCTGGAGAAATCTTACAATTATCACAAGAGATTCAGTACAAAACAGACGAGCCAATCGTGGGTCTAAATTAGAGTGAAGAACAGAATAATTTGCATGTAGCAAAACCTTTTTTGTTCCAGTCACTTTGAAGTTGCAATGTTACCTGGTCTAGACTCCAGTTTGTCCTGCACTGTATAGGAATGAACTATTTTGTCACTTACATTCTATTAGTCAGACCAACCTTCGAGAATCCTATATCCCAAGTCTCTCAAGTGTGAAACAGGTAGGAAGAAATGGTTACAGACTGCATTAGCTCACAAGACTCACACTATAAAGTACACCGACTCAGATTTCTCTACTCTTTCACACCCGCACACCCACTCAAGCACACATACTAGACATAAAAATTGTGCAAGATCAAGCATCAGCTTTCTATTTTAAAAGCCATAATAGTAATTTTAAAAACATTGATAGGCTCACTGCAGTTTCTTCAGAGGAATATTAAATCCTACAGTACTCCTTTAGAAAAATTCACAACTCATTGTTAAGAACACGGTAGGTAACTGCTGCCTGACAATGACTTAACATTATTAGAGCATCCAGTGCCAGCTAGAGTAACAAGGAAATACACCTGACAAGACAAACAAATAATCTGTGATGTCACCAACCCTAACAAATTTGTTAATAATATTCACTATGACAAATTACTCGTCTTTGCTTCATCATCACACAAAATGACATCGTTTTAGGTTACATACTAAAGAGCAGCACCTGCCCTACTGCACATATAAAGGTGCCCACATGGGTGCTCTAACCCCCTCAATGTATAGCTGAGAGGTCTTGTCCTACTCAGTGCCAATGTTGCAATGCAGTCACTGTTTGGGCAATGGCTGCACATTAGTAGGATTAAATAAATGTACAAGGTACCCTTTAAAATGGGTAAAGGGGTGCTCCTGCATTCAGCTGTGGAAGATAATAATCCAAGAAATGAAAGAGGAGAAACAGAAAATAGTCCTTAGGTTACTGATTAAAGCAAGGTTTGATAAAGGTATCCCCTCTTATAGGCACTCAGCGGGTAGAATGTAGCCACAACAAACTTCCCGTCAAACATCCTCCCAGTCAGTAACTTCTGAGCAGCTTTGGAATCACCAGCGTTTGCATACTCCACGAAGACCTGAAGAAGGTTAGAGAAGACAATGTCATTTCACCACGGTGACTTTAATTTAGATCAGCGCTTTACCAACTTTAATGAATACCTAGACACCGGCCACATGACAACATCAATAAAAGACCATGTAAGACACGAGTCCCTAAGATTTTAAGAGGATTGAGCTCATCCTGCCTGCTATTTTACTGTGCTTACCAGTGTATTACAGCTGCCCACAGTATTCAGGACAGTAATATCCCAGGTTTGTAGGCCAGCAACACCAGACCACATCATATAGCCTCGGTGTTTTATAAGCTTTCTCATATAAGCATAAGTGTGCTGTGTATTAGTTTATACAACAGAATCACACAGATATATTTCTTACATATTTCCTGTTATTAAATGACGCATGACTGTATATCACCTACGGATTTCGTTAAAATACAGATTTTGCTTTCATCAGCCCAAAGTCTGAATGTCTAAATTCTAAATTACCTTAAAATTAATTCAAGAGTGTTAATGTGTGCATGCAAATGAGTGTGCAGGTGTGGGTGTGGGTGTGCATGTGCGTGTAGAGGTCACAGGACAACTCTCCTGCCACCTTGTGGGATCCTGCAACTGAACTAAGGCCATCAGGTCTGCTCACAAGTGCCTCTACCCTGAGCCACCCCAACTGCCTGTGTCTGCTTCTGTCTGCTTTATCACATTTCTAAACAAACTGTGAAGGCAATCCTGATAATCCACTCAGTGCACTTTACAGCAGCAGGTTTAAAAACACTTCCTTAGAATTCAGCTCAGTTCATCAAATTCTTAAGAGCTGTCAAAGACAAGTTAGGTGAAAAAGCATACAAGTCTGTGTGAAGTTCAAGGAGGATGAAGAAAAAGCAAGAGTGATACTAACCTCCACCTGTAGAAGTACATGAAGCGGATACACCTGAGCAAGGCTACTGAAAACTATGCCTATTAAAAGATCTGTACAAACTACAGACCAAAACTATAATAAAGATGTTCAAAACATCTTTACTTCCCTTCCCAGAGATAGAGACTGGGACACAGTATCTTAAGTTCCCTGTGGGATCCTAACACAAAAGGGCAGGGATGGAGTGCTTTGGAATGGCTTGTGCTCAGTTATCCCACAACCTGTTATCTACCCAACACATTATTGTGGAAACACACTGTGGGATAACTGAGAACATTCCAAAGCACTGCCCTCTCTATTCACCGAGCCCCTTCATGTCAAGAATTCACCCGAGCTTGATGTTCAGAGACTTTCAAAGGAAATGTGAGACTGGATCCTAAGAAAATCAACACTTAGATCCTTAGCTTTCACTTTCTTGCTCCAGACAGGTCCCATGTCACCCAAACTGACCTAAATTTATGTAGCTGAGACTCCCTTGAATTCCTCATCATTGTCCTGTCTCTGCCACTCAAATGCTGGAACAACAGGCATGTGCCACCATGCCTAACTCTTATACACACTTTCTTTTGTATGTTTTCCTCAAATTAATCCACCTACAAATTCAGACACAGTCACACTTTTCACCTCTCTTTTCACAAGAACCCTTCTCTCATTTGAAAAAAAAAAAAAAATGTTTCCATGGGGTATAAAAGAAAAATTTCTAATAGAGTTCCATGTGCATGATGTGTCTGTGAGTCTGTCTGTACATGTGCACATAGATATATATACATAGGTGTATGTGCAGGTTCAGGACAGAGGTTGAGGACAGCTGTCTTCCTCAATCACTTTCCTACATTATTTTTACAGACAGGGCTTTTCAACGAACCAGAGCTCACCAACTAACTACACTGGATGACCAACAAGCCCCAGGTATTCTCCTGTTTCCAGTACCTCACTGTTTGATTGCACACTTGGATTTTTACAGTGATACTTGTGATTTAAATGGGTCTTCATGCTTGTACAGCAAACATTTTGCAATCTGTGCCATATTATACAAGTATGCTGTTAATCATCGTGTATAACATAAGACCTAAGGAATCTAGACTTCTCAGGGAATTTTCTGAGTATATATGTATGTACGCATGTGTATATGTGTGTATATATATATATGAAAATGGAGAGGTGGTACTAATTTTGCTCCTTCCATTAACTACTTCTAAGCTACAAACTACTCTTGAAAACAATGTGAAGATTATCCAATGATAAAACATGATATATATATATATATATATATATATATATATATATATATATATATATATATATATAACATTAGTGGGAGGCTGGAGAGACATCTCACTGGTTAAAGTATTTGCCCTACAAATGAAGACTAGAGACTGGATCCCAAGACCATGTAAAATGACAGGCAGGCACGGCAGCTTGTTTGAATTCCAACCTCCAAAGGCAAATACACAGGGGATCCTCAGAATAAGCCAGTCCAACAAGACTAGCCATACTGACAAGCTCTGGGTTTAACTGATAGACCCTGCCTCAATAAATAATGAGAAAAAGTGATGGGAAATGATTCCTAATGTCAGCCTCAGGTCTCCACATGCACACACACATATACACCGTACATACACACATATACCCAGCACACACATGTGAAAATGAAAATAGAAAATTAGATAAAGTGATACTTGCCAGCTATTCTAAAATCACATCTCTAAATGTGTCACTGAATGGAAATAAAAGCATTTCCAAATGGTAAACACAGTGATCTACTGGGTTGTTTGAATGTAATTGTATGGGAAAAATGCTACTGATATAACTATATGTATTTTTTGTTAAGAGTATGTGTACCTCCAATAAGGTAGTTGAAATCTGTATTATTCAACTATGTCATAATATATGTAATTTAACACATTGATGCTCATTTTTATCTTTACTCTTGTCCTTGTTATAAAATAAAAAGTATATGCTGGCTATAGGCAGCTTTCTTTTCACTAAATACAAAAGAAAGTTAAATATGATGTCCAGGGAGAATAATGAGTCTATTTCTGATTTTTATCTGATTATCCATTATTCCCAAATCAATACATCAATGTCCAACATATAGACATTTCATTTACAAAAGCCAAGTCATGTCTCTTTGGCTGGTACACAAATGACCTGCAGCTCAATATCATATTATAAACAAATGAAGTATCTAATTTTACAACTTACCACAAAATTAAGTAATTACACATTATATCATAGTAACTTTCTTTGCTTTTGTAACACTTACAAGATGCACCCATTATTTCAGTCTTTTTTTTGTTTCTCTCTCTTTTTCTCTTTTTATTTAATTATTTTGTTTTATTTTATTTTTGGTGATACTGGAGATCAAACCTAGGACTAGACTAGTGATCTCCAATCTCAAGTGTCCCCCAATGTCCCTTTTAAAATATGCTGCCTGCCTCCCTCCCTATCTTCTTTTAGTGGGCTTGTGAGAGGACTCACGGGGTAAAAGACCCTGCTACCAACTCTGACAACATGAATTTATTCCCGGGATTTACATGGTAGAGAGAACAGATCTATACACACACACACAAACCACAAACACACACACAAATACACACAAATCATGGCATGCATATACACATGCATACAAACAATAAAAAAATGTAATTAAATTTTTAATAAAGACTGGCTTTAATGACTAAGTAATAAAAAGATTAGAAAACCTTCTTGAAAGAAAACCTTCCTCACACTAATAAAAGACTTTTTCATATCAACTTTGAACTGGACACCTCACTCCTGAAAATGTTGCCGTTTTTCTAGTTTGTATCTGTTTCACCTGACCAATGACTTTGGTAGTAAATCAGATGACACTGATTCTGAATTCAAATGATCTTTCAGTGACCTACATGGCTCCATCTTAATCCGTGACCTATTTTCTGCAGCATCATATTCATCTCACCTGATGTCCTTCCTCCTCTCACTCTGTGGTGGCCAAACTACCTTCCTAAAACCTGCCGGGAATACTAAGGGACTTCAGAATATGCTGTTTGTTTTATTTATTTCTCCCTATTACCTTCGTATCTAGACTCAAATGTAACTTTCTCAGAACATCCTTTCTTACCACCCCATTCCAAAGGGCAACCCACCTTACCCCAGCACTTCCTAACACTGTCACTTCCTCAAGCTATTTTTCTCTCTTGCATGTATTTCTACAGTTTTTAATCTCTGATCACTCTCCTATGCCAAGGGCTTAGAACATAATAAAATACTGGCAAAAAAAAAAAAAAAAATGAAAAAAAAAATCAAGGTTATATTAGCATGGTCCTGACAGTAAGTAAGGTAATTGTTAAGAACAGAAGATTAGCAGTTATTTTTACCAGGACTACAATAAAATGCTCTTTGTTTTTTTAGCTGCCAAAAATTTTTGTAACCCTGAGCTCTAAAGATAAAATAATATCCACAATCAGCAGGCATCCTAGTCCTCAGGAAGCTGGTACCAGAGGATTTGGTAAAGAATATAACCAAAGTGACTGCACCACTCCTGATGGGCGTCTCCAGTGGGAGACACGTCAGGGTAAGAGAGCAGCTACTGTGTTAGGGCTGCTCCTGAGTCCACAGCTCCAGGGAAGTTCCCTCAACCCAGCAACAGGGCTCAAATGTTAACAGTGAGGAGAAGAGAAACCTCAAATGTAATAAAAGAATATTGTTTCTCCAAAAGTGAAATAATATAGACAAGGCATTTTCTTATCCTCTTTGCCATGTAATTTGATCAGAGAAGAGTTTCTAGTAATAATGCTGTGATCACAGTTTTCACTCAGACAACTCATAGAAGATAGTCAAGACGCAACTCAGGCAGGAGTGTCTCCACCCAGCATGCTTTTCTTCTTTAAATGATCACTATTCATTTCTATTGCAGTCAGAACCTAACCCAACTGCTTTTCTAAGTTTACTTAACTAGAACAAAAGTGAGCCAAATAGTTCTCAAATTGAACCTAATTGAAATAAACACACAATTCAGTTGGTATTACTATTTCCAATAACTCGAAAGCAGATTAGTACTTTTTTTAAAAACAAAATTTAAGTGATTACAAAAAAAAATGTAGAACTTTTAGAAAGGTAAAAAGCGTAAGAAAGTAATGATCATCTATAACCATAACAATTTTTGGCATACCTTTCCACAGAATCCATTTAATACAAAGCTTAATAAATCTACAAATAACTCTGCAATTATAAACAAATTTGCTTACTTGTCCTCTGCCAGGATTTTCCTTTGGAACAAGCAGAGAAACCACTGGTCCATATTTCTGACATTCCTCTTTTACATCTTCTACAACATCTGGTTATAAAATCACACAGTAGGTAATTATTACTTGAGAATTTCTGACACATAGCCACGTTAATGTAGTTATTTTTCTTACCTTAGGAGATAAAGCTTAAGAATATAAATTCAATGGATTAACAATTTCTTATAAGTCTACATTTAATGTTTTAAATACATTACAGTTAAATAATTCAGAATTTTAAACAAATTCCCCACTGTCATTCTGTTTCTCCTCTTGAAGGAAACCAGTACTATGAAGTTCTTTCTGTAACCTGCCAGAGCGTCATCAGAGTATACAAACAATACAATTTTGTCTATTTCAAGTAAGAATATCAACTTTACTTTTTGTTTGTTTGTTTTTCATGACACGGTTTCTCTGTGTAGCCTTGGCTGGCCTGAACTCACAGAGGAGCCTGCCTCTGCCTCCTGAGTAGCAGGATTAAAGGTGTGTGCCAGTACGCTGGCTGATTTTAATATTCAAGTGCACCTTCCTGGGTGTATGTATTTTTAAATCAGGTTATTTATTTATGCTCATGCATGGATGCAGTGGCCCCTGGGGCCAGTAGAGGGCACTGGATCCTCAGGAACTGGAGTTACAAGACCACTGTGAGCTGCCATGTTGGCATAAAAAGATCCATCTCTCTGGACAATTTCCCATATTATTAAATGAAATCTCATTTGTTTTATGGCTTTATACTCTTGGACAGTTTAAAGTTCAAGAAATTACCCTATCTTGAACCCCCCCCTAAAAAAAATTATCCAATGTCTGCTAACCAATGACAACCTTTTGATATTATAAACAATACTGTTCACATCTCACTTGAGTATTTCTCACAGCTGCTCTTATAGGAATAACATTGGTAGGTCAAAACTGACATTAACTGGCGATGTTAGAATCATCAGGTTGTCTTTCCTGAGGGTCTACTAATGTAAACTCAGGCAATGCCATCAAAACTATTTTCCCCATGGAATTTGCTGTTTATGTGCTGGGCAACAAAGACTTAACAATTTGGTTTGAGCTCATGTCATTCGCTTCCTTCTACCAGAAGTGTCTATTGGCTGCCTGCTATGCATTTTTTCAAGGATGCTGCATTCCAGTGTTACTAGCTCATGAACAAGGTCCAATTATTAATTCGAGGAATCAAGCATGTGAGACGTGTGCTCGCTGGCTACTTTATAACTTCAACCAACTGTTTTCCAACAAATAAGATACAGTCACTCCAAACCGCCGTTCCCTGAACACGTCATACTTTCTATCTGACTTGCTTCTTCCTACCCACTCAGCTTTTAGGTGATTGTTGAGGTCAGAGTAACCTCTGCAGTAAAAGCCCTCATGGATCACTCAGGCTAGGCTGAGCGTCCTTTCTCTGTCATCATTTGTATATGCCTCTCTTGCATTAAAAAAAAAAAGAAAGAATGAATCCCACATGACACAGTAAATGTGCCCTGAATGAAAAAATTAGCCAAAAGAGATCTAAAAGGCAGAAATGACAGCACAGAGAAGGGATAGAAAAGACAGATCAGTGATAGAATCTTACAAGGTAAATCTCTGCTAATTTGGTAGAATGAAATGTCAGAGTCCAAATGATTTTATGAATCAAAAAGTGCAAATATTTAGACACCACAGAGTTCAATGGCTTCTTTAAATTTTGTGTGTTTAGGGAAGAATCTTAGCATTAGTGCATATTGTACAGACATTAGCTACAGTCTGTGTGCAAGGAAGAACACTCCAGCATCATGTGGGAAGCACTGACCTTCATACTCATCTTCATTCTCAAGATAATCGTCATCCAGCACATTGAGGAGTCTGAGCACTGGAGTTGGAAGCATCACCAGATCTTCAATATGAGGGGCTGTGAAAAGTCATGGCAATAAGCTTCAATGGAAATCCTCCATCAGCTGACACTAATCAAATAAGGAGCCTGAGAATACACACAGACGACTGCCAACTGACCAGGGGGAAACATAAAGACAGACTCAACTTACCAAAAGGAATGCTAAAGAATGGGCTGCACAATGCCATCTCAGCAGGGATCCTTCTGCTTGGGTCATCATGAAGCATGCTAAAACACAACAGCAGCATTATAATTACTGACAGGTCTTCTGAAAGTGAAACTATCAGAAGAAAAGGCTCAGCGTTCACATCAGCACTACGTCTACTTGCATCCCCCACAGGGAATGAAAGGCCACCTGAGCAACAGTGCAGTAATCCATGAAACATTTCTGACACAATCATGCTATGATTTAAGATTTCTAACTAATAAATGAAACATGCACGAAGGTGATGCACATACTATATCGCCATAAGAAAGGGGGCAGACAGAAGTTTATGGTAGCACATTTTGTTGTTGTTGTTATTTTTTTCAGGACAGGATTTCTCTGTGTAGCCCTGGCTGCCTGGAACTCGCTCTGTAGACCAGGCTCTCCTTAAACTGATAGAGATCGCCTGCCTCTGCCTCCCTAGCACTGGGGGTTAAAGGTGTATTCCACCACTGCCTGGTTTATGGTAGCAGAATTTAAAGACAGAAACAAACAAAAAACAAAAATACAAGCCAGAATAAAGTGGTGAGATAATTGAATCTAACCAAATTCTAATGTTACAAAAATTTTATGCAAAAATCAACAGGCACCAGACTATCAACAAAAATCAACAGACTATCGATAACAATAACGCTCACACAGTATGAGCATTCACTTATAAGAAAGTGGAGAATAAACAAGTGTACAGCTAATGAACGAGAGAAAATAAGGCAGAAAAGAAACAAACAAAACAAAAGCCAGATACTCCCTGGGAAGTAAGCAAGCCAATTTTAAAACAGCAGATGAAAGCACAGGGGACTACACACCTACACCAGCAAATACAAGCAAGCCTCTGGAAACTCCTAAGAGCTAGAGTCAGACAGAAACTAAGACTTCGTAAACCAACCAGCCTAAACTCTTGTCCATGGAAAATCTCAGTGTAAAAAAACTCTTGGTAAAAGAACGCAGATGATCAAAATCAAGACAAGAAGACTGACAGAGGGAGAGAGATAAGAGGTTGGTGTGGGGGAGGGAGGGACAATGAACCAAATCGCAGGAGGAGAAAAAAAAAAGAAAACACCTTTTCCCCCTTGTTTGTCGTTTTGAGACAAGGTATCCTCAACTATAGCGCTTCAGCCTCTGAAGCACTGAGCACACAGCATCTCATCACGCTCTTCAATGTCACATGAAAACAGCAGTAATTAGAAAAGCTATGTGAATTGTTCTGCTCTGTTTGAGATAAGGTCTCACTATGTAGCTCTGGCTGGCTTAAAACTCTCTTTGTAGACCAGGCTAGCCTTGAACTCAGAGATCCTCCTGCTTCTGCCCTGGAGTACTGGAATTAAAGCTGTGTGCCATTCACTTGGATTAAATTCCTGTCTCAAAATACTGTCTAAAATTCCTGCCTATATAACTAGGCAAATTAGTAATAGTAACAGAAATAAACTTAAGAAAAAATGTTTAGCTGGTAAAGGTCTGCAAAGCAAGTTCTACTACATCTAACATACCTTTTGATAAGGTCTCTGAGGTGATAGGCTGGAATTGCGGCATTCACCACTGCTTTACTGGCAAATATATGATCAATAATAGCAGAACTGTTTGCCTAAAAGGGAGAAAAGTCTTCCTTAGGTTACTCAACTCAGCTTGCATTTATTAAGCAGTAGCCATGTGACAGTACTCCATGAGTAACACGTGATGCCTCTTCCAAGAACTTATAATCTTATCAGAGGAGACTGCATCATCATGAATCTCTAGAAGCACTAATACATACCCGGACCTAAGAACATCTCCTAAACAAATGGGTAAAACTCAAGAAATCACATTGAGATGCAGTTTTATGAATAAATGCAATAGGGAGGTCATAGTGCCTAATGATAAATCTTTGTTGGTTTTCAAGGAAAATAAACTGTCATTGAGAAAAAGGAGGAAGCAGAAAATGCTGCCTTTGTTACATTAGTCACAACTCTATTTATAGCTATAACAGCACTCTGGTGAGTACTGAGGTGGTTAATCTTCACTGTTCACTTAGAATCACTGAAGACACTGGTAGGGTACACCTCTTGGATATGCCTGCTAGAACATTTCCAGAGATTATTGACAGAAGGGGAAGGCCTGCACAGCTTGTAGATGGCACCATCTCACGGTGGGGACAGAACAAAGGGAGACAGGCAACCAAGCACTAGAATGACCCCTCTTTGCTTCCTGGCCACTATTGTGTAAACTGCTCTGCCATGCTTTCCATGCCAGCATGGACCAACACCTCTAAAACTATGATCCAAAATAAGTATTTCTACCAGGTACAAAAATGTAACTAATACTATGAAGCAAGGTACTATACAACTCAGAATGCATAACTGTGTAAATAACTAACCGGATCAGACACCCACCATCACAAGAACCTACTAGTTACTTTTCATGGACTACACACTAGGTTTAAAACCTATGTAACATTTTTTTAGTACCCTTATATTACATCACCAGTCTCCTTATATTACAGAAAGTAGGTGGTTTAATAAACCCAAGTAACTTAGTAGGAAGACTAGTAGGACTTAGTAGGAGGAAAGCAGACACAGTTAGACTTCAGAATCTGTGTTCATACCCACTTGACAATTTTGCCTCTGCGGAAGGTACTAAAACAGATTTAGACACTGTACCTAAAGAGACATATATTTGAGATGCCATTAGTATATGTCATGCCTCCAAATTTCATACAAATTTGAGTGTGACCTATTTCTGATGTGCTCTGAACTAATCAGATGGAGTCCAAAGAGCCTAAACACAGTCAAAGCTAATTTAAATGATTGATCTATATTCAGATTAACACTAAAGAAAAAAAAAATACTTAACTTGTGAGTTATTTAGAAATATCATTAATAGAAAAGATACTGGTTTTATTCCCACAGCAGCATTTTTGGAACCAAAAATAAACATAAGGCAACCCTGCTAAAGAATTAAGTGTATTCCTTCCAAAAATTGCTACACCATAAATCAGTGACTAAGGTTTAGCACAAATAAAACTGTATTGTAATGGTCACATTTGTTAGATGTTTACTATTAAAATATTTAACTTCAAATATTTACTGCTTAAAACCAAATCCATTGATAATTTCAAAGTATTATATATCAAACTTCAAACCTAATGGATACTGAGGCCATCAAAATAATAAACTCTCATAATACATTTGAAAAACTAATTATGGTTAATTCTTAACTTAGAGACATATAAAAAGTTTATCCCAATGTCAGGGGTTTGGAACTTAGAAGCCATGCTCCCCTGGAAACGACAAAAGCAGTAGCCACTATACCATAGCCACACAAGCTAACTAGCCAGCTAACTAGCCAGAATATTGAACAGCCTATATTATATTAATAATTACAAAGTACTACAGACCATGGAAAGCTTCTAAGCTTAGAGTAGACCAATCACCCAGTATGTGATTTTGAACAAGCTATTTTATACAACTGTACCTCTAGCTTTCACTTGTAAAACAAAAGCAGCCAATATCCACTCTACCCTCATAGAAACTGCTCAGGAAATTTAATATGATTATACCTTAAAGTAATTTTTAAAGCATTATTAAAAGATTATTTAACTTATCACCTATAATTCCACTAGTAATACTTCCAAAGCTAATAAAGTCAACAAAGCAATTTCTTTTGCCTGTCTGGGAAAACGCATTCAAATATTTCAGCTAATGCTTGCTGTACCCCAGGACCTGGATTAACAGCCGTAGTGTAGTGGGTGTATTTGGGGCTGTAGGGGAGATTAGAGGCACTGAAGGCACGGAAGTGGGAAGGGGAGGGTGCAGTCAGAGTCCCTGCCACCACCCCCAAATGGTCCTCAGAAAGCAAATATTCCTGAACTGATTAAGAGCCACAACGCAAAACTCTCATGCAATGTACCTTCCATTCCTGAGATCTGACTGTATGTTTCAGTTTCATTCCTGAGAACATTTCCAGTAAAATGATTCCGAGGCTCCAGAGATCCACAGCTGAGGTACATTCCGTATCACTCTGCAGGCCTGCCTGGGCCAAGCAGTTCTGCAGCTCTGCTTCAGGAGCTCGATACCCGTCTGTCTGAATATACTTTACATCCTATACAAGACGAAGAAACACTGCAGTCAGTAAGGAGCACCTCACTTTCCACCTCTACCAGGACAAAATGAATGCCATAAATTTGAGTCCTTATCTACCATAATTCCTCAGTTTCTTAACTAGACAGCACAGAAAAGCTGGACATGTGCCATACAGTTGCTCAAAAAGAAGTTTTGGGTTTTTTTTTTTTTGTTTTTTGGTTTTGTTTTTTTTTTATAATTTCTTACTTATTACACACTGATGAAGACACTGCAAAAACCTGATAAAGCGCAGAGAAAGGAAGACTTGCCTGAACTGTCACACCCACCATCAGCCAGGGATAAGAGTTCCAACCGAAGAAACAGAAATTGCAATCCAGCAGCTCACCAACTGCCGACAGACTCTGAAAAGCTTTCTGTGGACTAAGTATGTTTATTAATTTCTGAACTGTCTTGAACCTTACTAACTACTTCTACCTGACCCAAATTTACGTCCTTCTTTCACAAACGTCAAATTAAAATTCTTTTCATTTACTCCATTAGAAGTACTTTGGTATTTTGGAAGTCTTAAAAATCTTTGTCTTGGACCATTGGATTTTAAACCATAATGGAAAATAAAAGGCATTTGTTACCTGATTGCCTTCTTTGAAGCTAAGTCCAAAGTCAATAAGCTTAAAGCACTCGTTCTCTGCACTCCACAGTATGTTCCGTGGTTTGAGGTCTGCGTGGACATAGCCCTCATGATGAAGAAAAGCAAGGGCTTCCAGAACATCTCTGGCACAATGCTGTATCATCCACATGGAGCAACCCTGATGACTGGAATATAAAAGCAATTCCGAAACACTGACATCCAGGAGCTCAAGCAACAGACAGCGCGACGGCACATTTGGAGAGAAGTGTATGGTGAAGACTCCATACAAAGTCACTAGAAAAAGAAAATTACAAGACTTAAAAATCAAATTCATAGTAACTTACTATGACAGCAGTTAACTCTGCTATGTAAATTTGAGTCTAGATAAAAAAGAGAATTTCATTTTTGTGTACACACACATGCACAGGAAAGACTGTTGTGAGAGATACAGTTACAGTAAAAAAACTGAATTTTCCTCTAGATCAGTTATTCTCAGCATTCCTAATGCTGCGACCTCCAACTATAAAATTATTTTGTTACTTCATAACTGTAATTTTGTTACTGTTATGACTCATGATGTAAATATTTAATATGCAGGATATCTGATATGCTTGTGACCGCTGTGAAAGGGTCTCTCAATCCCCCAAGGGGTCTGGACCCACAGCTGAGAAACACTGCTCTAGGCACACTTGGCATCGTCTCCACCCTT
This sequence comes from Psammomys obesus, assembly GCF_907164565.1. Classification (NCBI taxonomy): domain Eukaryota; kingdom Metazoa; phylum Chordata; class Mammalia; order Rodentia; family Muridae; genus Psammomys; species Psammomys obesus. The sequence goes on along the minus strand of NW_026596057.1, from coordinate 767,544 downwards.
AAGAGTTAAGTCAGGTGGGGCAATGACCCCTCTAAGGGCCCATCACAAGCCATGCTAAAGAGGTAGGAGGAGTATGAGTCCATGCTTTTCTCAGTCACTCTTTCTCTAACGCTCTCCTCCAGGCCTTGTGGTTAGCTGACCACCTCCCTGCTCAAACATGGCTGACTTCCACATTGGCTTGCCATAAGCAGCGCGGATTTTTCTTTTCTTGTATCCTCCCCTCAGGGCAGCTACTGAGATTTAGATCTTGCCTGCCCTGGGGGTTTTCTTTTAAACGCTTATGAAATTGTCCTCAACCATTTCCCCACTGGGAACTAAATTCAGGTCCTCTGCAAGAACAGCGAATGCTCTTTAATCACTGAGCCACCCTCCTAACCCCTGCCCCTCAATAATGATAACTTCGATAAGCAAGAAACTTCCACGATTTTTCCAGTGAGTAAGATCTTCCACCAGCTGGGTTATTTAAATAAAATAAAGTACAGCATATGGCACAATGGTTCAACTTGTGCCCCACCAAGCATTCAGAGGCAGGTGAATATACACTTCATATTTTTTTTTACAATAATGAAATTATTTTTTAAAACATAATATTAAGTAACCCTTAAAAACAATTTGAAGGTTGCTTGATTCAAAACAGAATCCCATGCTCTAAATATATATATATATATTTATTTATTTATTTAAACTCAAGAATCCGGGCAAGGTGGTGTACACCTGTAATCCCAGCACTCTGGGAGGCATAGGCAGGTGGATCTCTGTGAGTTAGAGGCCAGCCTGGTCCACAAAGTGAGTCTAGGACAGCCAAGGCTATACAGAGAAACTGTGTCGAAAAAAAAAATCAAGACATTGGAAATATCATTCTAATGTAATCATGCAGAAATTCAACAAGTACTGAGTCTTGCAAAAAAAATGTCCCTGTCAAACATCAAGGTCATAGTGATACCCCACTTAGCAAGCTTAAAAAAAAGGAAAAAAAAAAAACACACTAGTATTAGGAAATTCTTCTTTCAACGGAGTATTATTTAAAAAAGATATTTCTTCAAGCTACATATGGGTTCTATTTGCCAAGATGCATGGCATTCCTTTACTAACCGAAGTTATAACTACGTAAAAGCTCTCTGTTGGTGGAATAACTGCACACTTTCCAGACATCGATGATCATACAAGCTTACATTCTAAACATCTGAGTCATGAAAGTCTGACTGAAGCAAATGCAGGGTTTCTAAATTTCACACTTCCGTGACTTCTAGGTAATCCTGGGTCCCTCTCCCAAATTCACACTAAATATGAATCTTCTGAATTGTTAGCATGTCATTAAATGTCACTGATGTCATCGGAGGTCATACCCCTAGAATATTTTCCATTTTCTACTGGAAGGAAAAGATGCAAAAAATTCCACTCAAGACACGACAACCTAGCAGAGTCATGCCTTTCACTGCAGAAGGCATTTCTCTATGCTTAAGTACCGAAAGAAAACCGAAGCAAGCAGGACTTTACTAAGCATCTGCTTTGTGATAATCCCCCTCGACTGTACCTCAGAGAAAGGCAAAGGAAAGGCGGGTGGAAAAGGGACCCGCGTCGGGTGATAACTAGTGAGGCCCGATCCTCTCCTCCCACCTAAATGACCAAAGGCCGTGGACCAGGCTGAGGATGTGCACGATGTTTGGCAAGAGATGGGAGACAGCCACAATTACCGATGTTTCTGTGACCCTGCAACTGCTCCAGCGCCGCCCTCTCTTTGCGGAAACCATACTCCGCTGCCGAGGCTGCAGCTCCGGTGGTTCCCGGAGGCAGGAACTGCTTGAGGGCGCCGGGGGGCGAGCCTGGGGTGCCGCAGCAGCGTACCCGATACACGGAGGCCGAGGAGCCGCTGCCTAGGCGGCTCTGTACCTGCCACAGCCGCCCGAAGGCCTCCAGGAAGCGCGGCGGCTCGGCGCCCCACGCGCAGCCGGACCCCGCCATGGTGCGGGCTGGGGTGAGGACACGCGAGCCGACACTACGCTCCAGGCAGGCCCGCGGCGCCCGCTGTCACATCCCCGCCCGGACCCGCCGCTCCGCAGGGAGGGGCCTGCAGGGGCCGCACCGACTCCCGGGACCTCACGCCGCCATGACACCGGAAGCGGGAGTGAACCCAGACCCAGCCGGAAGTTGGGGGAAAGCCAATCCTAGAGGCTGAAGGAGGCGGGCCTTAGAGGGGCGGGGCCTGGGGAAAAACAAATATGTTTCGCAAAAAAAGGACTATGAGATTATGAGATACTAAACTTAATTACTGAGCGTGGGGGTAGCGTTGTAGTAAACTGCTTGCCTAGCATGCGCAAGGAAGGCCCTGGATCCCTAGCAACACATACGTCAATTACTGATTTTTGTGTGTGTGTGTGTATGTATCTTACTTTTAAAATGTTACTGTGTTTGTATTTATATGTTTGTGTGTTTATGCCACTTGTGCTCGAGAAGTCAGAAGACGGTGTCACATCCTCTGGAGCTGAAGTTGTGGGTAGTTGTGAGCTTCCGGGTTTGGGTGCTGGGAACTGAACTCCTGTCCTCGGAAGAGCAGTACACACTCTTAGCCCTGAACCGTCTCTCCAGTTGCTGTCTTATCTTTTCGTTACCTCTTATTGCAAGCCCAATGCTACGTGCTTTCAGATCCTCTTGATAGCCATCATCACTACCTCCCCTTATGATATAACCCTAATTTTGTTTGGGACAGTGATGTCCGCAGAAGAAATACTTGCTCTCTCAGAGCTGGTTGTGACCTTGCCCATAGGTCTGATCAATGCGACCTCCTGCATAACTGCCAAGGATTTGTTAGAAAGATTTGCTTGACTCACGTGGATGTCGTGTTTTTTCCCCTGCCACTTCCTTTCTCCTGCTTGAAAAAATAAGCATAAAGCTAAAGACCAGATTAGTCACCTTGTGTCCGTGAAGCAACTGGGAGAATGAAAGCCAGATAAGAACATTAATTGGATATAGACCTATTATGACAGAGAGACCCAAAGTACAGTGCCTTAAATATAGAAACATTTCTTTCTCTAGTCAATAATACAGGGTTCTGCCATTCTCAATAAAGCATCTATCTTTGTGACCTATGTGTTTATTTCGCCTTTCAGCATTTCATGGTTTTGAGAAGGCAGAAAGAGACCAGAGATGACAAACCTGACTCTAATGAGGGTAAAACCCAGAATGTTATGAAAAAGTAAATTTTATTCTCCTGAGGTAATTGTCCTCTTGGAGGCTTACTGCCTCTGTCTGTTAGCCTAGACCTAGTCCTGGAAGCTTCTGGCCTCCATACAATCTAATGTAGGCTTAGGATGTTTTCAGCCTCTAAGATTTGTTGCTGAATAAGTTCACCCTTTCTAGTTCTTTCTGAACACTTGCTGGCTGGTTCAACTCAGCTGTTCTGGCTTAAATTCCAAGATGGCTGATTCAGTATAGCTTCTCTCTCAGACTCTGACTGAATTGCTCTGCTTGGCCTCATACTAACTTTGGCAATATGTTCTAATCATCTGGCTCCTTCTCCTTCTCTGGCTCATTCTGTCTTCACCTGTGTCTAGCTTGTTCTCTCTTCAATCTCTTTCTGTAAAACTCTCCCATAAAACTGTCTTTTCTTCTCTCCCTCTGTGCTGCTATTTTTTTCCTCTTTGTTCTCATGAGAGTTGACCATATCCTATTCTGTCTCTCTCTGATTGATCATTTTGCTTGCCTCTCGGTTCACTGACTCAACCGAATTGCCTGAACAGAACTGACTAGTACTCAGAGATCTGCCTGCCTCTGTCTTTTGAGTTCTGAGATTAAAGGCATGTACCACCATGCCCGGACCTAACCTTTTCTTTACCTGAAATTTGCTCTCTGGCTGGCCTTGAAACCGGAGCTCTGCTTCCCTCAGTCTCCTAGGATTAAAGGCATGTCTGTATTCCAGCTGGATCACACAGACCTAGAAGGTCTTGACAGAGGAGCCATGTTCTGAATTAGCATTCCTCTACAATGGTACTTATTTTTTTTCTACTCTTATCCTATTAGCTAGTGCTTGGCTATCCATATGCTTAGCTGTAACCATCTTCAAGACATCTTGCTATGTGTGGGCAGAGTGGTGGGGGCAACCTACTTGATGAAAGCCTCTTAAAGTTTTAACACCATGACAGAGTTTTCTTATTGCAGGTAAATACACATTGCTTAGCATTTACCACATCAGTCATTTTAAGTGTGTAGGTAATACAAAGTGCATTCACACTGTGTAAACATGATCAACAACCATCCACAAAACTCGTTTCATCTTGCAGAACCTAAACTCTCTTCTCATTAAATAAGCCTCCAATGCCTTTTCCCCCAGCCCTTGACAAGCTACCACTTCATTTTGGTTCTTATATCTATAGGCCTCTTTTTAGTCTACTTGTTAACTTGTGTTAACACAAGTGTTTATACAAATTACCAACCACATACCACTTGGACTCACATGGACAACCTCTTGAAGACTGAATACAAATACCAGCCCTTAACTCAGTGGGTTGCTGTCAGATTTTTTATCCTGGTTTCCACAAATGTGGGTGGTTGCCACTACTAAAATATACTCTACCTGAAAAACAAGCAAACAACCCTAACTGGGCCTAGTGGCACGGACCTGTAATCCAGCTGCTTGGGAGGGTGAGGCAAGGGAAGAACAGATTTAGGATAAGCCTGGATTATTAGACTAGGTTCAAGACCAGGCTGGACAATTTATCAAGACCCCATTTCATAATTTAGTTTTAAAAGTTTGAAAGTTCTTGAGCTATAGCTCAGAGTTTAGAACATTTACCTAGCATGATGGTGATCTAAATTAAATCTTTAGTATCCCCATAACATCATATTTCTAAAACTGTAAGTTGTTTTGAAATAAAAGTTAAAATGTATAGTGATTTGTCTTACTTAGCAGTGACTACTTCAGAACCAGTTTTTCTGATTCTGTGTATTCAAAGAAGTCATTAGACATTGCCTGATTTAAAATTTTGTTGATGGCTTGGGGCTGCAAAGAGATGGCTCAGTGGTTAAGAGCACTGGCTCACTGGTTACTCCTTCGGAGGTCTTGTAGTTCAATTCCCAGTACCACATGGCATCTCACAACTGTCTGTATGTATACCTACATTCCAGAAGAAGGCATCTATGTGGCATGTAGATGTACATACACACATATATATAAAATACATAAATAAATAAATAAATATTTAAAAGAAAAACATTGATGGGGCTAGGGAGATGGTCTATCCCATTTGCCTTTCTGAGGCTTGATCATCTTACCCAGGGTCCTCCTTCTTGCTTAGCTTCCTTAGGTGTACAGATTTTAGTATGTTTATTTATATTGTATGTCTAATATCCACTTCTAAGTGAGCACAAACCATGTGTGTCTTTCTGCTTCTGGGATACCTCACTCAGGATGATCTTTTCTAGACCCATTATTTGCCTGCAAATTTCATGATTTCCTTGTTTTTAATTGTTGAGTAGTATTCTGTTGTGTAGATATACCACAATTTCTGTATCCATTCCTCAGTTGAGGGACATCTGGGCTGTTTTCAGATTCTAGCTATAACGAATAAAGCTGCTATGAACGTGGATGAGCAAATGTCCTTGTATACTCGAGCATATTTTGGATATATGCTTGGAACAGGTATAACTGGATCTTGAGGAAGCACTATTCCTAATTTTCTGAGAAATCACCAGATTGATTTCCAAAGTAGTTGTATAAGTTTACATTTCCACCAGCAATGAAAGAGGGTTCCCCTTTCTCCACATCCTCTCCAGCATGTGTTGTCACTTGAGTTTTTGATCTTGGTCGTTCTGATGGGTGTAAGGTGAAATCTCAGGGTTGTTTTAATTTGCATTTCTCTGAAGACTAAGGACATTGAGCATTTCTTTAAGTATCTCTCTGCCATTCGATATTTCTCTATTGAGAATTCTCTGTTTAGCTCTGTATCCCATTTTTAATTGGATTATTTGATTTGTTGGTGTTTAACTTTTTGAGTTCTTTATATATTGCGGATATTAGCCTTCATCAGATATACGGTTGGTAAAGATCCTTTCCCAGTCAGTAGGCTGTCATTTTGTTCTGATAACAGTGTCCTTTGCTTTACAGAAGCTTTTCAGTTTCATGAGGTCCCATTTATTGATGGTTGCTCTTAGAGCCTGTGCTGTTGGTGTTCTATTCAGGAAGTTATCTCCTGTGCCAATGAGTTCTAGGCTCTTCCCCACTTTTTCTTCTAACAGATTTAGTGTGTCTGGTCTTATGTTGAGGGCTTTGATTCATTGGACTTGAGTTTGTGCAGGTTGATAAATGTGGGTCCATTTGCATTTTTCTAAGTGTAGACCAGCACCATTTGTTGAAGATGCTACCTTTTTTCCATTGTATGGTTTTGGCTTCTTTGTCAAAAATTAAGTACCCGTAGGTGTGTGAGTTTATTTCAGGGTCTTCTATTCGATTCCATTGATCCACCATTCCGTTTCTATGCATTAATAAAAACCATGTAGTTTTTATTACTATTGCTCTGTAGTGCAGCTTGAGATGAGGGATGGAGATACCTCCAGACAATCTGTTGTTGTACAGGATTGTTTTAGCAATTCTGCGTTTTATGTTTTTCAAAATGAATTTGAGAATTGTTCTTTCAAGTTCTATAAAAAATTGTACTGGTATTTTGATGGGAATTGCATTGAATCTGTAGATTGCTTTTGGCAGGATGACCATTTTCACTGAGCCCCACTCAAGGAGGACTTGCACATCCTCCAAGATGAAATAGAAGGTCCCAACAAGGAAGACAGGTTTGAAACTCTTCAGTCTGATCTCCCCAGGCATATGAAGGTAGATTGTCATCATCACAAATAATCCAGACTCCAGAAGAACTTATTCCGTGACACTTATTCTACATGAAGATCTTGTTTCTTTCAGTTTCCATAACAGCACAGTAGTGCTTTATAGTGGGAAAAATGGATAGCAAGTCAGAAGTCATTTGTCTAAGGTCACATGTGTGATGAAAAAGTCACAGACTTATGGTTAAAAGCTGGGCAATCCAACTTCAAAGCCTATGTTCTCAGCTTTGCTTTTGAATATAAATCGTATTCTGTTTTCTATAGACCATATTGTAATTCATCATTTACCAAGAAATGCTGTTCTCTCTCAGTTCTGCTGAGGACTGCCGAAGGCTTGCAGCAAACCATAAACTAATATTTTAGAAAATAGAGTGACCACTAAATATATCAGAGACACTTTTTTTGTTGTTGTAACCCGTTTAAACTCCGTAGCCCCTCCATTGAGACCTACTTTAATTCCTAGCATACTGTAGCTCCTCTGTTAACACATGCTGTCACCTTTAGCATAACAGAAGGCATTTTGCCTCCCAAGTCTCCATTTTAATTATAAGGTAAAATTAAGTTCAAGTTCTCAGGCCCCATGTACCTGAGATGAGACCAGGATACAATTCAATAGTTCAATACTTGCTGCTTAGAATAAAACAATAGATGATAAATTCATGTTCTACTTGAGTTAAAGATCAATGTATGTCCTATGATAGTTAAGACCGCAACATCCTGCTATGTTCCTTTCTCCCAGAACAGTGAGGAACTGGAAAGTCCCAAGCAGTTTAAAGTGCTTTGCCTAGCTACCTACATACAATATGCTTAGCTAGTCAAAATTATGTAATGCTGCTTCCCCCCTCCCCCCCGGCTTTCTACACCTGCTTACCTGTTTTTGTTTTGTTTTGTTTTTTTCTTCATATAACAAAACCTCCCTTTGAAACAGATCAGCATCATAGTCTGGCACCTGAACCGAGATTATGGCCCTGACCAGTCAGTTTTTGTTCAGCATTCAATAAATTTCCATCAATCTGCTAGATCAATGTGCAGTTATTCTTGAACCCATAACATTTCTCTTCAGAGACTGTATTTACCAATTTATGTGTTTCTCTTTTCAAGAGTCTACTAGCCCCACCCTTCCCTCATCTTCCACATTCAACTAGGAGGGGCTAATCATTTTATCTAAGGCTTCCTGGCTGCTTGGAGGCAGGTGCTAAAAATCAAAGACTTTCTACTGTTTATTAATGCTCGGAGCTTTTTGTCTTTATATTTTTTTCACTACTTCCAGAAGGTAGTAGTGAGAAAGCAGCGACATTGAGAAGTCATGTTCCTTGCCACCACAGAGACAGATGGTTGAAAGTTTTTAAAAGAGGAGTAAGATTCCGAATATGCCTTTCTCATTCTGCTTTGCCACATTTGAAAGGAGCTTTTAAAAAAAACATATTTCTGCTTTTCTTCACTAGTATTGCTACGTGAGGTAGGTGGGATACAAATCTTTTTTTCATGCACATCAAATTAGTGTTCTTAACAAAATCAATCATTACTTTCTGTATTATGATACTGCTTTAGCATAACCAAAAAAACACAGAGGAGGAGAAAGAGAAGAAGAAAAAGAAGAAGAGGAGGAGGAGAAGAGTCTGCCAACCCTTTCTCTGCCCCCACCCTTTTCACGTGGAATAAACATAGCAGAAAAGATATGATATTAAAGTATACTCAGCCCCACACAGGTCATGGCTGTGCATGACTCTAATTTACCCAGCACTACGGTTTTCCCTTGGTTTAGATGACCATATTTTTACTGTTTATTAACACTCCCACCAGAAGGTGGAGACAAGAGCAGGGAGGTTAAGAGGTCTACACTGCTCAAACATTACCCTAGGGGAAGTAAATATCCTAAGTCTGAGGAAAAGACTGAAAGGAAAGAAAGCTCCTGAAATAAATGGCCTGCTGTGTTCTCCTAGCCCTCTTTCCTTTGCCTCTTCCTCGCCTTAACTTACCTCCTCCAAATCCTTCCCTTCTACTCACCTCTGCTGGCTGCCCTGAACCATAGCAGGACTCTGCTGAGGCTTAAGGGTTGCTGTTTCTGGCTGGGACAAAACTCCAGTGAAATCCCAAGGCCTCAGCTCTCAGAAAAAGGTTCCAACTGTGCATTTGTGGTGGACTGTCCTATAGAGATGATGTCATAGAGTTTGTCTTTCCCATCTCTTCTGACTACCTCTGCTAAGACAGGCTATGTTCACACATTGATGTGATCATTTTACCATGTGACATCAGTTTGACAAGTTTTGTGCTTTGCAGAGCCCTTAATTCTTGATCCTGAGGGAGCAAATTCTTCAGTCGGGCTCTTGTCTTACCCGGTCCAAGAATGAACTGCATAAAAAGCAAAAGGTGAACAAAGACTTTATCAACATAGGACTAACAATTTGAATGAGGAAATGGAATGTCACCACCAGGAACTGACAACTCTAATTTTGAACTCTTGGTAGCGGCAAGATACCAACCAAGAGGCTGTAGGCACGTGTTCCAGCTCTGACCTCTCCGTAGACCTTTGAATAGCAGTGAAGAACAGCCTTCTCTAGGTCTGCAGAGGGCAGGTCACAGACGAGAATGGCAAAAATGCGGAGTCTCAGAGAGCAGGAATGGTTGCCTCTGCCTGCAATGGAAATGGAGAGTAGGTTTATATGGAACTATCAAACAAAATTTGTTTTTGATTCTCTTCTGTCCCTCTGTTCCCTTTTGCACACCAACCCAGTAGCTTCATTTCTGCTTCCATATCACCTGTGTTTTTACCCCACCCACTTCCTCCATACCACTTTGCTCTGTCTTGTGGTTCCCTTCCTAGTGCAAACAATTTTTTTTTCTTTGGTCAAGGAACTTAACATACCCACAAAGGCTCAGAGCACAGAGAGCCATTATTTAGCCTATCATACTTAGGACACGACAGAGGGAGGAAACAGCCCCAAAAGAGGGATGCAGAAGCAAATGCCAAGATCAAGCAAATGAGGAAATTAAGAAAGTTGTATGGCCATGGCTCCCTGTCTAGTTTCATGCTGTCTCAGACGCTAAGCATGGCTGGGCTTGGTTAGCACTCAGACATTAGAAAACAGAACGGAAGAGGCTACCTGGTCAGCATGGGGAAACCACAAGTCTTCATCTCCTAGTCTGTGTGTCAGATGTTATCATCTCTGACACGTCCTTTACTGTTGCTGTTTTGAGACAGGATCTCCTGTAACCCTTGCTTGCTTTGAAGTCACTATTTCCAAAGATGACTTTGAAGTTCCAATCCTCCTGCCTCTACTTCCCACATGCTGAGATGGAAGACATATATCACTCCTGGTTCTGCCACTTTTAAATGTGTTTTGTTTTGTTTTGTTTTTTGTGGGGGGGGAGGCTTTACTAGGAACAAGGACTTTCAGAGAGGTTACAGTCATTGGCTACTCTCAATTACAGCTGTAGCATAAGCACGGATATTTATGTCCATTATGCTGGTAGTTCCAGTATAATGATCAGGAGGCAGGATAGAAGGGCAGAGAACATTTGTAAAGACATGAGAAGGCAAACTGTTCCCTTACTCAGGAAACTGGTTGATGCTTCTCACCAACAGAAAACCAACAATCCAGCACAATAAAAATTGCTCAAGGTATTTTTCACATCCCAGCCATAAACCTACTGTCTTCCAGGAATCTATCAAAAAATCTCATTTACAGGGAAAGTACAACATACTAAACTTGTGTAACCCAGTGGTTCCTGGTTTCACTTCATCATAGTATAACTACATATAAAGCATATGGGACCACCTCACATATCTTTTCAAATGAGAGAAGGGCCAAAAGGCTTCTCTGCAATGTTTTGAGATGTAGCCTCACAGATTTAGTTCTCAACCTTCCTAATACTGTGACCCTTTAATACAGTTCCTTGTGTGTGGTGACCCCAACCATAAAATCATTTTGCTGTAATTTCATAACTGTTGCTTTTATGAATCATAATGCAAATATCTGTTTTTCAACCCCTGTGGGGCTCATGACCCACGAGTTGAGAAACACTATCTCATAACCATCAAAATGGTGTTACATGGCTAATGCTGGGACAATGAATTGCTTACTCTCTCTTGGGGAAGCTCATACCGACATCTTACTTTCTTTGACTCTTCTTTGAGAAGCCCACATCCATGCTCTTGGGTATGTCTTACTTTCTTTAGAGCTCCTCTTTTTTTTTTTTTTCTTTTAACCTTTATGCTTAAGCCTGCATTAAAAAAAATCTTTAATAAAATTTCCAAATCTGCTTCACAATACCAGCTAGTTTGAGAAACTGCTTTCAGCATTGAACCTATGAACCCAGGTTTGACCTGAGTTGAGATCCATAAAAGCATAGGGGGAATCCTTAGGTTGCTGAGAATGGCAATGGGAATCTATGTTCCTGTCCCCTCGCTACTGACAGTCCTTTGAACTCTTGCCTAAAAGGTTGGAAAGTGTCCATAGAGCTACTTTTGTAGAAATTTCCCTTCTGGGCTATAAGAAATATAATTTTTCACACTAAACTTAAGGTGACAAGAGTTTGAAGGAGTCTCTTCCTCCAATGTCCCTGCAGAAGAAGCACATTAATTTCATCCCTTACCTAAATTCTTGGTCTTATATCTCTCATCCCAAAGAAGCAAAGACACAACACATGACTTTGGAAAGAGTGCCTGACCTCCCCCTGTTCTACTCCCTGAAGCTATGTGTTGTAGAGCTGTCGCAGGGCCCAGATCACATCACTGACTTATAGAAGAACAGTTTTCTCTTTCCTTCTGTGTGTCTACAGTGGATTTAAGGCACATCACTGGTAGTCAAGTTAAGAGGGTTCCTTCTAAGTCTCTTCTTTAAGGTACTCCATCAATCCCTGAACAGGAAAATCCACCAGTTCCTGAGCTTCCCCAAGCTCAGGACTTGAAATCCCACAAATCCTTACCCTGGAAATCTCTGGCCTAGAAAGCTCCACTCACTAAGAAATCCTACATAAAGGCTGTGTCTGCTCAGTCCCTTTCTGTTCTCTCTGAGGTGCAGGGGCAGGCAACCCTGATTTGTCCTTTCTCTCCCTGGATTTGTCCCTTCAGCAAATCTCTGCTGCCTGATGTGACTCTTTCATTGGAAGAAACCAAGAAACAATGAAGAGAAGAAGGGAAGAAGCAAAGAAGAGGAGAGGGGCTGAAGCTCCTGAGCTCCTCACCTCAGCTGGGGATACCCTCTGCTGGGAACTGCAACACCTCTGCTGAGGAGGCTTCCTCTCAGAGCTGTGTGCTTCCTGGGCTTCTAAGTCCCAGGATACCCTTCTACCTGACCAGGAAGAGCAACACAAATAACAGATTTCTTTCCTCTCAGTTTTTGGGAGGAGCCTTGTGAATCTTGTTTCAGGACTTCACGACACTTGTGAGTTTACTTCCTGAGCCCTGAGTAATTTCCCTTCAGGAATAAATGTTTAATGTTTTCTTTGGAGGAAATAGCTACACAGAACCAATCAACTGACTACTTACACAGTTATAGGGTTTAGAAATATCCACTTTAATGAATATATAAAAATGTCCATGATATATTTAGAGCTGGAGATTAGCAATCCAGATTGTTCCTTCTTTTTGTATGCATGTGTGTGTGTGTGTGTGTGTGTGTGTGTGTGTGTGTGTGTGTATGTGCACACTTACTCTAGGAAAAAATTGTAGTGTTATTTATTTTGTTTGCCTGGTCCTTTAAAGGGTTCCCAGGTGCTAGTCAACCGGCCTCTGAAAAGGCTTACCTGTTAGAACTGCTTGACCCTGTGACCTTCAGTGTCAGTTACCTCTTAGACATCTAGGGACATGAGAAGATTTTAAAAAAACCAGCAGATGCAGAAAGAAGATTGAGTAGAGTCGGAGATGAGAGTTGGTAGAGGAAGAAAGAAGACTGAGTAGAGCGAGAAGAGAAGACCATTGATGCAGAAAAGAGACTGAGCAGTAGAATGAAAAGAGAAGCTGAGGTGAGCCAGAAAGGATATTGTTTGAAGAACCCACAAAGTAGCAAGAGGAAAAAAAAAAAAAAAGGAAGGAAGGAAAGAAACCAACTACAAAAAAACATCTGAATGCTATTACTAATAATTTCTGAATAGTATAAGATTGTAAGGTGTCGGCTCTTTCCTGCATACCTTTGGATTATGTTTGTTTTCTATAATGAACTTGCACAAATGTTTTCTTCTCTACTATGTAGACAGTTTGAAAAAAAAAAAACAAAAACAAAACAAGACTCTGCAAGTTGAAGATCACCATGAGTGCTTAGCTCACTTGCTCCTTCAGTTGACTGATCCCCTCAGTGCAGATGGTCGAAGGCCAAGCTTCCTCTCTCTCTCTCTCTCTCTCTCTCTCTCTCTCTCTCTCTCTCTCTCTTTCTCTCTCTCACCTATAGCCTCTTTATGGCTACAGAAAATCTCCCCATTGCTCTCCCCTCACATGGAGCAAGGAATCCTTCCCACCCCTTGATATCTCATTTTATTTTTTCAAGTTACAAAGTCAGACCCAGTTTTAGTTTCCTCATCCCCACAATGCTACACAGATGTCCTTTCACACATGGATCTTGTGTAGATCTAGTGTGTTGAGAGATCAGATACGGTTTCCTATCCGTTCTTGCCACAGCTCTCTAGTCTGGCTGTCTTCTGCTAGGTGGACGCTCTCTGTAGCTTCTCTCTCTCATTTTGAACTCCTCGTGTTATTCTCATTGGCTCTGCAAAGGTTCAGAAGATGACAGTTTACTAATCTATTACAACAGAGAAGGGGTTTGTCTCTGGCAAGCATGATGGCAAAATTCTGAATATGAGGGGCCCCAGCCAAGGCTCATGTTTCCTGCTTGGGTGCTTTGTAACATGGTTCCTAAGTGACCTCTCAACATATTTCAGCAGCCCTGGGGACTCTGGTAAGTCAGAGCCTTTACATATAAACAGTTTGGCCTCATACAGACCATTGGAAAAGGAGCTACAGTTTCTTTCCTCACAAAAATAGCACAAATGTCAGTGCTGCAAAGAACTTTGCAAAGAATAAAGGAGACACTGGTGTAACCTGTAGTGTGCTTTTCAATTCACAAAAACACTTGCATATGCTGAAGGCATCACTTGAGTGCCTAACCCAACTTTAGACTTTTAACCTTTTTGGAAAGCAGTAAGACACTTTCCAGGAACGCTTTACCATAGTCTGTTGTGCTATCTTTGTGTTATTGCTGCCTGTATATTTTAACTTTCTATTTGATTGAAGATCTTTATAGCAAAGGATTCTCATTCACAAAGATCTTTAGAACTCAGAATTCCAAGTGTCTAGGACTTTGGGGGGGTTTCCTTTGATATTAAACTTAAGGTGTTTTTACATTGTGAGTCAGGTAACTTGACATAGAGGTTTTCTTGCTGGAAATTGTTGAGGTTTTATGTTTTTAATTTATTTTTGAAATGCGGTTCAATAAATAGTTAACTTTTGTTTCAAGGTCGAATATGAAAATTTAACTTTATTATAATCAATGTGACTTCTGAAGTCTTTTCGTTTTTCTTTTTGGTGTTATTGGTTTTTGTTTTTTGTTTTGTTTTGTTTTGTTTTGTTTTGAGACAGGATTTCTCAGTGTAGCCCTGGCTAGATGTCCTGGAACTCACTCTCTAGATCAGGCTGACCTCAAACTTAGAGATCTTCTTGCCTCTGCCTAAAGGTGTATGCCATCTCCACCCTGAGATTTCTACAGTCTTAACTTTTTCTTCTGGGTGCTGGATTATAAGCTTGTACCAGCAGCCCAAGCATGTGGTTTCTGAAAGGGACTCAAGGTGCAAGTTTTAAAAGGGGCATTCCCTGCCCACTAAAGGATCTCCTTATAATACATCTACAAGAATTTGAAGAACAGCTTTTAAAGGGGCATTCCTCCTCATAAATGACTTCCTGGCACTGAACCAATAGTTAAGGGGCAGTGGCATCCACATGGAACTCCAGATTATCTCCAGATGGACTTCCTGGTGCTGGGACTGATGGGAGGTGGGAGTAATTCCCTTCCCGTGATAACTGGAGCCAGAGGCAGCATCCAGGCTTCAGGGTGACAGCTGGGGCTAGAAAACGCAAACCTGTGGAAATCGGTGTCAGTGCCAAACTCGAAAAACAAGATTCCCCAACCTCCTCTACTTTTCTGTTTCCGTTCCTCTGCTTCCCTTGTAGCATCTATGGAAGAGGGAACGAAGCTAGAACAGTAGCCATGATTGAGAACACTCCTCAGTTTGGGCAGGCTTTTGCTCAACTTGACTAACAGACTCTCCTGATTGGTTTTTATTCCATGCCTCATTTGTATAATGCACCCAAGCAATCAGAGCCTGCCTAAGCCTACATAAAGCTTTGGGCAGAGCATTTCCAGATGTCCAGTTCTTGGTGATTTCCTGGCACTGGCCAAGTTCCCAGCCCACAGATGTTCTTCAGAGGAAGACAAAAGACTTCAGGGTCAACAATAACTTACAAGAGAAGGAAGACAGCTTAGCTTCTGAGACAAGATGAAACTAGACAGGGAGCCATGGCCATACAACTTTCTTAATTTCCCCATCTGCTTGATCTTGGCATTTGCTTCTGCATCCTCTTTTGGGGCTGTGACCTCCCCCTGTCATGTTCTAAGTATGATAGCCTGAATAATGGCTCTCTGTGCTCTGAGCCTTTGTGGGTATGTTAAGTTCCTTGACCAAAAGAAAAAAATTGTTTGCACTAGGAAGGGAACCATAAGGCAGAGCAAAGTGGTCTGGAGGAAGTGGGTGGGGTAAAAACACAGGTGACATGGAAGCAGAAATGAAGCTACTGGGTTGGGGTGCAAAAGGGAACAGAGGGACAGAAGAGAATAAAAAACAAATTTTGTTTGATAGTTCCATAGTAAACCTAATACTTTTTAATAGTGATTTTAAAACTAGTTATTAAACCTGGAAAATAAGATAAAATAAGAAAAGATGTGTAGTTCTCCTCCTGCCTGGGGCTGCCTCCCAGAAGCCCATGAAGTCAAGAGGGGCAGGAGATGAAAAGTGCCTGGAAAAGCGGGAGAATCGTACAAAGATCTCATACCCAGGGAACATCTGATGGCTAGTTCAATTTTAATTCCCAAGAACAAAGGTTACATACCCCTATGGGAGTGGGCGGCGGGGGGGGGGAAGGGTGCCAAGAACAAAGGTTACATACCCCCATGGGAGTGGGCATTGGGGGGTGCAGAGAGGAGGGAGGCTCCGAGAATAGGTGTACATAAATAGTTGGAACTAGGCACTTCAAGGATGCTTGATTTGCATTATAGAGCACGTTTCTATGATAAGAATAGAATCTCAGTACTAAATTAACATATAGGCACAAGGAGGGGAGATCTAGAAGGGAGGTGTGTCAGAGGCCACACATCAAGTTAGGAGTCTCTGTTAAAGACATTCTCCAGATGAAGTCGGGCAGAGAAGAGGGGACCCTGTTGAGGGGAGGGAGTTCTGCCTTTAGCACCAAGCTGGTAATGTCTACCCAGTCCAGTAAAGAACTGTAACCTCAACCAACAGGGCACCTCCAACAAAAATAGAATTGAGGTTTCCAGTCCATCTGTTTTTAAATAAGATTATTCTGATTCATCAAATATGTATCCAGTGTGAAAACAGGGATGTTGTAGATGTTTTGATTTATGATGGGTAAACATGTTTTTGTTTTAATCCCACATATGAATTATGGGATTGATTCAGAGAGTCCACAGCAGCAAACTATTTGCCTCATGAGGGCTCTGAGAGGGGCTCTTGCCAGCTACAAAGAGTTTAAATCCGGGGACTCTGGAGACAGAATAAATGCCAGAGGGCAGAAAGTGTTGAAGAGCTCCAAGAAAGAAGAAGGCTGCCGGTGCTTCCCCCTTGCTGTTCCTGATTGCTATTGATGCAGTTAGATGAGAAGTTGGAGATATCCTGAAAGGAAGATTGGATTTTCTCCAAGGAACCTGTGGACACTAACCAGCAGGAAGTAACTAAAAAGAACTCAGCCCCCTGTCTCCACTAACCTCCTTTCTCTCCTACCAGGAATTGGGCTGTTAGAAGAGATTGGCGTGGAGAAGGGAAAAAGAGGCCTAAGAAACATAAATAAAATAGAGCTAGAAAGTAAGCCTACCCAAGGATGTTCTTTAAAGTGAAGGAAGACAGCATGGTGGTCATGAATACACAGTCAAGAGTGAGGCAGAACAAGCTTTTGAGTGACAGTCAGAGAAGCCAATCGCTATGACTCACTCTGCGGATGGAAGATGAAGGTTGTTGCTTTGGTTTGTTTTTCGAGACAGATTTCTCTGTGTAAAAGAGCCAAAAAAAATCTTGGAAGTGTCAGGAAATTGATAATGATCTTAACCAACAGTGAATAAGAAAAAATCGAGCCATTAGATGCTCTTAACTGTAACTTCAATGAGGCTAGACTCCACCAATGACCCTAATACACAGAAGGTTTTTTTTGTTTTTGTTTTGTTTTGTTTTTTGGTGGATTTTTGAGACAGAGTCTCTCTAAGCAGTCCTGGATGTCCTAGAACTTGCTCTGTAGACCAGGCTGGCCTTGAACTCACAAAGATCCACCTGTCTCTTCTGCCTGGGATTAAAGCACTGGGATTAAAGACATGTGCCAGCACTGCTCAGCAGGTTTTGTTTGTTTGTTTTTTTAACATAAAACCTCAAAAAGGAACATTTCTCAGTGAACATAATAATATTTTAAAGAATTATATTATTTTTAATCATGTATATCCGTGGGGGTACATTTACATGAATACATGTGAATGAGGAAGCCAGAGACATTAGGTCCTCTAGAGCTGGAGTTGTAGGCATTTTTGAGCCATGTTTGAAACAATGCAGAGCTATACTACTAAAAACGACATTGTACTGGCATAAAAACAGACACATTGATCAATCAAATACAACCGAGAACACACATAGAGTCCACACTCTTACACGCCACCTGACTTTTGATAGAGGCCAACAATACACATTGGAGAAAACATGACATCTTCACAAATGTTGCTGATTCTGGGCCAGGCATGGTGATGCATGCCTTTAATCCCAGTACTTGGGAGGCAAAGGCAGGTGGAGCTCTGTGAGTTCTAGTCCAGCCTGGTCTATAAAGCAAGTCTAGGACACACAGGGTTCTGTTACACAGAGAAATCTGTCTCAAAAAACAAACCAAAACAACAACAAAAAAGTTGCTGAGCAGCATGTAGATAGCTACATGTAGAAGAAGAAAATTCTATACTTATCTCTCATCCTGCACAAAACTCAACTCTAGATGAATCAAGGATTTCAGTGTAAGACCTGATATCCCAAATGTGATAGGGGAGAAAACTGGAAATATGCTTAAAATTATTGGTATAGGAAAGGACTTTCTGAACAGGACTCTAAACAGCCACTAAAACAACAATTGATCAATGAGACCTAAAGAAGCTAAGAAGCTTTTGTACAATAAAGGACACAATCATTGAAGTGAAGACTCAGCCTACAGAATAGGGGAAAAAAATTACCAGCTATACACCTGACAAAGTACCGGTATTTAGAATACACAAAGAACTAAAACACCAAGAAAACAACCTAATTCAAAAGTAGGGCATGGAACTAAAGAAAGAGTTCCCAGAGGATGACATATGAATGAATGGCAGAGCAACATTTTTAAATGTTCAACACCCCTAGCTGTCTGAGAAATGGAAAGTAAAAGTACTTTGTGACTTAAGCTTACTCAAATCAGAGTAGCTAAGATTCAAAAAACAAACGATGACAAATGCTGTCATGACTATGGGGAAGAAGGAACACTTATTCATTACTGGTGGGAACATAAGCTTGTGTCACCACTATAGAGACCAGTGTGGAGGTTCTCAAAACGACAAAATAGATCTACCACATGACCGAGCTATAGCATTCTTGGCATAAACCCAAAGGACCCTATGTACTTCTATAGATAAACTTGTTCATCCATGCTCTTTGCTGCTCTAGAAAAGTGAAACATTCTAGATGTCCATAGGATGATAAGCGGATAATGAAAATGTTGTAATTTGCTAAATTAAATATTATTTGATTTAGACATTTTGAAAAAAAAAACCTAACTTCTCTAGAATCTATACGTGTGTACATATATATTATGTACCTAAAAAATTAAAATGGAGTTACCTGTGATTGTGCCTCAATACTCCTATTAGATACCGCAAGCTAACAACTAAAATTCCTATTGCCAGGAATGAGTTACCTCTTTTTGGAGTTGTCCAGTGAGGTCCCATAGACCCCAAACATTATTGCATTGTTCTTGGGTATTTCCCAGAATTCTATGGTAAGACCCTGCTGCTGAAGATACCATATACTTGAGTCCCAAAACAAAGAGAAATTAAGCTGCCTCTCACTTGGAAGCTTCATTCTTCTTGGCTATCTTCCATAGGACTAAAAGGTGGTAAGCAGGCTACTGGAAAAGAAAAGTAATCATTGTTCTCACCTAGCTGTGCAGCCTGTGAGCTAAAATGATGACTAACCCAGAAGATGTGCCCACTGGTGCAACAGCAGCATAAATGTCAAAGAAGTAACCAATCCAGTTTCTGATTGGATTTAAGGCTCACGCCACTCATTGAAATTATAGACCTTAGGAGGCCACCAGGCCTTAGCAAAGCTTATGCCATTGTGAAAATCCCATCCAGACCACAAAACTCAGCATACGGACACTGCCACCTGTCAAAACAATGGTTCCCAACCTTCCCAGTCCTGCAACCCTTTGATACAGCTCCTCATATTGTGGTGATCCCCAACCATAAAAGTATTTTGTTGCTACTTCATAACTGTAATTTTGCTGCTGTTATGAATCCTAACATAAATATGTGACCACTCTAGGGGTCATAGCCCACAGGTTGAGAACCACTGTGTCAGAACAAAAACAAAGATCCTGTCTGTCAAAGTCCACAGATCTGGTAAAGTCTCTAAAGGTACTAACTAACCTTGTTTTATGCCCTCTGTAGTTCTGCTTCAGACTAACTGTTTTTGCTGAGATATATTAACCCACCATATGGTTTTTGTACTTAAAAGTTTACCCCAAGAAAGACTCAGGGCTACACTGGGATCTCAAACACTCAGTGTAGTTGCTGGCCAGCTAATAAAGACTTTCTACTGGCTTAAACCCGTATCCAAGTAGTCTTCTCTGATGGATGCGCCAAAACAGAAACTCATGCTTGACACTGCTTATTGGGGCTAAGAACCCGTGTCTAGAGAGGTCCTTGTAATTAGGGTAAAACCTACTACCATTGCTTTGCTAAATGGACCCGGTATCAAACTAACTCGTAATGACTGATCATTATTGTGTTCACAGATCAGTGCATTTCTCAATCTTCATTAGAGAAGCTTTTTTTTTTTTTTTTTGAACAGACAGCGATTAATGCAGAGCACGATGAGCCAGAATGGGTGAGAACTGGTATGAGATATGCTATAACCTGGATCCAGGGAACCTGACGTTAGTGTTGCTGTTATAGCCACAAACAGCACCGACTATGAGCTGGACTGTATTCTCACCCCTTCTGTGAGTCATATTTGAGCCACCCACCTCTAGGCCAACCACTCAAGACCTATAAGTGTCTTGGTCACTTCACCACCGCTCCCTTCTCATTTCCTGAGTCTTGTAAAGTTGACTGAACTCCACAGAGCAAGCTCATCTTGTTTGGGCAACACTGGAGGAAGGGAAGTTTCCCTTCTACTGCTCTCTCTACTTCCCTCTTCAGAGCCACCCCTTTGCCTGGAATTGGTTTCAGATTGACAAGGTGGTTTAAACATAACAACCCTCCATGGATCTGCCTTACTACCATGGCCAGCTGACCAAGCGAGAGTGCGAAGCCCTGCTCCTCAAGGGAGGGGTGGATGGCAACTTTCTGATAAGAGACAGCGAGTCTGTGCCAGGAGCCCTATGCCTCTGTGTCTCGTGAGTAGCCTTATCTTCATTCTGTTGAATCCTGATGGCAGCCATATACTCATGGAGTTGTAGCTCATTCTGCTTTGCAATGCTAAGGAGCCAGGCACAGAGAGGATAGAAGGATATGCCTACCCAGCTCTTCTGCTGCTTTCCTCTCTCAGTTTTGGATGCCACTGAGCAGACCCTGAGATAACAGAGGTGAGATGACAAGGAAGGAAAGTGTAAGGGTGAAGTGGAGAAAGAAGAACTATCAGAACATTATCTCCTCTACATGCGTCTTTATTTGATGTGAAGGGCAGTGGTGCTTTGCTATATTTGACTGCGTTCACTTGCAGTATTTAAAGTGCTAATATTTCTTACTTTGTCATTTTGGTAAAGGGCTTTACCAACCAGCATTTCTTTGCCCCTTTCTATCCTTTTTGTGGTCTCTTGAGGCAAACAGAAGCCATTGTCGTTTTATAGATAAAAAAATAGAAAAACACTGGATTCTTTAGCATGCCTGTTATGGACACTGGGGATGACTTTATTGAGGGGCGTCTTGACAGGTGTAGTGATTGATTTAATGGAGACTTCCATGGGGAAGAAAGATTGACCTTAAATGTGAATACAGTATGAAGAAGTAGGGGTTCATAGCAAAGAGAATGATGGGGTCAGTTCATGGGAATGTACTAAGAGGAAACTTCAGAGAGAAGGGAAACTCTAGGATTCTAGCTGAGGGAAGGCCACTGCAATTAGATGTCATCTGAGAGATGGTGGCAGATGAAGAAGCTCATGAGACACCAAGGCTGTTCAGATATTATTGGAGCACAATTCTTTGATAAAGCCGAATTTTGTAAGGAAATGCATAGGTGGGCCTAGGAGGTTTAGGAGTCTGACTGATGTCTGGGTGAACGAAGAATCATTGTCACTGTGGGAGAGAGCTCTTGTGCTTCTTAGAGCTTTGAAGAAAGTTAAAAAGGCAAAAGTGGTTGTCATTACTAATTGCTATATAGGGATCTTTGTTTCTTTAAATGGGGCCAGAGAAACTGCTGTGAGAAAGACAACAGTAGGTCTCTCTTAAATTTCAAGCTAAAAGTGATGCTTAGGTGTTTGTTTGTTTGTTTGTTTTCGTGTGTATCCATTGGTACTTTGTGTGTCAGAGTCATGGTCCTCATGTAGTGATGTTAAAAGGTGATAGGATCTTTAAGAGATGGAGCCTAAGGGGAAACCATAGGTCATTGATACTATTACCCTGGGAAGAATCTTAGGAGATACTGAGTTAGTTCTTCCTAAGAGGGAAGTAATAAATAAGGCCAGCCCTTCCCCTGACCCCTGCCCTGGTTTACTGCTCCTCCATGTGATCTCCCCCTCTTCATGATACCGTCTGCCACCATGTGATACAGCCAAAAATGGACCCTCACCTGAACTGGGGCCATACTGAGCAGATGAGTGACAACTGCTGGGATTTGGAACTTCACACTGGTGAAGAGAAAGTACCAAAGCTGGAAGGTTATAGGGCTACTCCATTGCACCTCTGGATGGGAGATAGTAAGGAGCTACTTATGGCGGCATACATGGCAATAGAAAAAAGCGCAAGGGGCAGCCTAGAGACAGGACAGTTCTTGGCCAGGATCTCACGTACATGATATACATTGAGATTCTCTTTAATCTTAATACTTACTCCCAGCTTCCCTGAGGTGTGTCAGCCCAACATCTATATTAATCTAAAGCAAAGGTCATTTGGACTTTTTTTTTTTTTAAGGAGTCAAATGATAAAGGTATAAATATTTGCTGAGCACCTTCATGGATCAAGCCTCATCCCCCTCTCTGCCCATGTCACGGGCAGATGAAATGTCATGTGTGCTCAGACATAAACTGTAAGTCCGATGACCCCAGTGACCTCTTCACAGGCTTGGGGATAGCTTATTATCACCATTATTAAGTCAGTGGACCCTGTAATGCATGCAATTGCTGTGATGATTAGACCATCATGGGGCATGATGGGAGCTGACAGCAAAGAATGGCCGATACGTTGAGGAACAGAAAGCCTTATATTGGTACAGAGACTTGGAAGATGAATGGAATCCTCTTTCACTTATTCATTCAGTAAGCATATACCGAAGTTCTTTAGGTTCCAGGCATGGTTCTAGGCATTGGATCACAGTGACAAGCACTGGAGGAAACATCCCTTTGCAGAGATCCTTGTAGTAACTAATGTTACCCCTACTTTGGGGGAAGGGGCAGAGAGAAACAACTGCTCTTTTCTGTTATTTATTTATTTTTGAGACAGGGTCTCACAAAGTCCAGGTTGACTTTGAATTCACTATGCAGCTCAGGCTGATCTCAAAATCACAGAAACCCAGTCTCCACCTCCGAAATGTTGTGATTACAAGTATGTGCCATCCCCAACCAAGATCAAACTGTTTATATATTATTATATACTTTGATTTTACTAATGCCCCCAAGGCTACTGAAAGATGTTCAGGGTAGTCACCTCAGAACTGTGTTATAAGCAGGGAACCCGAGCCTTGACTCTGCCTTTGTATCCAGAATCTCCCTATCCTGCTTGCCAGAGACATGCCCCTTCTTTGCTGCACTATATGGACTTCTGAGCTGTCCAGAGCCAAATGAAGAAAGGATGAAAAGTTAGAGGTAAAGGAGGGAAGCCAGGAATTGTGGCTCATGCTTGTGAGCCTAACAATTTGGATTGCTAACCTGGGCTATAGAGGGAGGCCCTGTCTCAAAAATTCCAAAAAGTGGAAGAAAAAGAAGAAGGAAGGAAGGAAGGAAGGAAGGGAGGGGGGTAGGGAGGACCATTTAACCAGGTAATGTACAGGCAAGGTAATGTATGCCTGTAATCAGTTCAAGCCCTTGAGAGGTAGAGACAAGAAGACCAAGGCCAGATTTGACTACATAGTAAGTTTGAGGCTAACCTGAGCTATATGAAATCCTGTTTAAACAAACAAACAAACAAACAAACAAACAAACAAATGAGGAAGAAGATGAGAAGAACAGAAGAATGAAAAGGGAGAGAAGCCTCCCTGGTATCTTAACCAGAGAGCTCCAGTACACATGGACAGGAAATGGCACCAGGATTTTTCAACACCTGTGAGCCAGAAAACCTCAACTTGTGAAATGCCTGTGTAGTGTGACTTTGTGAAAGTGAGGAAACTGAAACTGGGTCTGCCTTTGCAACCTGTAGAGTCCAGATAGGAAATATGTTAGGGAGTGAAAAGGATTCATCCCTTTTCACTCCATCAAGGAAAGGATAGACTTCCCAAATTCTGAGAAAGAGTTCAGAAAGAAAAGCAATAACCCAAACAATATGTATTATGCATAAGACATGTGTAAACTCCTTGTAGAAAAACCAAAGGGATGCATGTAGTTCATGGTAAAGAACTTGTTTTATCTAGCATGCACAAGGCTCTGAGGTCAACTACAGCTCCAACATACAATTACTACTACTAATACAATTCTTAAACTAAAATGTAAAGCTGGGCATGGTGATTCTTCTCTGTGTTCTTAGTATGTAGGAGGCTGGGATAGGAGGATGGTCATGAGTTTGAGGCCAGCCTGAGTTGCACAGAGTTTCAGATCAGCCTGGAATATGGTCTGAGTTCCTGTTATAAGTGTGCATGTGTGAGAGAGAGAGACACACACACACACACACACAGAGAGAGAGAGAGAGAGAGAGAGAGGAATGAAAGAAAGAAGAAAAATGATCATTAGATATATATATATATTTATATATATTTTATATATATATAAAAGCAGAAATTATTTCTGTCTGCTTCAAAAGCCACTTATATTTCAATACACATATCAGCAAACTTTTTGCCATGCACATGTCACAATTGTATATACAACAAATGGCCCTCTATACGTGATACTTTCGAACCTGTTTTTCTCAGTTCGTGGTGTGTGTGTGTGTGTGTGTGTGTGTGTGTGTGTGTGTGTGTGTATGGGAGTGGTGTCGTTGGTATTTGCTACTTTGTGGCTTCCTTTTTCTCTCCCACCCTTCTCTACCCTTTACTTCTTCCCCTTTAGCCTCCTAACACTAGATAGAAGAGAAAAAAAGAATAAAAGGAAAGGGGGCGTCATTATTGATAGACTACTTTCTGCTGATTAAGGGCGTTGAGCTCCTTGGGGGCAAGTCTGACCTTCATCATTGGGATATCTAATTTGTTCTTCTCATTCCTTTGCATGTGACTACTTGACATGACTCAACCACCGTTCAACCACCAAGCAGCCACCCACTTGTTGGGCTCTATCATGTTTATACACCCTCTAAAAAGTCCTCAGAATTCCAAACATCACACACTCACAGAAACTCTCTGCAGCTGGCAAAACCACCCCCCTCTCCTCGACCAGACCATGAGGCAAATCAGAGTCAGCTGCTTCAAAGCACCCCATATCCATACCTGGGATTAAAAAGAAAACATTCCTGTAACATTTCTGGTTTTGTTTTTTGTTTTTTTTTTAAAGAAACTAAATTACAAAATTCTCACTACAGGATGGTATGCACATACATGTGCTTGTGTGTGTGAGTGTGTGGAGGCCAGAAGTGTCAGGCACCTTCCTCAATTGCTCTTGACCTTATTTGTTGAGAAACTATCTCTCATTGATCCCGGAGCTTACTGATTTAGCCAGACTAACTTACCAGCCATCCTCAGTGATCTTCCTATTCCCTCTTCCTCAATGCTAGAAATACAGACACTCAGTGTCATACTCAGCTTCCATACAAGTGCTAGGGATCTAAGCTCAGTTCCTCAGGCTTGCCCAGAAGCACTTCGCTGGCTGAGCCATCTCCCCAACCCAACAGAGCTGCCACTGCCACTACCATCCCTTCACACCTGAGTACCGTTTTGCTGATTGTAATTACTACAGCTTAATACAGTCAAACACCTAGTTTATTTCCACTTATTTTTGCATTTTGTTTGATGGATTAGATATAGTTTGAAACAATTAACAGTTTCGTACTTACCTCTTTGAAGATTTGCTTCTCTTAAAAAAATCTAGACATTTGAATTTTGTCATGCATGTCGATAAATTAAAACCACACCAGCTTTCACTGGCATACCTTCTAAGCAAGAGCTGGAAAAAGATGGGGTGTCAGCAGACTCACAACATTGCTTATTACCTTGGATTCCCCAGGGTTTCCAGGCATGGTGTGGAAAAAAAAAAATGTAGTCCACAATTGTTTGACATCATAGGGCCCAACAGGTTCCATTTCCTCCCACTGATATTTCAAAGTTTGGCTAAAACAAAACTAAAAACCTGAATTCAAGCATGATTTTCCATAATGCTGGCCACAGCGTGGGACAAAATACTCATGAATGAACTGGTCCTGAACCAATAGAGATCTACACATAGTGCTTCATGCATCAGCACCAAGTGACCATTCCAAGGCTAGCCCATGATGCAGTTCAAAATAAATGAAGCTAAGAGGGTCTAGCCTTTCCAAAAGGTTTTTTTTTTATCTTTGAATTTTTTTTTTGCACTGAAGTTTTTCTTCTGATATATTTATTCAGCTGTTAATCCCATCTAGTATATTCTTCTTTTCAGACTCAGCAGCCTTTTAGTTAAGTTTCATCTTACTCTTTTTTTTTTGTATCACCAACATCCATACTTTAAATTTCCGTCTTTTTTTCCAGATTCTTAAACATCTAGAATAAAATTGTGCTATCATCCTTGTCTGCTTCTTCTATTACCTGTGTCATTCCTGAGCCTATCTCTATTGATTAACTTCTCATTATTGGTTTAGTTTTTCTCATTGCTGATTTTATTTTCTGTCTTTATTTGTGCCTGGAAAAATTTGACTAGGTGCCAGGTATAATGAGTTTTACCTTCCTGGGTGTCAAATTTTTAGTTGTGAACGCTCTTGAACCTTATACTAAGCAGTATTAAGTTACTTGGAAATGTTCTCATCTTTTGAATGTTTACTAGAACCAAGAATAGCTTTGGTTCCAGAGTGACTTCTGTTCCGCTCCTGGGTAGAAGTGGGCTGGGGGTCTTGTTGCCTAGCCTACCAATGGCTACACAAAATGTTCGATGAGAAAGAGAACTATATCATACCACAAACTCTGGGGACTTGGCCTTTCCCTAGTTCTAGTTCCTCTTCACATTAAGGGAACGGTTATATGCCTCTACAACTGAGTCACCATTATCTGTGCCAGACCACAAGAAAAACGTCTGTTAGTTGAAACCCATGTATCAAGATTCTTATGATTTCTTCCACTTTTCTCAGGCATCAGTGTCCTGAAATGTCTGATGTTCAAAGGCTGCAATTTCATGATCCTTTCCCAGTTTTTGGGGGGTTTTTGAGAAGGGAAAATAGACATGGTCCTATTATTCCGTCTTGGCCGGAAGCAGAAATTATCATTGATGTGCTTTTAGTATTTACCGCAAACACCTATATTTATTTAAAAATACTGCTTTAAGCCACAAAAAAATAGTTGTCATATATTGAGCATTCACTATACACCAGGCTCATCACTTAGCTCAACTATTTTAATCTCAAGCTTAATGATATTACTTAGCAGAGAAAAAAAAGGAAAATTGGAGACAGAGAGGTATGATAGTTTGATTTTTAATAAAAATTAAATATATTCATAATAATTCATATGCCTGTGTATATACACAATAGGTCTTCATCCTATTTCTTATTACAGATACCTAAAACGTGCATCTCTGGGGTGAGGAGTAGCTTTTATACGTCAACAGAATGACTCCTGATAGCCTCAGGATCGCGACTAGTTGCCAGAAAGTCCTAGGATGGATAAGCTTTATCTCAGCTTCCCAGGAGAGAGAGAAGAGAATGGAGAGAGAAGTAAATGTAGAAGCTGCTGGGTGTGGGGATGCCTCCCAGAGGCAGCTTTTTTCATATGTTTATCTTGTTTTGAGTTTCTATAAAGACTGCAGCAGTCAGGAAACTGCTGGAATCTAGAAGACTCCGTCAAGATCACCAAAAGGCTTATGTAACAAAACATGTAACTACTGATTCATCTTTCTTCCCTCCCCACCCCCACTCCTCCTTCTAGAGAGGGTCTTTCTACATAGCCCTGGATGTTTTGAAACTCACTCTGTAGACCAGGCTGGCCTCAAACTCACAGAGATCTGACTGCCTCTGCCTCCTGAGTGCTGGGGTTAAAGGCAGCACCACCGTGCTGGGCTTCTGTGGGGGGAAGGGCTCCTGTGTTACCATTCCACAGGTAAGGTAAGTAGAATTTCGTGACAGCTGCCAGCCTACTAAGAAGCCGAGGGTCTACACAAAGGCAAATCCTCAGGGTACACTGAAGTCACTGACTTTCCCTCCCTTCACCCCTTCTTCTGCCTTTTCTTAGTGCTGAACTTAAAATTTGTATTTGAATAAAGTCATTTTCTTTCATTTTTCATGATTAATAGGAACATATTGGGTTTACAGAGTTTTAAATTATTTTTAAGAATATTTTTCTATTTGTGTGGGGGGAGGAGAGGGGTAGGTAGGCACACGTATGTGGAGGCCTGAGGCTGATGTAGGGAATCATCTTGAATTGCCCTTTCACCTTATTCATTGAGGCAGACTCAAACCCAGAGCTGACACATAAAGCTAGTCTTACTGAAGGGCCCCTTTGGTCGAAGACACCTTAGGCACAGACCATACCCAAACACAGACACCAGTTTCCAACACTCCAAAAATCACTGCAGGAGTGATTTTTAAGGAGAAAAAGACAAAGTCCTTGCTAGGGTAAATTGGTAAGTCCTGATTGTTGGTAAGTGTGACCAAATAAGGAATGTTGATAATTGGACCTTTTTCAGTCATCTTCAGGGATGAGGAAGTGGCCAAGTAAGGGAATCTAGTGGCTTAGCACCAGGAAAAAAAAAAAAAAAAAAAGAGGGTAAGGGCAGCCTGCCAAAGCCATGTTTGGTCTGGTTAGAGAGAGACAGAAGACAGTGGGACAGCATAGGAGAAGAGTAAGAGGGGATGGTTGGAGCACCCCAGAAAAAGAAAGAAAGAGCAAGAAAAGGGAGAGAGAGAGAGAGGTAATAGAGAAGAGATGGGGGTTGTCTTTTCTCCCAGGTGTTAGCAGGTGATGACATCAGAGGTTGCTAGGCAACCTAGCCTAACATTCCTCCCTTTTTATTTACTTAAAAACAGCAAATTTTTGAAATGGGGGGGGAGAGAGAGAGAAGCAAGAACACAAAAACATCCAGATTTCAAGGTGAGAAAAAGAGAAAGCCCCTGTCCTGGAAAGTTCAAGGTAGAGGGTGGGTTTCGCCACCCATGCCCAGCAGCAGGTAGAAACCTGACACTGGGGATCCCCTGTCTCTGCCTATTTCTTCTGAGGATGAAGGTAAAGCAAGTACACAGGGCATTTCATGGATTTCTGGGGAATGCAAACTCCAGTCCTCACACTTGGCATTGCACATGCTTTAACCATTGAGACATCTTCCTAGTCCCTATTCTGTAGGTATTTTGACACTTTAATTTAATCATATTAGAAATAATTAGCCATTTTGACCATGTTATGCTTTTAATTGGTTTTTACATTTATGACTTTTTAAAACATTTTTTATTTTATCTTAAAGATGCATTTATTTTAGTGTTTGAGATTTTTGCCTGTGTATATGTGTGCCATAAGTGTGCCTAGTACCCACAGAGGACAGAAGAGAGGCTGAAATCCCCTGGGCCTGAAGTTCAGATGGTTGTGAGCTACCATGCAGATGCTAACCAGAATCTGGGCTCTCTGTAAGAGCAGCAAATGCTCTTAACTACTGAGCAGTCTTTCTAGCCTCCTTTTAAATGTTCAGGCTTACCAATCTCTACTTTTTAATGAGTGATGACATTTTGGCATTATCTACTTTGTTTCAATATTGCTATCTCTTAAGACACACATTTTCTAAGTTCACTAAATGTTATCAAATCAATTATTCTCAAAGACATTACACCCTATGGTGTATTAAACTTTTTCTAAGCCAATATCTTGCATTAGTGAATTCTTCCAGTTCTGTCTAGTCGGTTATGGTATGAGAGCTCAGTGTTGTTCAATGCACATGTCTCTGGCTGGTAGCCAAATGGAACGTTTTTCCTGTGTTTACTGACGCTTCCTTTGTCTTAGTATTCTCATTACATAGAAGTGCTGTAATTGACTTCTCCCAATCTCTGGTCATTTTCAGTTCATTAATGGCATCTGTTTAATAACTAGAAGCTTTAACTAAACAACAAACAAGCAAACAAACACATTACTCTGTTTTATAGCTTCCAGTTTTTACAATTGAAAATAAAAGTCTTTCTTGCCTGAAGGTCTTTAAGCTGTTCATTTATAGTTATTTCTCCAAAGTTTAATGCTTTGTTTTTTCCATAACAGAGTCTTTGGAGTATGTGTTTCTACATAAAAAATTATGCCATTTGTGGTCTCTTTCCCTCCAATCTGCTATGGCAGAGCTGTCATCTATCAGGCCATCCCACACACGCGCGCGCACACACACACAGGCATATGCCCGAGGTGGTCTATGCTATTCATACCCTTTTCCTTGGAACTAGCTCCTCACTAGCTTTGTAAGAAGCTTTGTGATCTGTCGAGACAAGACCA
Organism: Psammomys obesus; assembly: GCF_907164565.1. NCBI lineage: Eukaryota > Metazoa > Chordata > Mammalia > Rodentia > Muridae > Psammomys > Psammomys obesus. The sequence goes on along the minus strand of NW_026596057.1, from coordinate 737,277 downwards.
TTCCCCGCCACGACTCCCCGCCACACTCCAGTCCCTTGCTTTTCTAAAATTGGCCTCACTATTCAAAGCCTAGATTCTGTGTGTGCACAGGAACGATGTGATCTGACTCACAGTTTATAAAAGGACCGTGTCGCCTCTGGAGTAGAGAATGGTAATGTCAGAGAGAGGGAGCAAAGAATGGCCTGAGCTGTGTCCTTGAGTAGATGAGAGGGAAAATAAGAGGAACCTGCTTTGGAGAGCAACACACACCGTCTACAGTGAAAACAGCAGAATATTTAAGCGCAGGCTTTGGTGGGTGCGAGCAGCCATTGGTGTAGCAGCGTATCTGAGAAGAAACACTGATGTACACTGGTAGAAGGCTGGGATTCTCTCTTGGTCGCTTTTGTCTTCTCGGTCCCCATTTCTTGTGACAGCCTCATTGAGAAGATGCAAGCAACCAGGAGAGATTAAGATTTTTTTTCTCTCTCTCTCGCTCCTCCTCTCTCACTGTTTCTCTCCCTCTGCTAACAATTAACAGCACTTAGGCACCAGACAAGTGCACCCATATGCAGGCACCCATACACATTAAAAAAAAAAAAAAAAAGCAGATAAGGAGAAAAGACAGGGTAGAAAATTGTTTCTGAGGAACACAGGAAAACAACTAATTTCCTGGAAACATTAAGAGTTTGAGTGATACCAGGTGGTAGGGGCACATGCCTTTAACCCCAGCGCTTGGAAGGCAGAGGCAGGCAGATTTCTGAGTTCGAGGACAGCCTCATCTACAGAGCTAGTTCCACGACAACCGGGTCGTACCAGGTCTTTAATCTCAGAATTTGGGCATCAAGGACAAATGGATCCAGCCTGGTCTATACAGTTAGTTTCAGGTTAAGAGGGTTACATATTGAGACCCTGTATTAGAGAGGAAGGGAGAGAAAGAGGGAGGGTGAGAGCAGAGGGAGACGGTATTACTTTAAAACAAAACCAATCTACAGGTCTGTGTTTTCCTCCCCGTTATACACAGGTGAGGAGAATTGAGCTTAATCAAGGTTCTGCTTTACTGATTAAGTAAATAAAACAAAAGATGTTAACAATATTTATAAGTGTAGATGTTCCTTGATTTGCAATAAAATTATGTCCCAATTTTCATGTATATTGAAAATACTATTCAAATCACACATAATACACCAAACATAACGAACAATGTATATTCACAACACAGTGTACGTCAGAAAACTGGTTATTCCCCTTTGTAGTTGCATGGATCATGGGTCACTGTGGCTCAGTACCATGACAGATGGTATAGCATATTGATTAAACTCTCAGGACCTGTAATTGTTAATGGACACATGTTATTTTTATACATATAAACTAAAGAAGCCATAAAGTTGAAGTTTATAAGTCAAACCATTGTGCTAGGCTATTCTTCCTTATACATTCATATGTGTGTGTGTATAGCACCTGAGTATTAAAGGAAGTGATGATGATGATGATAAGTAATCTAAGCAAGATAAATGTATTAGCTTGTTTTCTACTGCTTTGATAAACACCTTCATTCCAAGGAGTAAGTGATGAAGGTACCTTGGTGGGTCTGGACTGAGGTGTGCCTCTAGGAGATCACACCATGCAACAGATTTTAATACAAGAGGTTTATTGGAGGAAGTGGGGAGGCAGTCTCAGACATGAGGGAGAGACAGACAGACAGACAGAGACCAGATGACAGGGAGATCGAGAAACCCTTTAAAGGCTGCAGACATCTCATGGGAAACTACGCGACTGGTAGGTACAGTGGAAACGCGCTGAACTTGGCAGCGGCAGGTGATGAGCCACTGAAGGTAGGCTGGGAGAATCACCTGATTCAGAACAATGACCAAAAGCAACTTGAGGAGAAAATAGTTTATATGGTTTACACCTCTAGATCTCGGTCTATCATTGAGCAAAGTCAGGGCAGGGACCCAAGCAGGAGCTGTGGAGGAAAGCTGCTTACTGACTTGCTTGTTAAACTCATGTTTAGCTACACCGCCCATGTTTTTTCTTTAAACCATCATATCTGGTGTATTTATTCATGTGTAAAACAATGAATTCAAATGAGATACAGAGAAACAATGTTTGTTATTAACAATTAGCAGGCACAGTTGATTACACAAAGAGGCCAAAATGCTTTATTAACTCTAGAATCCTTTGTGTTCTTAAACCAACTTCAGCTACCTGTTTTATATTTAATAGGACCATGTGCTCAAGGATGACACAGCTCATAGTGGGTCGTGCCTTCCCATATTGATCATTTATCACGAAAAGGCCACACAGACTTTCCATCAAGGCAATGTGAAAAAGCATTTTCTCAATTGAGGGTTCCTCTTTCCAGATTACTCTAGTTTGTGTCAAATTGACAGAAAATTAACCAGAACAACCAATGAATGAATTGAAGGCATGTAGGTAAAAACAATGAAAAAAGGAGGAATTGGTGGATTGGAAAGATCATGACTCAAGGAACTGTGAAATCATCAAGTTAGAGAAAGAGATGAGAAATACTAGAACAATGGGTTGTACTTCCTGACAAAGGTCAAGTTGTAAGCAAGGATCTTTTTAAAATTTTATTAATTAAATATTTTATTTATTTGTTTTATGTATGGGTGCTCTAGCTGCATGTGTACCTACATGCCAGAGAAGGACAGAGGGTATAGATGGTTGTGAGCCGCCAAGTGGTTGCTGGGAAAGCAGATGGTCCTCTTACCCACTCAGCCATTTCTCCAACCCCCTAAGAAAGGATCTTAATTCTTTCTCCTCATCCTCTTTGCTGGGGTTCATGCTCCATCATCTCTAAGAGACCCTGCATTTCAAAACCCTTCTTTCTTTCAAATTCAGATGGGTTTGGGAATGGCCAGTTTCTTCTCGGGATTTAAAACTAAAAACATGTTGTGTATAAAAATAATGATAGCCTTCGTGGAGGTTTGTATATAAGAACATTATGACTCACAGAGACATTTTCCCCCCACAGGTTTAAAAGGTTTGTCTACACTTACCGAATCTTCAGAGAGAAATATGGATATTACAATATACAGGTAAGATTACGTAAGGACTGCCACAACAATAGTGTGGGAATTAGGGAAAATGTGAGGTGACCTCTTGAATCTTTGATGTGACCCCACAGTGGCTTTTAAAAACAAGAGTGCCACACCACGTTAGACAAGCAGTGAGCTTTGTCTCTCTCTGAGAGAAATAGGCCAGTGCTAGAGTTGTGTTCCATGTTTTAGTAACCTGAATGCTCCTACAGACCATAGTGGCAGCCGAGCCCACCCCTGTAAACGTGGATCTAGGCTCCATTTAAAACTGTTGCACGTCTGGGCACAAGCATTTAATCCCAGCACTCAGGAGGCAGAGGCAGGCAGTTCTCTGTGTCTGAGGCCAGCCTGGACTACAGAGTTAGTTTCAGGACAGCCAGGGCTACACAGAGAAACCCTGTCTAAAATAATAATAATAATAATAATAATAATAATAATAATAATAATAATAATAAGAAGAAGAAGAAGAAGAAGAAGAAGAAGAAAAAGAAATTAAAACTTACTGAATAAGAAAACTAAACCATGTCCCAGGATGGGAGTGGAAAGGGCAGGTGGGAAGAGGCTCAGATGCTCAAAAGTGAAGCATATGCCCAGCAGTCTGAAAATAGAAAAGAAACCATTAAATAGCTAGAGGTTCTAGGGACTCCTTTAGTTTTTCTGGTTTACTGTGAACTCAACAGAAATATCTCTTTGCCTCTTTTGAATTTACTTGTCTGCTTCAAAAAGTAAGTACAACAAATATAATGGAATTCTTAACTACCGATATAAGATCCTAAAATATGTTCTGAAAAAACATCTTCAATATGCTTATGTTCACTGTGAATATCCAAAAGAGATTAGAACATGCAAAGACCCCTAAAATACTTCAGCATCTATTTTTTTTTCTTTTGCTGTAGAAGACATCCTTGAGGCAGTTGGTAAAACTTGAATTAGTTTAAAATTCAAACAAGGCTGGCAATTAGTACTTCGCAAAAGTTAATATTTCTCGTTATAATATGGTGGTGCAATGTCTTTGCCTTATGGACCACTGAAGAACTTAGAATTAGTTAAAGAAACATCACGTCTTCAACTTAACATCTCAAATGTTTTCGAGTATTTTGGAGGATTATAATATATGATTTTATTTAACATACAATGTATAATATGTTATGTATTATATATCATATATATTTTATATATGTAATATAAAATAGAAAAATGCACAGCTGTTTGAAAATAGAAAAGAAGCCATTAAATAGGTTTTAGGGACTCCTTTAGTTTTTTCCCCAGGGAAAAGCACAGCAAACTAGTTATTGACTACCAAATGGTCAGCCCTAGAAACATTTTTTAAAAAGAATATACATATGTAAACTGACTGTGATTATTCATGCCTGGAATCCTGGCACTTAGGAGGTTAGAAGCAGAGAGATCAGAAGTTCAAGATCATCCTCAACTATTTTTGGCTAGCTTGGGCTACATGAAACCTTCTCTCAAAAACAGAACAAAAATATACATATATGTGTGTTTGGTTTGTATGTATATATACATACACAGAAAACACATATATATGCACTCATATATTTTAGAGAAAATAAAGAAGCAAACAAATAAAATATACTATTATATAGAATGTAAATGGAGAATGTATTTTACTTTTACTATTTTTTTTTCAGTTTGTCTACCTCTGAAATCATCTCAAAGTAAAATGCCTTCTAAAAGCTGACCATTTTGAAACATATTTTTTTTTTCTTTTTTCTTGTATATGTTGGGGAATTCTGGATATTCCCTAAGAACCCGTTTTGTCCCTTTTCTGAACAAAATGGAGAGCTCCCCACACAGCACGGGACTCAGCTACAGAGGACCCTTGGGCTGGGGCAGGCTTTGCACTCACAGGCCTGCTGTGGGTGATGCTTCGAGCTGAAGCGACCCCTTTAAAGGAAGGTTCACAGAAGCGCTCATCTCTGCTAGGGAAGTTAAGCACACACTTTAGAAAACCTGCCGGTCATCCAAGCATCTCTGTTGGCCGATGCTAGGGTCATAGAGCCACCATAGTGATAATTAAAAAATAAATAAATAAATAAAAAGCACAAAAGAGCAGGGAAAGAAAATTCCTTTTGCTTCTAAATTCCTTCTGCAAGGTCTTATCAGAAAAGAGGATTTTTTTTTCCTCTAGCTGCGAAACAGAAAACAAGTCTGTGGTTTCACTCAGTCACAGTTGACACCCTACCCTCAGTATAAACTGGGGTTTGTCTCTCTTGTTTGCACCCCATGGAGAGTCCACATGCGTCTCATAGGTCAGTTGCATATTTTGCATTTTCTTTGAGGAGTCCCCTAACTCAGCAAAGGCCAGCAGCATGGCAGAGTCTAACGTAAGTCGTGGGAGGGTGGGGGGCTGTTAACAGTGGATCTACAGTAAGAACCACCCCAGACAAATTGCTGAGGATAGGGCTCACTCACTACAGTGAATGAGTTAGAAGTCCTCTTTATACAGGGTAGTTGGGGTGAGAGGTTCCCCTTCAAAACAAGGAGCGTCTATGACAAGCTGCTGGTGAGAGCGCTTGGCCTGCGCTGCTGGCCTCTTACTTTCCACTTGTCGACTCTTAAAGGCAGCACTAAAAACCACTGTTGCAAGAAGGGTTTCGTGTTACCCACAGGTGCGCAACGAAGAGTGATCTTTCTTATGTCTTTGCAGACCAAGGAAGGTTCTCCAAAGCAGATCTTTCCAAACCTAGAGGAACTGGTCTCCAAATACGAAAAACCAGGCCAAGGACTGGTTGTTCACCTTTCAAACCCAATAATGAGGAAGAGCTTCTGCCCAAGAGAGAGATCAAAGTTAGAGTTGAATGTTTATGGTAAGAGCCCTGACATGGGGTCAGAAGAGACCTAACCCCGTGTCCACCCGTGGCCTACCCTTCCAGGTCAATGGAAGTCAGTGTCTTGTTCTATGACATTTCTCTAAAGAGCTTCACCCTACTAAGTGTAATTCCTACTGTGCTGGGAAACAGCATCTTCTAGCCCATGCATGTGGTCAAGACAAAGAGCTGTCTGGGCCAGACAGTCAGGAAGGAGAGGGTGAAGGTCCTGGGCCAAACACTGACTTTGAGTTTATTCTGTAACCATGTGCAGTCCACTCAACTTTGGGGATGAACGCACATATGGGTAGGTTTTCACTGAGAAAATGGTGTCAAATCATCTGCCAAGGCTCGTTCCGTTACAGGTTGCTCCATTTTTGCTAAGCATTCATTTATAAAATGATCAGAGACAAATGATTTCACATGTATCCCTAAAGGTATGAAGCCATCGAGAGGCACGAGGGATGGTCAGCACGCACAAAGCAAGTCCATTCACACAACTCTCAGATCATGTCAGGAGCTTACCCTTCCTTACCTTCGTCAGCTACCCATGGCAGTGACTTTCTGAATTAAACACAGGAGCTCGGAGACATTTCTGGTCCCATCCAATTTCTCATGATGAAAAATGTCTGGTTTCATTCTCCGTGAGAGGGATTGCAGCTGTCTGTGGGCAGCAAAGGTGATGGCAGCAGATCTGATGAGAGGGCATAATTTCTCAGGGAGCTGGCAAACATCCATCTCCACGCTACTATGTGTGAGAAAAGTTCCTCTTTAGGCACAGTAAGCTTCTCTTTTCCCTAAAAAGATTTGTGTGGAACTTTAATGATTAAGATTAAACCTGCCAGGCCGGAGAGATAGCTGCTCTTCCAGAGGCTCTGTGTTCATTTCCCAGCAGCCACATGGTGGTTCATGACCATTTGTAATAGGATCTGATGCCCTCTTCTGGTGTGTGTGAGGAGAAAGCACTCATATACATAAAATAAATAAATAAATATGTAAACATGTTTTTAAAAAAAATATAAAAACCTGCCCCCTACTGCTGTTTTAATGTCCATTCACCACGATTCATTCAGGGATTGTGTGGCTGTTATAATCAGATCATTTTCTGTAGTTCCAGCCACAGATACAGCCCCACTGCCCCTTTCCAACAAAATTTACAAAATTAAGAAGTATTCAAAGGGTATGGGAAATAGCCCAGTTGGTAAAGTGCTTGTCAAGTGTAAGGACCTGAGTTTGATCCTTAGAAATGATGGCTTTTGGAAACCTGTACATGGTGCACATGCTTATCACCCTAATGATGAAGAGGAAGGGACAGGTAGATTCACTGGGGCTCCCTGAATGTCAAAGCCAGAGAGCTCCAGGCCAGAGGAAGACCCTGTTTCAAAAAAATAAGATACAGGAAACCTGAAGAACAACATATGAGGTTAACCTCTGGCCTCCACACACAAAAGCACCCATGTGCATAAGTACCTGCACACAACACACACACACACACACACACACACACACACACACACACACACACACAC